>NC_090347.1:45969232-46269232 GCF_035084215.1 Heptranchias perlo
TGGGGAAGGTGGGGTTGAGGGATATGGGGGGAAGGTGGGGTTGAGGGATATGGGGGGAAGGTGGGGTTGAGGGATATGGGGGGAAGGTGGGGTTGAGGGATATGGGGGGAAGGTGGGGTTGAGGGATATGGGGGGAAGGTGGGGTTGAGGATATGGGGGGAAGGTGGGGTTGAGGGATATGGGGGGGAAGGTGGGGTTGAGGGATATGGGGGGAAGGGGTGGGGTTGAGGGATATGGGGGAAGGTGGGGTTGAGGGATATGGGGGGAAGGTGGGGTTGAGGGATATGGGGGGGAAGGTGGGGTTGAGGGATATGGGGGGAAGGTGGGGTTGAGGGATATGGGGGGGGGAAGGGGTGGGGTTGAGGGATATGGGGGGAAGGTGGGGTTGAGGGATATGGGGGGAAGGTGGGGTTGAGGGATATGGGGGGGAAGGTGGGGTTGAGGGATATGGGGGGAAGGTGGGGTTGAGGATATGGGGGGAAGGTGGGGTTGAGGGATATGGGGGGAAGGTGGGGTTGAGGGATATGGGGGGAAGGTGGGGTTGAGGGATATGGGGGGAAGGTGGGGTTGAGGGATATGGGGGGAAGGTGGGGTTGAGGGATATGGGGGGAAGGTGGGGTTGAGGGATATGGGGGGAAGGTGGGGTTGAGGGATATGGGGGGAAGGTGGGGTTGAGGGATATGGGGGGAAGGTGGGGTTGAGGGATATGGGGGGAAGGTGGGGTTGAGGGATATGGGGGGAAGGTGGGGTTGAGGGATATGGGGGGAAGGTGGGGTTGAGGATATGGGGGGAAGGTGGGGTTGAGGGATATTGGGGGGAAGGTGGGGGTTGAGGGATATGGGGGGAAGGTGGGGTTGAGGGATATGGGGGAAGGTGGGGTTGAGGGATATGGGGGAAGGTGGGGTTGAGGGATATGGGGGGAAGGTGGGGTTGAGGGATATGGGGGGAAGGTGGGGTTGAGGGATATGGGGGGAAGGTGGGGTTGAGGGATATGGGGGGAAGGTGGGGTTGAGGGATATGGGGGGAAGGTGGGGTTGAGGGATATGGGGGGAAGGTGGGGTTGAGGGATATGGGGGAAGGTGGGGTTGAGGGATACTGGGGGGGAAGGTGGGGTTGAGGGATATGGGGGGAAGGTGGGGTTGAGGGATATGGGGGGAAGGTGGGGTTGAGGGATATGGGGGGGAAGGTGGGGTTGAGGGATATGGGGGGAAGGTGGGGTTGAGGGATATGGGGGGAAGGTGGGGTTGAGGGATATGGGGGGAAGGTGGGGTTGAGGGATATGGGGGGAAGGTGGGGTTGAGGGATATGGGGGGAAGTGGGGTTGAGGATCTGGGGGGGAAGGTGGGGTTGGGGGGTAGGTGGGATATGGGGTGGGAAGGTGGGGTTGAGGATATGGGGGGGAAGGTGGGGTTGAGGGGATATGGGGGGGAAGGTGGGGTTGAGGGATATGGGGGGAAGGTGGGGTTGAGGGATATGGGGGGAAGGTGGGGTTGAGGGATATGGGGGGAAGGTGGGGTTGAGGGATATGGGGGGAAGGTGGGGTTGAGGGATATGGGGGGAAGGAGGTGGGGTTGAGGGATATGGGGGGAAGGTGGGGTTGAGGATATGGGGGGAAGGTGGGGTTGAGGGATATGGGGGGAAGGTGGGGTTGAGGGATATGGGGGGGTAAGGTTGGGTTGAGGGATATGGGGGAAGGTGGGGTTGAGGGATATGGGGGGGGGAAGGTGGGGTTGAGGGATATGGGGGGAAGGTGGGGTTGAGGGATATGGGGTGGAAGGTGGGGTTGAGGGATATGGGGGGGAAGGTGGGGTTGAGGGATATGGGGGGAAGGTGGGGTTGAGGGATATGGGGGGAAGGTGGGGTTGAGGGATATGGGGGGAAGGTGGGGTTGAGGGATATGGGGGCAGGGTGGGGTTGAGGGATATGGGGGGGAAGGTGGGGTTGAGGGATATGGGGGGAAGGTGTGGGGTTGCGGGATATGGAATTGGGGGAAGGTGGGGGTTGAGGGCTATGGGGAGGTTGAAGGTGGGGTTGAGGGATATGGGGGGAAGGTGGGGTTGAGGGATATGGGGGGAAGGTGGGGTTGAGGGATATGGGGGAAGGTGGGGTTGAGGGATATGGGGGGAAGGTGGGGTTGAGGGATATGGGGGGAAGGTGGGGTTGAGGGATATGGGGGGAAGGTGGGGTTGAGGGATATGGGGGGAAGGTGGGGTTGAGGGATATGGGGGGAAGGTGGGGTTGAGGGATATGGGGGGAAGGTGGGGTTGAGGGATATGGGGGGAAGGTTGGGGTTGAGGGATATGGGGGGAAGGTGGGGTTGAGGGATATGGGGGGAAGGTGGGGTTGAGGGATATGGGGGGAAGGTGGGGTTGAGGGATATGGGGGGAAGGTGGGGTTGAGGGATATGGGGGAAGGTGGGGTTGAGGATATGGGGTGGAAGGTGGGGTTGAGGGATATGGGGGGAAGGTGGGGTTGAGGGATATGGGGGGAAGGTGGGGTTGAGGGATATTGGGGGGAAGGTGGGGTTGAGGGATATGGGGGGAAGGTGGGGTTGAGGGATATGGGGGGAAGGTGGGGTTGAGGGATATGGGGGGAAGGTGGGGTTGAGGGATATGGGGGAAGGTGGGGTTGAGGGATATGGGGGGAAGGTGGGGTTGAGGGATATGGGGGGAAGGTGGGGTTGAGGGATATGGGGGAAGGTGGGGTTGAGGGATATGAGGGGGCAGGTGGGGTTGAGGGATATGGGGGGAAGGTGGGTTGAGGATATGGGGGGACAGGTTGGGGTTGAGGGATATGGGGGGAAGGTGGGGTTGAGGGATATGGGGGGAAGGTGGGGTTGAGGGATATGGGGGGAAGGTGGGGTTGAGGGATCTGGGGGGAAGGTGGGGTTGAGGATATGGGGGGAAGGTGGGTTGAGGGATATGGGGGGAAGGTGGGGGTTGAGGGATATGGGGGGGAAGGTGGGGTTGAGGGATATGGGGGGAAGGTGGGGTTGAGGGATATGGGGGGAAGGTGGGGTTGAGGGATATGGGGGGAAGGTGGGGTTGAGGGATATGGGGGAAGGTGGGGTTGAGGGATATGGGGGGAAGGTGTGGTTGAGGGATATGGGGGGAAGGTGGGGTTGAGGGATATGGGGGAAGGTGGGTTGAGGGATATGGGGGGAAGGTGGGGTTGAGGATATGGGGGAAGGTGGGTAGGTGGGGTTGAGGGATATGGGGGAAGGTGGGGTTGATGGATCTGGGGGAAGGTGGGTTTGATGGATCTGGGGAAGGTGGGTTTGATGGATCTGGGGGAAGGTGGGGTTGAGGGATATGGGGGAAGGTGGGGTTGAGGGATATGGGGGAAGGTGGGGTTGATGGATATGGAGGAAGGTGGGTGGGTGGGGTTGATGGATATGGGGAAGTTGGGGTTGATGGGAAGAGATTTATGTGGTATCAGCATGCTGCTCCCTCTTGAGCCATGACTCATTTTGAAAAACTTTTGTTTGCCAGCACTGGCTGCAGTGTTCACCCGGCTTCAGTCTGCAGGAGGCACTGGGGGATTCACCTGAAGTGGAGCACTACCTGGAGGAGCAGCTACTTGTCCTGGATGACAGGTAATCACTGGTTTCTCTGCTAATATTGAAGATGTTTTTTTCTATGGAAGTTGTTTAGCTCTCTCATCCCCTCCAGGAGCAGACAGTGAGAAACAGTGTCACAGACATTGCCAACTCTCTGGTATTTCATCCCAAACAGCCAATTTTCAGGGGTGAGTCTAGCCAGCGAGTGTTGGTAGGATATTGAACAATAAGGAAATATACTGCCAAGTCTGATCCTATCCTCACCTAATGTCTGAGACAGATTATACAGCACGTTCCACTAAAGAGTGATCAGGAGCACTTACTTACTTTAGTTACTTCACCTCTCTAGCTCACGGCACTGGAGTCAGTTGCAGAGTCACAACTGCTGTTCTGACTCAGATCAATTAATTCAGGACACATTGGGAATCCAACCACCCCACAGCCTCCTGAGTGGTTTAGCTTAGGTGGTGATTTTTGTCATTGATAAGCCTCATTCAGAGGCAGACCTCACAAACTGAAGTGTGATGTGAACTCTTTGATAACTGTACAGAGCTCTGGTCAGAGTGCGCCTCGAGCACTGCGCCCAGTCCAGGTCAGAGTGCGCCTCTAGCACTGCGCCCAGTCCAGGTCAGAGTGCGCCTCGAGCACTGCGCCCAGTCCAGGTCAGAGTGCGCCTCGAGCACTGCGCCCAGTCCAGGTCAGAGTGCGCCTCGAGCACTGCGCCCAGTCCAGGTCAGAGTGCGCCTCGAGCACTGCGCCCAGTCCAGGTCAGAGTGCGCCTCGAGCACTGCGCCCAGTCCAGGTCAGAGTGCGCCTCGAGCACTGCGCCCAGTCCAGGTCAGAGTGCGCCTCGAGCACTGCGCCCAGTCCAGGTCAGAGTGCGCCTCGAGCACTGCGCCCAGTCCAGGTCAGAGTGCGCCTCGAGCACTGCGCCCAGTCCAGGTCAGAGTGCGCCTCGAGCACTGCGCCCAGTCCAGGTCAGAGTGCGCCTCGAGCACTGCGCCCAGTCCAGGTCAGAGTGCGCCTCGAGCACTGCGCCCAGTCCAGGTCAGAGTGCGCCTCGAGCACTGCGCCCAGTCCAGGTCAGAGTGCGCCTCGAGCACTGCGCCCAGTCCAGGTCAGAGTGCGCCTCGAGCACTGCGCCCAGTCCAGGTCAGAGTGCGACAAGCCCTGGAGGCAGTGCAGAGAGGAACCACAGGGCTGAACCCCACTGTTAGGGTAATGAGGAAAGAATGGACACACTTGGGCTTTTTGGCCTAGAAAGGAGACAACTGAGAGAAAGCCTTACAGAGCGATATAATAAATGGAAAAGGTAAATCAGAATATTACTTCAAATTAAATTCCAAGAGTAGGACAAGAGGACATGAATTCAAACTAGTAATTTAGGACTGCTATCAGGAACTTCTGAGAGTGAACAACATGTGAAATGGCACCTTGATGGAGCAGTGGAAAAAGAAAGAACTTGGATTTACATAGTGCCTTTCACAACCTCAGGCCGTCTCAAAGTGTAGTCACTGTTATAATGTGGGAAATGCGGCAGCACCCCCTCAGTTCTGCACTGGAGTGTCAGCCTGGATTTTGTGCTCAAGTCTCTGGAGTGAGGCTTGAACCCACGACCTTCTGACTTAGAGGTGAGAGTGATACCACTGAGCCACGGCTGACGCACAGCAAAAACCATGAATCATTTAAGGAACAATTGGATGCTGAACCAGGGGGAACGTTAGGGTCTTTGGATGGGTGAACGAAGATCAGTCAAATGGTATCCCTCATCCAAAATTCCTGTAACCTTCTGATAACCAGATTTTCTCTTTAGTGTTTTTTTAAATGGGTTTGATGGGACAGTGGAGAGGGAGCTCTACAATATCCCAGCAAACATTCCCAGGGCAGGTACAGCACAGGTTAGATACAGAGTAAAGCTCCCTCTACACTCTCCCAGCAAACTGTCCCAGGGCAGGTACAGCATGGGTTAGATGCAGAATAAAGCTCCCTCTACATTCTCCTACCTATCCATCAGTTCCAACTTCAGTCGAGTGCTCCCTACCTCACCAGTGTGACATTGTTCCATTTCCCAAACCAGCCTTTACAGATAAAACTAGCGAATTTACTCCCAAATTAGTTGCAGTATTATGTTGTGGACTCGAGCGCACTCAGAACTGGAATCATTGCTCATGGGTCCCTTACAGCCACCTAGAAGAGAGCCTTTCATCCTTAAAAATAAAAACTGATCTCTGGTTTTATCACTGTAGTTATAATGGGATGGTGCAGCCTGTACAGAAAAAGAAATGCACCGTTTAGGGGTCACTACAAGGCAGTAACCTCTAAACCTGCAGGTGTGTCTTTCTACATTCTATGGAAACAGTCGTTCCTTACTAGATTCCTTATCTGTTTGGTTGGCAGCCATGTACAGTAACCTCCCATGTTGGCAGGCAGTGATTGGCTGATCTCAGCAGGGGCAGGAGCAGGAGGGTTACTGCATGCATGAGCTGGGAGGGTGGAGATGAACCAGCCGTGTTTTCCACTCATGAATGTTCTTGGGATTTATATCACTGATTGAGTTGGGAGAATACTTTTGACCTATATATGTCACAAAGCAGTAACTTAATAGAGTGGTTTGGATAGTTATTGTTTAGAATATGGGACAGGGGGCATTATATGGTACGTTGTTGTTCAACCTTTGGGACATGGGTTCATATCCCAGCGTAATGGGATGAAAGGAGGTCATCCAAAACTCTGCTGTCCAAAGCCTAACTCGCATCAAGTCCCGTTCTCCCATCACCCCTGTGCTCGCTGACCTACATTGGCTCCCAGTCCGGCAACGCCTCGATATTAAAATTCTCTTCCTTGTTTTCAAATCCCTCCATGGCCTCACCCCTCCCTATCTCTGTATCCTTCTCCAGCCCGACAACCCTCCGAGATCTTTGCGCTCCTCCAATTCAGGCCTCTTGCTCATCTCTGATTTTAATCACTTCACCATTGGCGGCCATGCCTTCAGCTGCCAAGGCCCTAAGCTCTGGAATTCCCTCCCTAAACCTCTCCGCCTCTCTCTCCACCTTTAAGACGCTCCTTAAAACCTACCTCTTTGACCAAGCTTTTGGTCACCTGTCCAAATATCTCCTTATGTGGCTCGGTGTCAAATTTTGTTTGATAATTGCTCCTGTGAAACACCTTGGGACCTTTTACTACTTTAAAGGCTCTATTTAAATCCAGTCTGCCAGCTGTAAGGGTCCTACGTGAGATGACCGGGTAGCTTCAGTATCTGTAACCTGACTCTAACTTGATCTGAAGTAGAACCAATGGGTGCCTTACTGCCAGTTTCAGGCTCTAGTTTTGTTTCTTTTTTTTTCTCCAGGGGACTGCGGTGTTCGTGGGAAGGCCTGGCGTTACTCGACAGCCTGTTGCCCACACTTCTACACAAGCTACAACTCTCCTACAACAACTCAGCCACTCGCTGCCTTTGACTCGTTTCCTTCCTCAGACACACCTGCATCAGAATCAACACCAACCGCTCGCACTTACGGAGAACAAAGTCCAGAGGTGTGAGGAAAATCAAACACCAAAAGCTTGGTCAAAGAGGTGGATTTGAAGGAGGGTCTTAAAGGAAAAGAGAGAGGTAAACAGGCGGAGAGGTTTAGAGCGGGAATTCCAGAGCTTACGGCCTAGGCAGCTGAAGGCACGGCCGCCAATGATGGCCGAAGGAAGTGGGGGATGCACAAGAGGCCAGATTTAGAGGAAGGGAGAGGCCGGGGAGGAGGAGTTATAGAGATCAGCGATGAGGAGGGGCAAGGCCATGGGGCGATTTATACACGAGGCTGAGAATTTTAAATTTGAGGGTTTGGGGGACTGGGAGCCATTGTAGGTCAGTGAGCACGGGGGTGAAGAGAGAGCAGGAATTGGCCAAATAGGATACAGGCAGCAGAGTTTAGAAGTTCATGGAGAATGGAGGATGGGAAGCCAGCCAAGAGATAATTGGAATAGTCAAGTCTGGAGGTGACAAAGGCATGGATGACCGTTGCAGCGACAGATGGGCTGAGGCGGTGGAAGAGGATGGTGTGGTCGACGGCTGTAAACAGGATGAGGAGAGAGAATACACCACGGTCACAGACATGAGAATGTCTCTCATTTAGTCCTTGCTGGTATTGAACCCTCCATGCTCTGTCAGTGGAACTGAAATAGCAGCTGCATGTTTAAATTCTGCTGTCCATAGCCTAACTCGCACCAAGTCCCGTTCTCCCATCACCCCTGTGCTCGCTGACACCTTGTTTTAATGCAACATGAACTGGTCTTGTGTCAAAATTACTGCAAATTTCAGTATGTTAAATTAATTTATAAATTAATAAAAATAAATGCAGTTTCTGTCTAACATTTCTCTTTTTTTGAAATGTTTGGCCATTTTGTCTGAACTTCCCTGCCCCTCCTAACCCTAAACACCCCACTCTACACCCCTCCTAACCCTAAACACCCCACTCTACACCCCTCCTAACCCCAAATACCCCACCGAACCCCGAATATCTTACCCTTCAGCTAGACCTCCCTACATACCAGTCCAAGCATTCAAATAAATTACCCTACGCACCTTTGCTGAGCCCTAAATACTCCTCACTCCAAAATACCCCAAACGCACCATCAAATACTCCTCTCCTGTACAGCTTCTTGTGCTCCGTAATACTCACACTGCACACCCCTCCAAATATCAGATACCCCCACCCAACACACCCCTCGTACTCACTCCCCCGACACTTTATTATCCCACTCTGCTGCTCATTCCCCACCCAGTCTAATCCCACCCCCTGCTCACACCCCATACCCCTTCATATTCACCCAGTCTAATCCCACCCCGTACCCTTTAATATCCCACCCAGTCTAATCCCACCCCCTGCTCACTCCCCACACCCTTTAATATCCCACCCAGTCTAATCCCACTCTCCCCTCACCCTTTAATATCCCACCCAGTCGAATCCCACTCTCCCCTCACTCCCCATACCCTTTAATATCCCGCCCAGTCTAATCCCACTCTCCCCCTCACTCCCCACACCCTTTAATATCCCACCCAGTCTAATCCCACTCTCTCCTCACTCCCCATACCCTTTAATATCCCACCCAGTCTAATCCCACTCTCCCCTCACTCCCCACACCCTTTAATATCCCGCCCAGTCTAATCCCACTCTCCTGCTCACTCCCCATGCCCTTTAATATCCCACCCAGTCTAATCCCACTCTCCCCTCACTCCCCACACCCTTTAATATCCCACCCAGTCTAATCCCACTCTCCCCCTCACTCCCCGTACCCTTTAATATCCCACCCAGTCTAATCCCACTCTCCCCTCACTCCCCATACCCTTTAATATCCCACCCAGTCTAATCCCACTCTCCCCTCACTCCCCATACCCTTTAATATCCCACCCAGTCTAATCCCACTCTCCCCTCACTCCCCATACCCTTTAATATCCCACCCAGTCTAATCCCACTCTCCCCTCACTCCCCATACCCTTTAATATCCCACCCAGTCTAATCCCACTCTCCCCTCACTCCCCATACCCTTTAATATCCCACCCAGTCTAATCCCACTCTCCCCTCACTCCCCACACCCTTTAATATCCCACCCAGTCTAATCCCACTCTCCCCTCACTCCCCATACCCTTTAATATCCCACCCAGTCTAATCCCACTCTCCCCTCACTCCCCACACCCTTTAATATCCCACCCAGTCTAATCCCACTCTCCCCTCACTCCCCATACCCTTTAATATCCCACCCAGTCTAATCCCACTCTCCCCTCACTCCCCGCACCCTTTAATATCCCACCCAGTCTAATCCCACTCTCCCCTCACTCCCCGCACCCTTTAATATCCCACCCAGTCTAATCCCACTCTCCCCTCACTCCCCATACCCTTTAATATCCCACCCAGTCTAATCCCACTCTCCCCTCACTCCCCACACCCTTTAATATCCCACCCAGTCTAATCTCACTCTCCTGCTCACTCCCCGGACCCTTTAATATCCCACCCAGTCTAATCCCCCTCTATTTACGGTCTGTCCTTCACTAACAGTAGCTGGCGGTCAATCCCGAACCATGCGGCGGGCCCCGGGCCTAATTCTGTTCCTGTGACCATATCCCGAGCCGCGGCTGTGCCGAGTGGCCCCCGAGTGTTGCGGTGCCCACCGATCGGACCGGGACTCCCGCAGCAACTTCAGTTACTGTCCGGCTGGAGGGACGCGCTTCAGGCTGGGACCGCTCGCTGCGTGGAGTGCCCGGGCCGTCTCCATGGTGACGGCGGAGGCCCCGGGCCGTCTCCATGGTAACGGCGGAGGCCCCGGGCCGTCTCCATGGTAACTGCGGAGGCCCCGGGCGGTCTCCGTGGTGAAGGCGAAAGCCCCGGGTTGTCTGCTTGCAGTCGGCTTCGAACAGTGAGCGGAAAAGATGGGGTCACGGAGTGGGTCCAAATCCTCCCGGAGGGACGTCGGCCAGCGGACTCCGCCAGGTAAGGAGAGTTGTAAACAATTTTACAACACCAAGTTATAGTCCAGCAATTTTATTTTAAATTCACAAGCTTTCGGAGATTTTCTCCTTCCTCAGGTAAATGTTTCAAGATCTCCTTGAAGCCTACGCATTTATACATATTGAATAATACATGGTGTTTACAGACTGCCTCTGCAACTGCCCGTTGCCAAGGCAATCACCGTGTTCAGACAGAGAGGTGTCATCTGCAGAACCCCCGAATACACATTCAACAAAAAAACAAACAGGGAAAAAAACAGAGAAAAAAAAGGAGAAAAAAAAACAGAGAGAGAGGCAGAAACATCCGGAAGGCAGAGAGAGCCAGCAAATGACCCATTATATTAAAAACAGATAACATTTGTTCGCTGGTGGGGTAACGTGTAGCGTGACATGAACCCAAGGTCCCGGTTGAGGCCGTCCTCATGGGTGCGGAACTTGGCTATCAATTTCTGCTCGACGATTTTGCGTTGTCGTGTGTCTCGAAGGCCGCCTTGGAGTACGCTTACCCGAAGGTCGGTGGATGAATGTCCATGACTGCTGAAGTGTTCCCCGACTGGGAGGGAACCCTCCTGTTTGGCGATTGTTGCGCGGTGTCCGTTCATCCGTTGTCGCAGCGTCTGCATGGTCTCGCCAATGTACCATGCTCTGGGGCATCCTTTCCTGCAACGTATGAGGTAGACAACGTTGGCCGAGTCACAGGAGTATGAACCATGCACCTGGTGGGTGGTGTCATCTCGTGTGATGGTGGTATCTGTGTCGATGATCTGGCATGTCTTGCAGAGGTTACCGTGGCAGGGTTGTGTGGCGTCGTGGACGCTGTTCTCTTGAAAGCTGGGTAGTTTGCTGCGAACGATGGTCTGTTTGAGGTTGGGTGGCTGTTTAAAGGCGAGTAGTGGAGGTGTGGGGATGGCCATAGCGAGGTGTTTGTCCTCATTGATGACATGTTGAAGGCTGCGGAGAACATGGCGTAGTTTCTCCGCTCCGGGGAAGTACTGGACGACAAAGGGTACTCTGTTGGTTGCGTCCCGTGTTAGTCTCCTGAGGAGGTCTATGCGATTTTTTGCTGTGGCCCGTCGGAACTGTCGATCGATGAGTCGAGCGTCATATCCCGTTCTTACTAGGGCGTCTTTCAGCGTCTGTAGGTGTCCATCGCGTTCCTCCTCGTCTGAGCAGACCCTGTGTATTCGCAGGGCCTGTCCATAGGGGATGGCCTCTTTGACGTGGTTAGGGTGGAAGCTGGAAAAGTGGAGCATCGTGAGGTTGTCCGTGGGCTTGCGGTAGAGTGAGGTGCTGAGGCGCCTCAGCACCTCACTCTACCGCAAGCCCACGGACAACCTCACGATGCTCCACTTTTCCAGCTTCCACCCTAACCACGTCAAAGAGGCCATCCCCTATGGACAGGCCCTGCGAATACACAGGGTCTGCTCAGACGAGGAGGAACGCGATGGACACCTACAGACGCTGAAAGACGCCCTAGTAAGAACGGGATATGACGCTCGACTCATCGATCGACAGTTCCGACGGGCCACAGCAAAAAATCGCATAGACCTCCTCAGGAGACTAACACGGGACGCAACCAACAGAGTACCCTTTGTCGTCCAGTACTTCCCCGGAGCGGAGAAACTACGCCATGTTCTCCGCAGCCTTCAACATGTCATCAATGAGGACAAACACCTCGCTATGGCCATCCCCACACCTCCACTACTCGCCTTTAAACAGCCACCCAACCTCAAACAGACCATCGTTCGCAGCAAACTACCCAGCTTTCAAGAGAACAGCGTCCACGACGCCACACAACCCTGCCACGGTAACCTCTGCAAGACATGCCAGATCATCGACACAGATACCACCATCACACGAGATGACACCACCCACCAGGTGCATGGTTCATACTCCTGTGACTCGGCCAACGTTGTCTACCTCATACGTTGCAGGAAAGGATGCCCCAGAGCATGGTACATTGGCGAGACCATGCAGACGCTGCGACAACGGATGAACGGACACCGCGCAACAATCGCCAAACAGGAGGGTTCCCTCCCAGTCGGGGAACACTTCAGCAGTCATGGACATTCATCCACCGACCTTCGGGTAAGCGTACTCCAAGGCGGCCTTCGAGACACACGACAACGCAAAATCGTCGAGCAGAAATTGATAGCCAAGTTCCGCACCCATGAGGACGGCCTCAACCGGGACCTTGGGTTCATGTCACGCTACACGTTACCCCACCAGCGAACAAATGTTATCTGTTTTTAATATAATGGGTCATTTGCTGGCTCTCTCTGCCTTCCGGATGTTTCTGCCTCTCTCTCTGTTTTTTTTTCTCCTTTTTTTTCTCTGTTTTTTTCCCTGTTTGTTTTTTTGTTGAATGTGTATTCGGGGGTTCTGCAGATGACACCTCTCTGTCTGAACACGGTGATTGCCTTGGCAACGGGCAGTTGCAGAGGCAGTCTGTAAACACCATGTATTATTCAATATGTATAAATGCGTAGGCTTCAAGGAGATCTTGAAACATTTACCTGAGGAAGGAGAAAATCTCCGAAAGCTTGTGAATTTAAAATAAAATTGCTGGACTATAACTTGGTGTTGTAAAATTGTTTACAATTGTCAACCCCAGTCCATCACCGGCATCTCCACATCAGGTAAGGAGAGAGCAGGGCATGCGGAGGGAGACTGCGGGGCCACGGCCCTTGCCTCACCACCTCAAGGGAATCAGTTGCAGAGACTGCTGCCCGACCCTAAACCTCTCGCGTGGCCCCTCACCCGATCCAGGGCTGTGGTAAAGGTGGTACAGCACTGTCCCATCAAACACTCCCAGGGCAGATACAGCACGGGTTAGATACAGAGTAAAGCTCCCTCTACACTGTCCCATCAAATACTCCCAGGGCAGATACAGCACGGGTTAGATACAGAGTAAAGCTCCCTCTACACTGTCCCATCAAATACTCCCAGGGCAGGTACAGCACGGGTTAGATACAGAGTAAAGCTCCCTCTACACTGTCCCATCAAACACTCCCAGGGCAGATACAGCACGGGTTAGATACAGAGTAAAGCTCCCTCTACACTGTCCCATCAAATACTCCCAGGGCAGGTACAGCACGGGTTAGATACAGAGTAAAGCTCCCTCTACACTGTCCCATCAAATACTCCCAGGGCAGATACAGCACGGGTTAGATACAGAGTAAAGCTCCCTCTACACTGTCCCATCAAACACTCCCAGGGCAGGTACAGCACGGGTTAGATACAGAGTAAAGCTCCCTCTACACTGTCCCATCAAACACTCCCAGGGCAGGTACAGCACGGGTTAGATACAGAGTAAAGCTCCCTCTACACTGTCCCATCAAACACTCCCAGGGCAGGTACAGCACGGGTTAGATACAGAGTAAAGCTCCCTCTACACTGTCCCATCAAACACTCCCAGGGCAGGTACAGGGTTAGATACAGAGTAAAGCTCCCTCTACACTGTCCCATCAAACACTCCCAGGGCAGGTACAGGGTTAGATACAGAGTAAAGCTCCCTCTACACTGTCCCATCAGACACTCCCAGGGCAGGTACAGGGTTAGATACAGAGTAAAGCTCCCTCTACACTGTCCCATCAGACACTCCCAGGGCAGATACAGCACGGGTTAGATACAGAGTAAAGCTCCCTCTACACTGTCCCATCAAACACTCCCAGGACAGGTACAGCACGGGTTAGATACAGAGTAAAGCTCCCTCTGCACTGTCCCATCAAACACTCCCAGGGCAGATACAGCACGGGTTAGATACAGAGTAAAGCTCCCTCTACACTGTCCCATCAAACACTCCCAGGGCAGATACAGCACGGGTTAGATACAGAGTAAAGCTCCCTCTACACTGTCCCATCAAACACTTCCAGGGCAGGTACAGCACGGGTTAGATACAGAGTAAAGCTCCCTCTACACTGTCCCATCAGACACTCCCAGGGCAGATACAGCACGGGTTAGATACAGAGTAAAGCTCCCTCTACACTATCCCATCAAACACTTCCAGGGCAGGTACAGCACGGGTTAGATACAGAGTAAAGCTCCCTCTACACTGTCCCATCAGACACTCCCAGGGCAGATACAGCACGGGTTAGATACAGAGTAAAGCTCCCTCTACACTGTCCCATCAAACACTCCCAGGACAGCTACAGCACGGGTTAGATACAGAGTAAAGCTCCCTCTACACTGTTCCATCAAACACTCCCAGGGCAGATACAGCATGGGTTAGATACAGAGTAAAGCTCCCTCTACACTGTCCCATCAAACACTCCCAGGACAGGTACAGCATGGGTTAGATCCATCTTCAGCCAGAAGTGCCGAGTGGATGATCCATCTCGGCCTCCTCCCGATATCCCCACCATCACAGAAGCCAGTCTTCGGCCAATTCGATTCACTCCATGTGATATCAAGAAACGGCTGAGTGCACTGGATACAGCAAACGCTATGGACCCGACAACATCCCAGCTGTAGTGCTGAAGTCTTGTGCTCCAGAACTAGCTGCGCCCCTAGCCAAGCTGTTCCAGTACAGCTACAACACTGGCATCTACCCGACAATGTGGAAAATTGCCCAGGTATGTCCTGTCCACAAAAAGCAGGACAAATCCAATCCGGCCAATTACCGCCCCATCAGTCTACTCTCAATCATCAGCAAAGTGATGGAAGGTGTCATCGACAGTGCTATCAAGCGGCACTTACTCACCAATAACCTGCTCACCGATGCTCAGTTTGGGTTCCGCCAGGACCACTCGGCTCCAGACCTCATTACAGCGTTGGTCCAAACATGGATAAAAGAGCTGAATTCCAGAGGTGAGGTGAGAGTGACTGCCCTTGACATCAAGGCAGCATTTGACCGAGTGTGGCACCAAGGAGCCCTAGTAAAATTGAAGTCAATGGGAATCAGGGGGAAAACTCTCCAGTGGCTGGAGTCATACCTAGCACAAAGGAAGATGGTAGTGTTTGTTGGAGGCCAATCATCTCAGCCCCAGGACATTGCTGCAGGAGTTCCTCAGGGCAGTGTCCTAGGCCCAACCATCTTCAGCTGCTTCATCAATGACCTTCCCTCCATCATAAGGTCAGAAATGGGGATGTTTGCTGATGACTGCACAGTGTTCAGTTCCATTCGCAACCCCTCAAATAATGAAGCAGTCCGAGCCCGCATGCAGCAAGACCTGGACAACATCCAGGCTTGGGCTCATAAGTGGCAAGTAACATTCGCGCCAGATAAGTGCCAGGCAATGACCATCTCCAACAAGAGAGAGTCTAACCACCTCCCCCAACAGCATTACCATCACCGAATCCCCCAACATCAACAACCTGGGGGTCACCATTGACCAGAAACTTAACTGGACCAGCCATATAAATACTGTGGCTACGAGAGCAGGTCAGAGGCTGGGTATTCTGTGGCGAGTGACTCACCTCCTGACTCCCCAAAGCCTTTCCACCATCTACAAGGCACAAGTCAGGAGTGTGATGGAGTACTCTCCACTTGCTTGGATGAGTGCAGCTCCAACAACACTCAAGAAGCTCGACACCATCCAAGATAAAGCAGCCCGCTTGATTGGCAACCCATCCACTACACTAAACATCCACTCCCTTCACCACCGGCGCACTGTGGCTGCAGTGTGTACCATCCACAGGATGCACTGCAGCAACTCGCCAAGGCTTCTTCGACAGCACCTCCCAAACCCGCGACCTCTACCACCTAGAAGGACAAGAGCAGCAAGCACATGGGAACAACACCACCTGCACGTTCCCCTCCAAGTCACACACCATCCTGACTTGGAAATATATCGTCGTTCCTTCATTGTCGCTGGGTCAAAATCCTGGAACTCCCTTCCTAACAGCACTGTGGGAGAACCGTCACCACACGGACTGCAGCGGTTCAAGAAGGCGGCTCACCACCACCTTCTCGAGGGCAATTAGGGATGGGCAATAAATGCTGGCCTCGCCAGCGACGCCCACATCCCGTGAACGAATAAAAAAAAAGATACAGAGTAAAGCTCCCTCTACACTGTCCCATCAAACACTCCCAGGACAGGTACAGCACGGGTTAGATGCAGAGTAAAGCTCCCTCTGCACTGTCCCATCAAACACTCCCAGGACAGGTACAACATGGGTTAGGGGTTTTTAACTCTCTACTCTTCAGGATTTCCGTAGATAAGATTAACCAAAGCTTTAAACTTTTCTAACAGTTGGTTTTATTGACAACAAAAGAGAACAGTTTTATAAATGGAGATGCTTACACCTTAGAAGTACAACTGGAAACTGAGAATGGTCAAATTCTTCTGCTTCGGGAGACTGAGGGGTTAATTCTTCATTCATGTCCTCCTTGATGTTTGTCTGGACTGTCTCGTGGACTGAATCCGGGTCCGTCTCCTGGGCTTATCTCCATAAACTTACTAAAAATGGCTACTTTTATACCTTTCTCGCTGGCGAAACAAGCTGCTGGCAGTTTTCCA
Source organism: Heptranchias perlo (assembly GCF_035084215.1). NCBI lineage: Eukaryota > Metazoa > Chordata > Chondrichthyes > Hexanchiformes > Hexanchidae > Heptranchias > Heptranchias perlo. Next base: position 45,985,746 of record NC_090347.1, read on the forward strand.
TTCTCTCTCTTTCCCGTGGTTCAATCAAACAGCTTCTGATGTTTATGACTGTTTCTCACAGACTTTCAAGTCCCAGCTCGGCAGCTCCCAGCTCGGCATCTATCATATCTTTCACCTCGCCCCTTATCTCCGTAGAAGTACATCGTCTCAGTTAGCCTTCAGCAGTCTGAAGCTATACTAATGCCTTTCGAACTTGGTCAACCTTTGCAGCATGCTTTCTGAACAGTCAAGTTTATTAATCCAGGGTTCCTAGCCCATACTTTTAGTTTTCTTTAAAACTGGTATTAAAAATCCATATTGAGAAGTCCAAAATTCTTCAATCGCTCCTCAAGTGAGTGTGAGAGATTGAACAGCTCACTTTAAATCATTATTTGAATCTGAATTGCACTCATCACAAATAAGGTTGAGCATTGTTGTTACAAGAAGCTTAATCACCGTGACATCTAAGAGCAAAAGCTCTTTTCAATACTACAAATAAGAATGAGAATGTGTTACAATCATAATAAGTTGTATAGTGACAAAAAGCATAGATATGATTCTCACCCAAAGATGCTGTCCGACATTATAGATGACCTCCCTCCATTCATGATTCCCAAGGGTAGATGTCCCCTTTTCAAGGTCAGCATTACGTTGTTTCATTTTTTTTGATTTGTTCATGGGATATGGGCGTCGCTGGCAAGGCCAGTATTTATTGCCCATTCCTAATTGCCCTTGGCAAGGTGGTGGTGAGCCGCCTTGAACCGTTGCAGTCCGTGTGGTAAAGGTTCTCCCACAGTGCTGTTAGGAAGGGAGTTCCAGGATTTTGACCCAGCGACGATGAAGGAATGTTGATGTATTTCCAAGTCGGGATGGTGTGTGACTTGGAGGGGAATGCGCAGGTGGTGTTGTTCCCATGTGCCTGCTGCTCTTGTTCTTCTAGGTGGTAGAGGTCACGGGTATGGGAGGTGCTGTCGAAGAAGCCTTGGTGAGTTCATATGCACTGTCAGTCTATCAATATTAGGGTATTTAAACTACAGAAATAATCCAAGAAAATTACTTCCCTTATTACTTATCTCTTAACCTCCAACAGCTCCCCCCCCCTCCTTTGTGGGATCCTGGAGGTCTTATCTTAGGTCCACACCTCATCTTGTTAGCATCACATACCTACCTCAAGCCATTTGCTCTTCTAGTCTAAGTTTCTATTGGTTAATATTACGCATCATGATACAGACAAAGAAAATCATAATACATTGTACAGAAAGCAACAGTAAAAAACTAAGCTCCCCCCAAATACATTTGTACAAACCGGCATCCCAAGATCTTGCCACATGTGACATCAAATACAAGCCATTCCTGCACTTTCAGGTTATCTTATCAAAAAAACAGGGGGTGGCTGGAGATCTTTGCTTATCTCCCCTTGCATGGTTCTGATGTCTCGGTGCAGGCCAGGCTATCAAATGCAATTTTTCTCATTGTTCAGTTTATGGCAAGGACACAGCCGTCTCCAAGAGAAAGCTATCAATTAAGTATTTTCAACGACATTTTCTTGAATTTCACTCGTTTGTGCATTGATACCAGATTGATATATTTTGATGAATCATGCCCAGCTGATTTATGTTTCTCATGGATACACTCACACATCTTCCCCCTAACCCCTTCTGTTTGGGTTCCTGAAATTCACTGATAATTCACATAGGGCGATGACCATTTGCTGGTGTAATTTTCCTTGTTTCTATTTTATATCCTCAGACACTTCCTCAGGTCCAATTTTACACATCCCATTATATAATTGTGCCATCTCATTCATGACTCCTGGAGGAACCTTACCATCCAATACAATATTGACAGTTTGGTCCAATGTATCAAAACATTTTTGTTTATTTTACTTAAATTCGTCTTGGACCCTTTTTCCCCCTCAAAATATCATGCTATATTGTGCCTGAGTCCATCCCATCTTTTCAAGATCATACTGATTTCCAGAGAGTAGTCCAGTCTGCAAGATAAGAGATGTTAGTTACCTTAAACACAACAGTTCCCCCCCCCCCACCTCCGCGCCGACACCAGGGTTAGGTTCAGACTGGACTGGTATTGTTGGACTGACAGGACTTATCAATATCCAATAATCTCTGCTCCCTTCTCTGTTTCAATTTTACTTGATATACAGCATTGGGCAGGAACCACCTAGACTAGGCTCTTTATATCTCAAAATTAAAATTTGATTATCCCCTGATAAACCCTTCAGGTAATTTTTTTTTACCCTTCTTGAGTGCTTGAACAGCACCTCATATCAATATACCATCAGTTTCAATTTCAGAAACAAATGATGCCCATGCTTAGTGGTTTTACAGCAGAGACAACTCCCATATCTCCACCCCACCCCTCGAGCACTCTGTCTCGGAAGCTGATAAAGGACACTGGATGGGTTAATACTAGGCCTTTGAGAGGCTAAGCTTTACTTCATCTTGTTAGCATGTGACATTTGACGATATTCTTCTTATGTCTGCAGATCTGACTTTAAATTCTTAACACTACTGGATCTCCTCCTTTCCTGCAAAGGCTGCTCCGTAACTCTGTGGAGCTACCTTCATGTAAAAGAAATACTCTCAGTAATCCTGCGCCATCACCACTGATGCGGTCCCGAAAACCATGGTCACCTGTTAAAAGAAAACCAGAAAATCCATTGTGACTCTTCTTGAGATCCACGAATGGGTTAATTACATGGCATACAATTGTACTTGAAAAAAAACTACGCTGTCTGTGAAAAGAGGGCACGCAGCTCCAGACTTATACAGATTTCAAGTAAATTTAAAGAAACTTTGCTGACATGAAAAGACAACAATCGATTTAGATCTCAAATCTCACAGATATAAAATAAGACGTAGTCCTGTAACTGTGTAATTCTAAAAAACTTCCTTTTACTTTTTTTTTTGAAGTCTTTGTACATTTAACTAGGTCTTAGATAGCAACAGTATTCATGCTCTCCGATACTCAACACAACTCCAATCACCTTAATTATAATCAACAATTCATGACTTATAAAACTTAAATTATTGATATCCTGTTATGGGTAATGAATTCATAATTGAATAATTTGATCAGACACTCAGTCAGTAGATGCTGACGCCACATGACAGTGCAAAACAGGTGACATTGAGTTGGCAGCCTGCCCCACACCATCGCACAATGTCACCATCCACCCCACGGTTTGTAAACTCACCATCAATTACTCTAAGTCAGTGCAGACCCAAAAACAGAGGGAATCAACATCTCAAAATACCACATACAAAAATAAAGCTACAGAACAGCACATGCTTCCAAATATCCAGAACATAACGAGTCCTCTTGTTTTTTCTTCAGCATGCCTTTCCATAACTGTAGAAATACTCCATTTAACTGAAGAAGTTAGATTTTGCAGTTAAACAAAGATTGAAATTCTCGTAATATTCTTTATGTTAACTAAACTAAAATAAGAGGAGTAAACACCGCGGTCATTGAAAACGGGCCGTAGCACACTTTACCTGCCCTGGGAGTGTTTGATGGGACGGTGTAGAGGGAGCTTTACTCTGTGTCTAACCCATGCTGTACCTGCTCTGGCAATGTTTGATGGGACAGTGTAGAGGGAGCTTTACTCTGTATCTAACCCGTGCTGTATCTGACCTGGAGTGTTTGATGGGACAGTGTAGAGGGAGCTTTACTCTGTATCTAACCCGTGCTGTACCTGCTCTGGCAGTGTTTGATGGGACAGTGTGGAGGGAGCTTTACTCTGTATCTAACCCGTGCTGTACCTGCCCTGGGAGTGTTTGATGGGACAGTGTAGAGGGAGCTTTACTCTGTACCTAACCCGTGCTGTACCTGCTCTGGCAGTGTTTGATGGGACAGTGTAGAGGGAGCTTTACTCTGTATCTGTCCCATGCTGTACCTGACCTGGGAGTGTTTGATCAGATAGTGCAGACTCTGTATCTAACGTGTGCTGTGCTGACAAATAGCACTAGAGTAAAGAATAGTTCAGAAATAGGAGGGAGCAGACAGGGGGCAAATGCGAGGCAGTATTTGATGAGTTTAGAGTGCATGTGCCTAAATGTACATAGTGTGGTAAATAAGGTTGGTGAGTGGCAGGCTCAAGTCACCAAATGGCACTATGATATAGGCACAATAACAGAAACGTGGCTCAAAGAAGCAGAGAATTGGCACTTAATATTCCTGGCTACAAGGTATTTAGGAAAGAAATGGAAGGAAAGAAAAGAGGGGTTGGTGGGGGGATGGTATCATTGATCAAAGAACCTATTAAAGCACTGGAAAGGGATGATGTAGTTGAGGAGACAAGGACAGAATCTATTTGGTTAGAATTAAGGAACAATAGAGGAGCTATTACACTACTGGGTGTATACTATAGGTCACCAAATAGTGGGAAGGAGATAGAGGAGCAAATTTGCAGGCAAATTACAGAAAGATGCAAGAACTATAGAGGAGTGATCTTGGGCACTTCAATTATCCTAATATAGTAAAGGGCAAAGAAGGGGAGGAATTCCTGAAATGTGAACAAGAGAACTTTTTTGAACAGTGTGTTTCCAGCCCAGCGAGGAAGGAAGCATTGCTGGATCCAGCTTTGGGGAATGAAGTAGGGCAGGAGGAGCATGTTTCAGTTGGGGGAGCATTTGGGGAACAGTGATCATAATATCATTAGGTTTAGAATAGTTATGGAAAAGGACAAGGAACAATCAAATGTGAAAATACTTAACTGGAGGAGGGCGAATTTCAGTGAGTTAAAAAGGGATCTTGCCCAAGTGGATTGGAATCAAACGTTGATTGAAGGCCTCCCATTGTTCAATGAGGAGATGGTTCGGGTAAAGAGTAGACACGTTCCCCCACAAGGGGGAAAGGAGGGACATCCAAAGCTAGAGCTCCCTGGATGACTAAAGATATAGAGATTAAAATGAAACAGAAAAAGGATGCTTACGGCAAATGTACGGTTCATAATACAGTAGAGAACCAGACTGAATACAGAAAGTACAGAGGAGATCTAAAAAAGGAAATAAAAGGGGCAAGGAGAGACTGAGAGAATAGATTAGTGGCTAACATAAAAGGGAACCCAAAAGTCTTCTAGAAACATATAAATAGTAAAAGGGTAGTCAAAGGAAAGTTGGGACCGAGAGGGACAATCTTTTTGTGGAGGTAGAGGGCATGGCTGAGGTACTAAATGAATACTTTGCATTGGTCTTCACTAGAGAAGAGGATGCTGCCAATGTGCCAGTAAAGGAGGATAAAGTAGCGATGTTGGATAGGATAAAAATAGATAAAGAAGAGGTGCTAAAAAGATTGGCAGTACTCAAAGAAGAAAAGTCACCTGGTCCAGATGGGTTGCATCCTAGGTTACTGAGGGAAGTAAGGTTGGTTGATGTTGTGTATGTGGACTTTCAAAAGGCATTTGATGAAGTAGCACATAATAGACTTGTTAGCAAAATTAAAACTCATGTGATTAAAGGGACAGTGACAGCGTGGATACAAAATTGGCAAGGGGACAGAAAGCAGAGAGTAGTGGTGAACGGTTGTTTTTCAGACTGGAGGGAAGTATACAGTGGTGGTCCCCAGGGGTCAGTATTAGGACCACTGCTCGTTTTGATATATATTAATGACCTGGACTTGGGAATAGAGGGTATAATTTTAAAGTTTGCAGATGACACAAAACTCAGAAATGTAGTAAACAATGTGGATGATAGTAACAGACTACAGGAGAACATAGACTGGTGAAATGAGCAGATACATAGCAGATGAAATTTAACGCAGAAAAGTGCGAAGTGATACATTTTGGTAGGAAGAATGAGGAGAGGCAATATAAACTAAACGGTACAATTTTAAAGGGAGTGCAGGAACAGACGGACCTGGGGGTGTATGTACACAAATCTTTGAAGGTGGCAGGACAAGTTGAGAGGGCTGTTAAAAAAGCATATGGGATCCTTGGCTTTATTAATTGAGGCATAGAGTACAAAAGCAAGGAAGTTATGCTAAACCTTTATAAAACACTGGTTAGGCCACAGCTGGAGTATTGTAGAAATTAAAATTAAAGGCTCTATATCTGAATGCTCGAAGCATTCGTAACAAGATAGATAAATTAATGGCACAAATAGAGATAAATGGGTTTGATCTTGTAGCCATTACTGAGATGTGGTTGCAGGGTGACCAAGGTTGGGAACTAAATATTCCAGGGCACTTGACTTTTAGAAAAGACAAACAAAATGGAAAAGGAGGGGGAGGGGGGAGCCCTGGTAATAAAGGATGGGATAAAGACAGTAGTGAGAAAGGATCTTAGCTCAGCAAATCAGGATGTAGAATCAGTGTGGGTAGAGATAAGAAATAACAAGGGGCAGAAAACACTGGTGGGAGTAGTTTATAGTCCTCCTATCAGTAGTTCCAGTGTTGGACAGAGTATAAATCAGGAAATTATTGGAGTATGTAACAAGGGTAATGCAATAATCATGGGGGACTTTAATCTTCATATAGACTGGGCAAACCAAATTGGCAAAAGAAGTTTGGAGGACGAGTTCATGAAATGCATCTGAGACAGTTTTCTAGAACAATATGTCGAGGAACAATTGGGGAACAGGCTATTTTAGATCTAGTATTGTGTAATGAGACAGGGTTAAATAGTAACTTATAGTAAAGGATGTTCTGGGGAGGAGTGATCAAAATATGATAGAATTTCATATTGGGTTTGAGAGTGATGTAATTAAACTAGACTCTGAAACTAGACTCTTAAATTTAAACGAAGCCAATTATGTAGGTATGAGGGGTGAGTTGGCTAAGGTAGATTGGGAAATTAGATTAAAAGATATGACTGTAGATAAGCAATGGCAAACATTTAAAGAAATAATTCATAATTCTCAACGAATATACATTCTCTTGAGGAATAAAAACTCCACAGGAAAAGTGATCCAACCATGGCTAACTAAAGTAGTTAAGAATAGTATTAGATTAAAAGAAGAGGCTTATAATGTTGCCAAAAAGAGTAGTAAGCCTGAGGATTGGGAGGGTTTTAGAAATCAGCAAAGGATGACCAAGAAATTGATAAAGAGAGAGAAAATTGAATATGAGAGTAAACTAGCAAGAAATATAAAAACAGATTGTAAGAGCTTCTACAAGTATATACAAAGGGAGAGATTAGTGAAAGTAAACGTGGGTCCCTTAGAGGCAAAGATAGGAGAAATTATAATGAGGAATAAGGAAATGGCAGCGACATGAAACAAATATTTTATATCTGTCTTCACAGTAGAAAACACAAAAAACAAGGCTCCAATTAGAGCGAGGAACTTAAAGTAACTAAGATTAGTAAAGAAAAAATAGTGGAGAAATTAATGGGACTAAAAGCCGACAAATCCCCTGGACCTGAGGGCCTACATTGTAGGGTTTTAAAAGAGGAGGCTGCAGAGATAGTGGATGCATTGGTTTTGATCTTTCAGAATTCCCTAGATTCCAGAATGGTCCCCGTGGATTGGAAGGTAGCAAATGTAACTCCGCTATTGAAGAAAGGGGGGAGAGAGAAAACAGGGAACTATAGGCTAGTTAGCCTGACATCAGTAGTTGGGAAAATGCTAGAATCTATTATTCAAGGATGTAGTAACAGGGCACTTAGAAAATCATAATATGATTAGGCAGAGTCAACATAGTTTTATGAAAGGAAAATCATGTTTGACAAATCTATTAAGAGTTTTTTGAGGATGTAACTAGCAGGGTAGATAAGGGGGAACTAATGGATGTAGTGTATTTGGATTTTCAAAAGGCATTCGATAAGGTGCCACACAAGAGGTTGTTGTACAAGATTAGGGCTCATGGGATTGGGGGTAATATATTAGCATGGATTGAGGATTGGTTAATGGACAGAAAACAGAGAGTAGGAATAAATGGGTCATTTTTGGGTTGGCAGATTGTAACTAGTGGGGTGCCGCAGGGATCAGTGCTTGGGCCTCAGCTGTTTACAATACAGATCAATGACTTAGATGAGGGGACCGAGTGTAACGAATCCAAGTTTGCTGGTGATACAAAGCTAGGTGGGAAAGTAAGCTGTGAGGAGGACATAGAGTCTGCAAAGGGATATAGACAGGTTAATTGAGTGGGCGAGAAGGTGGCAGGTGGAGTATAATGTGGGGAAATGTGAAATCATCCACTTTGGTAGGAAGAATAGAAAAGCAGAATATTTTTTAAAAGCTGCGAGACTAAGAAATGCTGGTAGTCAGAGGGATTTGGATGTCCTTGTACACGAATCACAGAAAGTTAACAGCAAGCAATGAGGAAGGCAAATGGTATTTGCTTTATTGCAAGGGGGTTGGAGTACAAGAGTAAGGAGGTCTTGCTGCAATTATATAGGGCTCTGTTGAGACCACACCTGGAGTACTGTGTACAGTTTTGGTCTCCTTACCTAAGGAAGGATATACTTGCCTTAGAGGGGGTGCAACAAAGGTTCACTAGATTGATTCCCGGGATGAGAGGGTTGTAATATGAGGAGAGATTGAGTAGAATGGGCCTATACTCTCTGGAGTTTAGACGAATGAGAGGTGATCTCATTGAAACGTATAAAAATCTTAAAGGGCTTGACATGGTAGATGCTGAGATGCGGTTTCCCCTGGCTGGAGGGTCTAGAACTAGAGGTCATAGTCTCAAGGTATGAGGTCAGCCATTTAGGACCGAGAGGAGGAAAAATGTCTTCACTCAGAGGGTTGTGAATCTTTGAAACTCTCTACCTCAGAGGGCTGTCGATGCTCAGTCAATGATTATATTCAAGACGGAGAAAAATAGATTTTTGGACACTAAGGGAATCAAGGGATATCGTGATAGGGTGGGAAAGTGGAATTGAGGTTGAAGATCAGCCATGATCTTATTGAATGGCGGAGCAGGCTCGAGGGGCGTATGGCCTACTCCTGCTCCTATTTCTTATGTTCTCATGTTATGCTAAACCTTTATAAAACGCTGGTTAGGCTGCAGCTGGAGTATTGTGTTCAATTCTGGGCACCACATTTTAGGAAGGATGTCAGGACGTTAGAGAGGGTGCAGAAGAGGTTTATTAGAATGGTGCCAGGACTTCAGTTGTGTGGAGAGACTGGAGGAGCTGGGATTGTTCTCCTTAGAACAGAGAAGGTTAAGGAGAGATTTAATAGAGGTGTTCAAAATCATGAACGGCTTTGATAGAGTAAATAAGGAGAAACTGTTTCCAGTGGCAGAAGGGTCAGTAACCAGAGGACACAGATTTAAGGTGATCGGCAAAAGAGCCAGAGGCGACATGAGGAAGCATTTTTTTACGCAGTGAGTTGTTATAATCTGGAATTCACTGCCTGAAAGGGTGGTGGAAGCAGATTCAATAATAACTTTCAAAAGGGAATTGGATAAATACTTGAAGCGAAAACATTTACAGGACTATGGGGAAAGAGCGGGGGAATGGGACCAATTGGATAGGTCTTTCGCAGGCACGATGGACCGAATTGCCTCCTCCTGTGCTGTATCTACTATGATACTATGTACCTGCTCTGGGAGTGTTTGATGGGACAGCGTAGCGGGACTTTACTCTGCATCTAACCTGTGCAGTACCTGACCTGGGAGTGTTAGATCAATCAGTGCAATGGGAGCTTTACTCTGTTTGATGGGACAGTTTAAAGCAAGCTTTACTTTGCATTTAACCCGTGCTCTACCTGACCTTGGAGAGTTTGATTGGACAGTGTAGTGGCTGCTTTACTCTGTATCTAATATGTGCTGTACCTGTCCTGTGAGGATTTAATGGAACAGTGCAGATGGAAATTTAATCTATAACTAATCCATGCTGTACCTGACCTGGCAGTGTTTGATGGGACGGTGAAGAGAGAGCTTTATTCTGTATCTAACCCATGCTGCACTTGACGTGGGAGGGTATGATGGGACGATGTAGTGGGTGCTTTACTCTGTGTCTAATCCATGCTGAACCAAACTGTTCGCAACCTTGGCGCCCCATTTGACCCTGAGATGAGCTTCTGACCCCACATCCTCTCCATCACCAAGACCTACTTCCACCCCTGTAACACCGCCCATCTCTGCTGATGTCTCAGTTCATCTAGTGCTGAAACCCCCATCCACGCCTTTGCTATCTCTAGACTCGAGTATTCCAATACTCCCCTGGCCGGCCTCTCATCTTGCATCCTCCATAAACTTGAGCTTATTGAAATCTCTGCTGCCCATATCCTAACTCGTACCGTGTCCCGTTTACCCGTCACCCTTCTGCTCACTGACCTACATTGGCTCCCGGTCCGGCAATGCCTTAATTTAAAAATTCTCATCCTTGATTTCAAATCTCTCCTTGACCTCGCCCCTCCCTATCTCTGTAACCTCCTCCAGCTCTACAACCTTCCGAGATCTCTGCACTCCTCCAATTCTGGCCTCGTACGCATCCCTGATTTTAATCACTCCACCATTGGCAGTGGTGTCGTCAACTGCCTAGGCCCTAAGCTCTGGAATTCTCTCCCTAAACTCCTCCGCCTCTCCACCTTTTAAGAAGCTCCTTAAAACCTATCTCTTTGGCCAAGCCTTTGGTCACTGGTTTTAATGTAGGCTTTTGTGGATCGGTGTCACATTTTGTTTGATAATGCTCCTGTGAAGCGCCTTGGGACTTTTTAGTACATTAAAGGTGTTATATAAATGCAAGTTGATGTTGTATCTAACCCGTGCTGTACCTGCCCTGGGAGTGCTTGATGGGACAGTATAGAGGGAGCTTTACTCTGTATCTAACCCGTGCTGTACCTGCCCTGGGAATGTTTGATGGGACAGTGTAGAGGGAGCTTTACTCTGTATCTAACCCGTGCTGTACCTGCCCTGGGAGTGTTTGATGGGACAGTGTAGAGGGAGCTTTACTCTGTATCTAACCCGTGCTGTACCTGCCCTGGGAGTGTTTGATGGGACAGTGTAGAGGGAGCTTTACTCTGTATCTAACCCGTGCTGTACCTGCCCTGGGAATGTTTGATGGGACAGTGTAGAGGGAGCTTTACTCTGTATCTAACCCGTGCTGTACCTGCCCTGGGAGTGTTTGATGGGACAGTGTAGAGGGAGCTTTACTCTGTATCTAACCCGTGCTGTACCTGCCCTGGGTGTGTTTGATGGGACAGTATAGAGGGAGCTTTACTCTGTATCTAACCCGTGCTGTACCTGAACTGGTGTTGATGTTGGCACTGGGAGCCTGGGAGTGAAAGTATTCCATTCCCAACATGGAAACATTATTTTATTCTGTGTTGGTTTCCTCCACACAGCTGGGCTAAAATGGATTTGGCAAAATCTTTTAAGCACCCTTTGTGGTGCAGTGCTTTATAGAGTCATGTTTGTAACCATTAATGATTGTGATTAGCAGATAAGAAGAAGGAGAAAAAAGAGGTTGAGGAGATTATCCCAATTAAAGAGGAGCCAGAGAAGGATGACGTGTTGAGGGGAGAGGACATCATGGCCCTGGCAATAAAACCGGAGGATCTGAGTAAAGTACGGAGAGGCATTTTATTTCTACTCTTTTAGTGATACGTGTCTGGACTGAGGCTTTGGGTTTTTCCATGGAAATCAGTTTTGTGGAGGAACCCAGGCAAAGGACTGAGGCCCACGGAATAAGATACCACCAGGATTAGGTGTCAGCCGTGGCTCAGTGGTAGCACCCTCTGAGTCAGAAGGTTGTGTGTTCAAACCCCACTCCAGATACTGGAGCCCATAATCCAGAGTGACACTTCACTGCAGTACTGAGGGAGTGCTGCACAATTGGAGGTGCCATCACTGGAATGAGACGTTAAACTGAGGCCCTGTCTGCCCTCTCAGGTGGATGTATAACATCCTATGGCACTATTCAAACAGGGAAGTTCCCCTGGTGTTCTGGCCAATATTTATCCCTCAATCAACATCGCTGAAATCAGATTATCTGGTCATTGATTTCATTGCTTGTTTGCGGGACCTTGCTGTGCACAAATTATCTGCCACATATTACCACAATGACTACACTTCAAATGAAGTGCTTTGGGACAACCTGAGATTGTGAAAGGCACTAAAAAATGCAAGTTCTTTCTTTTTAAAAGAATAGAAGACAAGATGAAGTAAATCAGCAACTACTGATTGGGTGACGTCAAGCTTGGGTTTTAAAAGGCTGTAGATTGTAGCAGGAAGGTGTGTCAGAACAAGTATCTCACAACTCACTGCCAGCAGTGTGATGTCATTTGAAAGTATTTTATTGAGCCTTTCTCTCTTGCAGCGAGTTTGCTGCCCTCGCCAAAAAATGGAACTTCCATCCCCTATCAACCAGAAGCTGCAGTTCTCCAATTTTCTACCCCTGAAGAGACCTTGTACCATTTAGGACTCTCATAATCCTAGATCACTCGTGCCCACTGCACTTTATGTCTCTCGGAGTATTTCCAGAAGAAGTTATTGTCAACATGCACATTTTGAGCTCGGCTCAGATTTTATCAATAAATAGATAAGACAGGTAGTGAGAGGAGGGAATGGTTGAACGAAATAAATCTAACTGTGACAATACGATATACTACAATCTATATTGCACCTGGACACAACACACTGTAGCGTAGTGCTTATGTTACTGGACTAGTAATCCAGAGGTCTGGATCCACAGAACATGAGATCCAAATCCCAGCATGGTACTTTGAGAATTTGAATTCAGTTTAAAAAATCTGGAAATAAAAAGCTGGTATCTGTAAAAGTGACCATGAAGCTGTCGGATTGTTGTAAAAAACCCAACTGGTTCACTCATGTCCTTTAGGGAAGGAAACCTGCAGTCCTCACCAGGTCTGGCCTATATGTGACTCCAGTCCCACACCAATGTGGTTGACTCTTAACTGCCCCTCTGAATTGGCCTAGTGAGCCACTCAGTTGTATCAAACTGCTACCAGTGGTTCAAGAAGAAGGCCCACCTCGACTTTCTCAGGGCAACTAGGGATGGGCAATAAATGCCGGCCTTGCCAGCGACACCCACTTCTCAAGAATGAATTAAAAATAAATTTATACATGACTGATCAAGCTGCATGTTGCAGTGCCTGTTGGTAGTTGATTCATTCATGCAACGATACAAGCGTTTATCAGCAGCGGTTGAGAACATCATTGTTTTAAGCCTAGGAATAAAATGTTACTGGCAATTGTGTGATACTGGCCAGTACTTTCAGAGGTACAGGGTTCGTGTGGTTCCCGTTATGAACTGGCTGCAGGGCTTCTCAGTGGGTAGTGTGCTCTGACACACAGACTGAGCATCAAGGTTATTTCTTGTGCAAATCCAGGAATTGTTGGTGCCCTGGTGCAAGGGGGAGGCCACGGTGCACTAATCTCACCGATATGACACGAGCACTACTCATGCAGCTTTTCGCATGTCACGAATCAAGGCAACTGCTGCATTTTAAACATTGAATATTTGTGCATTCTTAGATAGGTCAAGGAGAGGGGTAAGAACTGGTACTGATTCTGAACAACACAACTGAGAGACTTTTTGAGATGATATTGCTGCCTACAGTGTATTGGATGCACCGAAGCATCAACCATTAATAATACGATTATCCTTGATGTGGGCAAGAACATGGCAGATGGAATATAATGTGGAAAAATATGAAATTATCTACTTTGGTAGGAAAAACAGAAATGCAGAGTATTTTTTAAATGGTGAGAGATTGGGAAATGTTGACATTCAAAGGGACCTGGGTGTCCTTGTACATGAGTCACTGAAAGCTAACATGCAGGTGCAGCAAGTAATTAGGAAGGCAAATGGTATGTTGGCCTTTATTATAAGAGGATTTGAGTACAGTCGTAAAGATGTCTTACTGCAATTATATAGGGCCTTGGTGAGACCGCACCTGGACTATTGTGTACAATTTTGGTCTCCTTACCTAAGAAAGGATATACTTGCTATAGAGGGAGTGCAACGAAGGTTCACCAGACTGATTCCTGGGATGGCAGGATTGTCGCATGAGGAGAGATTGAGTGGACTAGGCCTGTATTCACTCGAGTTTAGAAGAATGAGAGGTGATCTCATTGAAACATACAAAATTCTTACAGGACTCGACAGAGTAGATGCAGGGAGGATGTTTCCCATGGCTGGGGAGTCTCAAACCAGGGGTCACAGTCTCAGAATAAAGGGTATGCCATTTAGGACTGAGATGAGGAGAAATTTCTTCACTCAGGGTGGTGAATCTTTGGAATTCTCTACCCCAGTGGGCTGTGGAGGCTCAGTCATTGAGTACATTCAAAACAGAGATCGATAGATTTCTAGATAGTAAAGGCATCAAGGGATATGGGGATGGTGCAGAAAAAAAGTGTTGAGGTAGAAGATCAGCCATGATCTTATTGAATGGGGGAGCAGGCTCGAGGGGCCGGATGGCCTACTCCTGCTCCTACTTCTTATGATCTTATGTTCTTAAAGGGCTTCTTGAGTGTAACTGTTTGTACTTCTTTGTACATTGTTATTAGTAACTGTTCATGTGTTGTATGATGAATGTGGATGTGTTACATTACTTGCGACGTTATGCCAAGACTTGTTTCTCTCTTTACTTGGTGGCCAAGCAAGTTCCCCAGAAATCAAAGCTATCAGTGTTCAGAGTAACACTTGTGGCAACTGTGGAACGAACAAATCAGAGAAAAGATCCCTGCAATGTTACATGGCAAAAGAACCAGAGGGGAGATTGTTCTGAGTAAATAAGGAGAAACTGTTTCCACTGGCAGAAAGATTGGTAACCAGAGGACACAGATTTAAGATAATTGGCAAAAGAACCATAGGCGAGATGAGAATTTTTTTTATGCAGTGAGTGTTTATGATCTGGAATGCGCTACATGAAAGGGAGGTGGAAGCAGATTCAATAATAACTTTCACAGGGAATTGGATAAGTATTTGAAGGGGAAAATTTGCAGGGCTATGGGGATAGGACAGGAGAATGCAACTAATTGGATCGCTCTTTCAAAGAGCCGGCACCGGCGCGATGGGTCGAATGGCCTCCTTCTCTGCTGTATGATTCTATGATTGTATAAAAGCGTGCTGTCAGAACCTGCTGTTCTGTCACCCATCATATCTTCAGGTCGCCTATCTGGCCGTGACTGAGCAGCACTGCCGCTGGAGGCTTAAGCTGATTGGGGAGGCAGCTATAGAGCTGTGCCAGCTGCTTCAAGGAGATTGGCAGAAACCTTCCGCATAAAGACGGCAGTGCCAATGGCTGTCAAGGCAGCCACAGACCTCAATTTGTATTCCTCCAGTTCCTTCAGTATCAGTTTGCTGCCTATTGAGTGATTATAGTTAGGAAGAAAGGCTCAAAAAATAGGGGCTTGCTTTTCGACTGGAACAGAGAAGGTTGAAGGGGATCTAATACAAGCTTTCAAAATTCTGAAAGGTATTGAGAGAGTAAATGACAAAAGGAAGGGACTTGCAATTATATCGCGGCTTTCACCTCAGAACATCCCAAAGTGCTTCACTGCCAATGAAGTACTTTTGAAGTGTAGTCACTCTTTAATCTAGAGAAATGCAGCAGCCAATCTGCGCACAGCAAAGACCCACGAACAGCAATATGATAATGACCTGATAATCTGTTTTACTGATGTTGGATGAGGGATAAATTTTGGCCAGGAAGATTGTTTCTACAGGCCAGCAAACCAGAATAGAGTGAGGATTATCACTAGAAGAATGAAAGGGGCACTTAGAAGCAATGTTTTCACACAGATGGAATGCTATTCCACAAGTGGCTATTGAGGCAGAGACTATTACATAATTTAAAGGGGATTTGGGCAAATATTTGAAAAGGAAGAGTATAAAAAGAACACGCTGGGAAGTAGGAAGAGGCAAAATCAGCCAGGGTTCCCACCGCTCATCACTATCCAGAGAGCCCTGCTAAAAAGTGCAAGTGTATGCCATCAGTAATGGACAGGACGGGGCTCAGTCAAACAACTCTGCCAACACTCTCTGTTCAGGCTCATAGATGAAGAAAAGCCACTTGGGTGAGCATTAGGCAGCCATGGTACCATATCCCAGCAAGAGAGGAGGAGAGAACATTGGAAAAAGTAAACAGTACATGTTGAGTTGAAGCCAGTCAAGGACTGAAAATAATTAGGCACCTAGAAATTGCTAGATGAGGAAAAGACCAAAGTCCATCTAGTTCGCCTTCTACCATCATGGTAGTCGCACGATACAATGAGAATGGAGTTGTTGACTAATCTTAGCAATCAATTAATTGAATTTGTTTCTCCTTTGCTTCCCTGGTAGCTGCATGTTCCTCGGACGCCTCTAAAGATAATCCCTATCACCAGCAGAATGCTGATTCGAAAACCAAAACCAAAAGAAGCAGCGATGGTGAGAAAACTCATAGCCAAACCTGCTCCACCTGTTGATGAACTGAAAACTGTGGACTATTCAGGTTAGTTATAGTTCATGAAATTGGATGAAGTGAAGTCTTTTTAAACAATTATTCAAGGGTAGTGTAATGTTGAATTGGTTTGGCTTGTGAGAGGCGCCATTGTGTGTGCGTGTGCGCTGAGACAAGCCCAGTAGTGATGTATGTTTTGAAATTGGCCATTGTCCAATGTCTGAAGTTGCCTGTTATACATGTCCATCCTGTCTGCTGCATGAATCCTCAGGCAGAGATAGCATTTACACAGCATCTCTCATATCCTCAAGACATCCCAAAGCAATTTACAGCCAATGGAATACCTTGGAAGTGCAGTCACTTGTTTTATAGACAAGCACAGTAATGAGATAAATGATCAGAGAATCTGTTTTGGTGAGGTTAATTGAGGAATGAATGTTGGCGACGATATCGGGAGAACTCCTTACTCTTCTTCATGTAGTGCCATGGGATCTTTTACATCCACCTGAGACAGCCAACCTTGGTTTAACTTCTCACCTAAAAGACATTACGTCTGTCAATGAAGTGTCAGTATAGGTTATGTGCTCAAGTCTCTGTAGTGGGGCTTGAACCCACAGCCTTCTTACTCCAAGGTTAGAGTGTTAAAACTGAGCCACGGCTGACACTCGTTGCATACCTTTACCTGCAGAAGCAGTGATCACTCACAATCTTACAGCTTGTTTCTTCTTTCCCATTTTTCCCCTCTCCTCACTGACCATGACAGACATGCTCACTCACCCTAAATTTTGTGCCCTGATAAATATGGCCCTAGACCCTTGCACTCACTCCTGCCCTCCTAATACCGGTTTGTGCCAGATTGGAACGGTTATCCCATTCGTTCCTCTCCTGATCTGTGAGGAACGGCTGAAGAAAAGTGAGTGAGATGAGGTTACGTCTGTCACATTCCTCCTCCGCCCCCCCCCCCCCCCGAGCTTTGAAGACCACCTCTAGTCTGAATGAGGCAATCTTTGCATGCATCAGGAGCAAGGGTATTAGATTCAAAAACAAATTTTGCCAAACAGAATATCGTCTTTAGTACTGAACATGGCATTAGCTGGTTCTGCAAAGCAATGGTCTTCCGTTCAATACAATTCCTTTTCTAGAGTTGTCTTTTTCACACAAAGTGTAGTGGAAATCTGGAACTCTCTCCCTCAAAAGGCTGTGGATGCTGGGGGTCAATTGAAATGTTCAAGACTGAGATCGAGATTTTTGTTAGGTAAGGGGTATCAAAGGATATGGAGCAAAGATGGGTAAATAGAATTGAGGTACAGATCAGCCATGATCTAATTGAATGGCAGAGCAGACTCGATGGGCTGAATGGTCTACTCCTGTTCCTATGTCTCCACTTTCAACGTGAAAGTTTTCCTGATCATTTATTCAGAGTAACTCTCACTGTTAAAGTGTTGTTTCCCGTTTCCTGTACATCCATTTACTTATCCTGTTCATCTCACAAACAAAGGCAACCCTCCAGAATGGAACTGCAGCTGAGTCCCTCCTCCCTCTGCTTCACAGCTGCTCGTGGGGTCATGACTTACAGTTACTTCCTGCATTTCTCTTTCACTCAGACCTTAGGGTGAATTCACCGATGAAGCAGGGCCATTGGGGAGTTCGGGGTCGAAGACAGTGTGGGTTGGAGACAGGGTTACAACAATCGAGTGCTGATTCTTTGATTCAGACTCCCCACTGAAAGCATGGGGTCAGTGAATCTGCACTGTTATCTGCACTGTGCATTCCTACCCTCAATGTGTTCTAGCTCATTGTTGGACTGCTCTCACCTGCCTATATTTTTCCCTCTGTTTCTTTATGCGAGCAAGAATTTATCTCGGAAATGAGAAGCTTTCCATATCAGGTGACCAGGTTCATCCCCTGGGCACTTTATAAACTTAATCCCACCCACCTGGCAGAAACCGGGGGTGGGCTGGGAGACAGTTAAAATCGCCCAGGTCACTTCCCCACCCTGGAGCTGCCGGGAGCCCACCTTCCCCGATTCTCACCTGCTTGATTGAGCAGGCAGTAAGGGAACCCACCCGTTTAACATATGTATGTCAGATCTCAATTACATCATCGGGACCTGACTGCAATTTTTACTCAGCCTGAGCAGGAAGCGGCAGTGTGTTTCCCACCAGCCCCAACCCAATGGGAAAGAGGGTCAGAGCCAGACTGGGCCCAAAAACAAGAACCTTTTCAAAAAAAAATGTAACTTTCATTGCGGAGCCCGGAGGAGCAGATTAACTGGTTGTTTATCTCATTGCTGTTTGTGGGACCTTGTGATGCAGAAATTGGCTGATAGGTTTTCCTACATTACAACAGTGACTGCACTTCAAAAAAAGTAGTTGATTTGCTGTGAAGTGCTTTGCACATCTCGAGGACATGAAAAGTGCTGAACAAGTTCTTTTTTTATTTCTTTCCCTATGAGTGCTGCTCCTCACTGGGAGCTCCCAATCATGCAACAGCTTTAACAACACAAGTTAGTCATTGTCTTTTGAAGGTAGAGCCCTTTTATTCAAAGGTATTGTTCTCACTTGTTTGCCGTGCACAATCCCCCAGTGAGAGGGCAAGCTGACGACCCATTCCTGGGCCTTCACGGATGCCACTCTGAAACCAGCAAGGTTACTGCCTGCCACCTAGAAGGCCCCAGGTTCAATTCCCTGCCTGTGCTGAGTTAGCTGATCCCAGCTCAGGGCAGTACAAATAACATAGCACCACGGGGCTTGGGAGAGGAAGAATGTGCAGGGCTGTACTCCTGATCAGTGTCCACTGACTGCAGCTGGGTGTCGGTTCAGGACAGAGTATGTGTGGCTATAATGACCCCCATGGAGGAATAGTTTGCCAATATTCACTCTTTAAGCGCACACATATAATGATTGGTGCCCATGGAACAGCACCTCAACATGGAGCTGATGCCTTTAGGCGCTGAAGGGAGCAAATTGGCAAGAAAAAAAACTAACTGACTACTGGGAGATGTGCCTGAACCCCCCTGGGGTCACTTTCCCTCTTATTCCCCTTGTGGTGAAGCACAGCCCTCTACACTATGCCTCCCCATGGCAACGCAGCCATGATTGGTACCTCACTGGAGTGAACACATTAAATACTGTACAGTTATATTGAACGCCAGAGTTTTCCTCCAGGAAATATCCACCAACAGTTAAATGTTACTTCTGATATTTCTAATCTCAACCCTGCAGGTCCTGGGGGTCCTCGCTTTGACGCAGAGGGAAGAGTTCTGCCCCACAGCATCCTTGGAAGCTTGGTAGATTTTAAGCATGAATTGCTAGCGAGAGGACATTCTGAGGTAGAGTACAAGAATACAACAAACCTCCTGATAACAGCTGGCTCATGGAGGATAGTGTTGGCTAGGGGCTGCAGAAGGTATAAGACTGTATAACCTGGTGTAAACTGCATGCCTATATCTAACCAGACGTATAAGCTATATGTATATGATCTAACGGCGTGAATAAAGTGAATTGAGAGTTAAGAGAGAATTGACTCTTCTCCTCTGTGTACTAAGCCAGTAACCGTAACCGGTGACCTCCAGTCAACAATAGTTATGAAAACGTGGTCTATGGTTTATATTCCACAAATGGACTGATCTGATAGATTGTGAGGACCTTGATGAGTAACTAAAATTTTAAAAGTTGGACATAAATTTCAGTGTTAAATTCGAATGGGACTGTTGTGTCGATTAGAGTGATGTCTGTTCTCGATTGTCTAACGGGTGAATTTTTGTGGGGTGTGTGAGGACTATCTGGTGGTGGCAGTGACCTATGCGTGGACTTTGATATTAGGCATAGTGCCTTGGATGGGTGACACTGGCTGAAGTGCTTGATTATAGGAGGGAAGTATGCAGTAGTGTTCCCCAGGGGTTGGTATTAGGATTGTTGCTCTTTTTGATATATATTAATGATCTGGACTTGGGTGTAGAAGGCATAATTTCAAAGTTTGCAGATGGCACGAACTCGGAAATGTAGTAAACAATGTGGAGGATAGTCACAGACTTCAGGAGGACGTAGACAGACTGGTGTAATGGGCAGACACATGGCAGATGAAAGTTAACGCAGAGAAGTGTGAAGTAATGCATTTTGGTAGGAAGAAAGAGGAGAGGCAATATAAACTAAATGGTATAATTTTAGAGGGGGTACGGGATCAGAGAGATTTGGGGGTGTATGTACACAAATCTTTGAAGGTGGCAGGACAAGTTGAGAAGGCATTAAAAAAGCATATGAGATCCTGGGCTTTATTAATGGAGGCATAGAGTACAAAAGCAAGGAAGTTATGCTAAACCTTTATAAAACACTGGTTAGGCCTCAGCTGGAGTATTGTGTTCAATTCTGGGGCCCACACTTTAGGAAGAATGTCAAGGTCTTAGAGAGGGTGCAGAAGAGATTTACTAGAATGGTGCCAGGGATGAGGCACTTCAGTTATATGGAGAGACTGGAGAAGCTGGGGTTGTTCTCCTTAAGGTGAAGAGGAGATTTGATAGACGTTTTCAAATTCATGAACTGTTTTGAAAGAATAAATAGGGAGAAATTTTCCAGTGGCAGAAGGGTCAGTAACCAGAGGACACAGATTTAAGGCGATTGGCAAAAGAACCAGAGGAGACATGAGGAAAAAATTTTTAAGCAGCGAGTTGTTATGATCTGGAATGCACGCCTGAAAGGGTGGTGGAAACAGATTCAATATTAACTTTCAAAAGGGAATTGAGTGTGGGCAGGTGGGTGTGTGTTTGTGCAGGTGGGTGTGGGCAGGTGGGCGGGTGTGTGTGTGGGCAGGTGGGCGGGTGTGTGTGTGGGCAGGTGGGCGGGTGTGTGTGTGGGCAGGTGGGCGGGTGTGTGTGTGGGCAGGTGGGCGGGTGTGTGTGTGGGCAGGTGGGCGGGTGTGTGTGTGGGCAGGTGGGCGGGTGTGTGTGTGGGCAGGTGGGTGTATGAACTGGTCCGAATGCGTGCCTAATCGTGGTGCTCCGAGTGTTGGAGTTCTGTGGGACCTGCTTGATGGACCATCTGGTCTTATCCTGCCCGTCGATTCCGAATGCTCGTATTTCATGCAGTACCTTTACTGCCAGCAGACTGAGAGATGGTCATCCTATTGGGGATTTGAGCCCAGGTCCCAGAGGTGAAAGAGCCATGCTTGACCCACTGAATCACCTGTTACTGCTGTTTCTGGTACAAGTCTGTTCCATTCTCTTGCGCTGGCTGCACTGGCCCAGTGCTTCCTTGCATAATGTTTCTCCACTTAACTTACTGTTTCCTGTGCCTCTCAGCTAGCCAACACAATCTTCGATTGCCTTCCCACTGAAGCCAGGCCCCAGGAGTTGGGGGTATATGAAAAGAAGCCCGAGGGCATTGTTCATGCCACATCGCAAAATCAGGACCATGCCTTGGGGAACTGGCAGTGGCATATGGCAGAGAGGAAGAGGACACAGCGCCTGATCTCCAGTAAGTGGGGCCTAGTGGAGCTAATCACGGGGGTCGATTCCCTGCTGTACCAGTTAAGAAATGCTCATTTTCAACCTTTCCCTTTTCCCCACAAGTGTTTGAGTTTTTGCACTGGGATACTTAGTTGATGACTCATTTTGTAGAGGCAGCACGTAGCTGAGCAACGCAGACAGGCAGGTCTCAGCTTCGATTCCTGCAGTGTGTTAAGTTAGCCAACTTCAGTGATAGGGGCATTAAAATGGGCCTCTACGCCTCTGAGCGAGGGTTCCTGCTCCTGCTCACTATTTAATGACTGCTGCTGGAAGGTTCCAAAGTGCTTTATAGCCAAGTACTTTTGAAGCATAGTCATTGTTGTAATGTTGCAAACAGGGCAACCAATTTGTGCACAGCAAGGCCCCACAAACAGCAATGAGATAATGACCAGATAAACAGTTTTTAGTGGTGATGATTGAGGGATAAATATTGACCAGGACACCGGGGAGAACTCCCCTGCTCTTCTTCAAACAGTGCCATGGGATCTTTTACGTCCACCTGAGATTTAACGTCTTATCCGAAGGACGGCACCCCGACAGCGCACCACTCCCTCAGTACTGCACTGAGAGTGTTAGCCTAGATTATGTGCTCAGGTCTCGGGAGTGGGGCCTAAACTCTGGAATTCCCTCCCTAAACCTCTCTGCCCCTCTACTTCTGTCTCCTCCTTAAAGACACTCCTTAAAACCTACCTGTTTGACCAAGTATTTGGTCATCTCTCCTGATATCTCCTTATTTGGCTCAGTGTCACATTTTGTTTGATAATCGCTCCTGTGAGGGCAATTAGGGATGGGCAATAAATGCCGGCCTTGCCAGCGACGCCCACATCCCGTGAACGAATAAAAAAAATTAAAAAAAATCCACGACCTCTGAGTCAGAGGCGAGAGTGCTACCGACTGAGCCAAGGAATGTATGTGGAGTAGGCAGGATCAGGCTGGTCAGTAATGTTGTCCACATATGAATAACCTGCCAACACTCAGTCTAGGCTCACACATAAAGAATTTGCCACTTGGCTAATGTATGAGAGGGCAGCCAGCCAGCCTGCACCTGTGGATCAGCACCTTCAGGAGAGATGAGGAGGAAACTGGAAAAAGGGAAAATAAGAAATCAATCTTGTGAAGTCTAAAAGGGGTACATTAGTATAATGGTTTTAATACTAGACTAGCAACCTAGAGGTTGTGAGTTCAAATCCCGCCATGACTAGTTGTGAAATTGAATTCAATAAATCTTGTAATTTGTGGGCTGGCATCAGAATAATCTTGTGGATTGTCATCAAACTGTTTCATTAATGTCCTTTGAGGAAGGGAACCTGCCACTCCTAAACAGTCTGGACTACACATGATTCTTAATGTCCTGTGAAGCTGTAAAAACCCGAGATTGACAGGGTGTTGTGACACTATTCACATCACTACCAGCATGGTTGCCGAACAGCTGTGCAAACCTAAGGTGAGGAAATCTCAGGGGCTGGATAAGATGCATCCAAGGAAATAAAGGAGGAAATTGCAGAAACTCTGGCACTGAATACTGGAGAGGTGCTTGAGGACTGGAGAAAGGCAGATATTACTCCCATTGTAAAAAAAGGTAGCAAAAGTGACCCAGGAAACTACAGACCAGTGAGTTTGATGTCCAATATGGGTAAAGTTATGGAAACAGTTATTAAAGATAATCATGGAGCATCTGGATAGAAATAAAATCATAAACAATAGCCAGTATGGGTTCATGAAGGGGAGGTCTTGCCAATTTAACTTATTCAGTTTTTTTTGAGGGTGTGATAAATGAGCTTGATAAGGGTAACAACAACAACTTGCATTTAAATGGGTTTTGATAGAGTAAATAAGGAGAAACTGCTTCCAGTGGCAGAAGAGTTGGTTACCAGAGGAAACAGATTTAAGTTAATTGGCAAAAGAACCAGCAAGTTGTTATGATCTCCATGGTCTCAGCTCTCCTATGTCTGTAACCTCCTCCAGCCCTACAAACCGCCGAGACCTCTGCGCTCCTCCAATTCTTGCCTCTTGTGCATCCCCGATTTTAATCGCACTACCATTGGTGGCAGGGCCTTCAGCTGCCTAGGCCCTAAACTCTGGAATTCCCTCCCTAAACCTCTCTGTCCCTCTACTTTTCTCTCCTCCTTAAAGACACTCCTTAAAACCTACCTGTTTGACCAAGTATTTGGTCATCTCTCCTAATATCTCCTTATTTGGCTTAGTGTCACATTTTGTTTGATAATCGCTCCTGTGAAGCACCTTGGGATGTTTTACTACGTTAAAGGCGCCATATACATGCAAGTTGTTGTTGTTGTTGTTGGGATGCGCTGCCTGAAAGGGTGGTGGAAGCAGATTCAATAGTAACTTTCAAAATACTTGAAAGAGAAAATTTTTCAGGGCTAGGGGAGTGGCACTAATTGGATAGCTCTTTCAAAGAGCCGGCACAGGCAAGATGGGCCGAATGGCCTCCTTTGCTGTATCTCATCCTATTATTCTATATAACACCATTAATGTAGGAAACTGTCCCAAGACGCTTCACAGGAGTGTGATCAGACAAAAATGACACTGAGCCACATAAGGTGCTATTAGGAGGGATGACTAAAAGCTTGGTCAAAGTTTAAAGGAGGAGACAGAGGTGGAGTGGTTTAGGGCTGGAATTTCAGAGCTTAGAGCCGAGATGGCTGAAGGCACGGAGATAGAGAGGGGCGAGGCCATGGAGAGATTTGAAAACAAGGATGAGAATGGCAGTGAATGTGGTGTACTTGGAATTCAGTAAAACCTTTAATACAGTTCTTCTGGTAAGGCTGGAACTGAAAATAAAGAAAGCTGGAATCATTGGAAATATTTTACAATAGATATATAATTAGTTGATTGATAGAACCCAGAGGATGGCGGTACAGGGATTGTCATCAGCCTGGGAGAATGTTACCAGTGGGGTCCCACAAGGGTCTGTTTTGAGACCTCTCGGCTAGGAGTCACAAACACATTGGCTAAATTTGCAGATGATACAAAACTAGTAAAGGTGGTAGACTGCAAAGCTGAACAGGATAAGCTACAGGAGGATTTGAATATACTTGGAAATTGGGAATTGGGCAGATAGATGGCAGATGAAATTTACTTATAGAGAAATGCAAAGTGCTTCACATGGGGACAAAAAAATTCAGGAGGGGACTACTACTTATAGAATCATAGAATCATAGAAGTTACAACATGGAAACAGGCCCTTCGGCCCAACATGTCCATGTCGCCCAGTTTATACCACTAAGCTAGTCCCAATTGCCTGCACTTGGCCCATATCCCTCTATACCCATCTTACCCATGTAACTGTCCAAATGCTTTTTAAAAGACAAAATTGTACCCGCCTCTACTACTGCCTCTGGCAGCTCGTTCCAGACACTCACCACCCTTTGAGTGAAAAAATTGCCCCTCTGGACCCTTTTGTATCTCTCCCCTCTCACCTTAAATCTATGCCCCCTCGTTATAGACTCCCCTACCTTTGGGAAAAGATTTTGACTATCGACCTTATCTATGCCCCTCATTATTTTATAGACTTCTATAAGATCACCCCTTAACCTCCTACTCTCCAGGGAAAAAAGTCCCAGTCTGTCTAACCTCTCCCTGTAAGTCAAACCATCAAGTCCCGGTAGCATCCTAGTAAATCTTTTCTGCACTCTTTCTAGTTTAATAATATCCTTTCTATAATAGGGTGACCAGAACTGTACACAGTACTCCAAGTGTGGCCTCACCAATGCCCTGTACAACTTCAACAAGACATCCCAACTCCTGCATTCAATGTTCTGACCAATGAAACCAAGCATGCCGAATGCCTTCTTCACCACCCTATCCACCTGTGACTCCACTTTCAAGGAGCTATGAATCTGTACTCCTAGATCTCTTTGTTCTATAACTCTCCCCAACGCCCTACCATTAACGGAGTAGGTCCTGGCCCGATTCGATCTACCAAAATGCATCACCTCACATTTATCTAAATTAAACTCCATCTGCCATTCATCGGCCCACTGGCCCAATTGATCAAGATCCCGTTGCAATCCCAGATAACCTTCTTCACTGTCCACAATGCCACCAATCTTGGTGTCATCTGCAAACTTACTAACCATGCCTCCTAAATTCTCATCCAAATCATTAATATAAATAACAAATAACAGCGGACCCAGCACCGATCCCTGAGGAACACCGCTGGACACAGGCATCCAGTTTGAAAAACAACCCTCTACAACCACCCTCTGTCTTCTGTCGTCAAGCCAATTTTGTATCCAATTGGCTACCTCACCTTGGATCCCATGAGATTTAACCTTATGTAACAACCTACCATGCGGTACCTTGTCAAATGCTTTGCTGAAGTCCATGTAGACCACGTCTACTGCACAGCCCTCATCTATCTTCTTGGTTACCCCTTCAAAAAACTCAATCAAATTCGTGAGACATGATTTTCCTCTCACAAAACCATGCTGACTGTTCCTAATTAGTCCCTGCCTCTCCAAATGCCTGTAGATCCTGTCCCTCAGAATACCCTCTAACAACTTACCCACTACAGATGTCAGGCTCACTGGTCTGTAGTTCCCAGGCTTTTCCCTGCCGCCCTTCTTAAACAAAGGCACAACATTTGCTACCCTCCAATCTTCAGGCACCTCACCTGTAGCGGTGGATGATTCAAATATCTCTGCTAGGGGACCCGCAATTTCCTCCCTAACCTCCCATAACGTCCTGGGATACATTTCATCAGGTCCCGGAGATTTATCTACCTTGATGCGCGTTAAGACTTCCAGCACCTCCCTCTCTGTATTATGTACACTCCTCAAGACATCACTATTTATTTCCCCAAGTTCCCTAACACCCATGCCTTTCTCAACCGTAAATACCGATGTGAAATATTCATTCAGGATCTCACCCATTTCTTGTGGTTCCGCACATAGATGACCTTGTTGATCCTTAAGAGGCCCTACTCTCTCCCTAGTTACCTAGGAAAGAAAATAATGTGCATGGAAAATGAAAGAGATCTGGGGGTCCTGATTGATAATAAATTGAAGCTATCACTAAGTGACAGTGAGTAAAGCAAATCAAATGTTGAGATGTATTAAAAGGTCGATATTGAGCCGAAATAGTGAGGCAATCCTGCCACTTTATACATCATTGGTGCGACCACACTTCGAATACTGTGTACAGTTCTGGTCGCCGCAGTACAAAAAGGATATTGCAGCTATTGAAAGGGTACAGAAGAGGGCAACAAGAATGATTGAGGGGCTGGAGGGATTGGATTATGAGGAGCGATTATGTAAATTGGGCATGTTCTCACTGGGAAAGTGAAGGTTAAGAGGTGATATGATTTGCTGTTTTTAAGATTCTAAAGGGACTAGATAATGTAGACCATGACAAGCTATTTCACCTTGTCCAGAACAGTAGAACCAGAGGACACGGCTTCAAAACTAATCTACAGAAACAATATTTCAGTGAGCGAGTGGTCAATCTATGGAACAGTCTCCCTAGGGAGACGATGGAAGCAGATAGTATTGATTCACTCAAATGCAAATTAGATAGATTTGTTTCAGAAAATAATATTTTGAGTAATTTGAGACATGACATGTAACATGCTTGGGAGGAACAGGTGACTTTGGACCTATGGTTCCCAAAGCTCTCCACCACAGGATTTTCCTCGCCTCCTGTCTGGGTCTGATGTAGACTCATTGATAGAGATTGATTGCTATAATTAGGCAACAACTCCATTATCCTTGTATTATGTGACTATCAGGATGGTAGAACTAGATGGACCTTGGTCTTTTTCTGTCCAGCAATTCTTACGTTCCTAAATGCAGCCTTGCCAGTGTCACCCATATCCCAAGAACAAAATTTAAAAAGTGCCTGTGGTTTCTGTAATATTGCTGTCATTCTTTATATCCTTTCGTCTCGCAAAAAAAACCTCCTGAATAACCTTTGAACTCGGCTATTCTTTGTATAGATCTCCTTCACAAACCAGTTGAGGACCTGGTGATGAATCAAAGTGAGGAATTTGGACAGACGAGACAGCAATCTAATCTCCTCGATCAGACCATCGCAGCTCTGGGTGATGGGAAGGCAAGCAAAGGTTTCCCTCCTTTTAATTCATGGTAACAGAGGAGGCAGTTGAGATACTGGATGGGCTAAAAATTGATAAAGAGGAGGTACTAGAAAGGTTGGTTGTACTTAAAGTAGATAAATCACCCGGTCCAGATGGGTTGCTGAGGGAAGTAAGGGTGGAAATTGCAGAGGTACTGGCCATAATCTTCCAATCCTCCTTATATATGGAGCTGGTGCCAGAGGACTGGAGGACTGCAAATGTCACACCCTTGTTCAAAAAAGGGAACTATAGGCCAGTGTGTTTAACCTCAATGGTGGGGAAGCTTTTAGAAACGATAATCCGGGATAAAATTAATAGTCACTTGGACAAGTGTGGATTAATAAAGGAAAGCCAACACAGATTTGTTAAAGGCAAATCGTGTTTAACTATCTTGATTGAGTTTTTTGATGAAGTTACAGAGAGGGTCGATGAGGGCAATATGCTTGATGTTGTGTATTTGGACTTTCAAAAGGCGTTTGATAAAGTGCCACATAATAGCCTTATCAGCAAAATTGAAACCCATGGAATAAAAGGGGAAGTTGCAGCACAGATATGAAATTGGCTAAATGGCAGGAAACAGAGAGTAGTGGTGAATGGTTATTATGGAGGGAGGTGTACAGTGATGTTCACCAGGAGTTGGTACTGGGACCACTGCTTTTTTGATATATATTAATGACTTGGACTTGGGTGTACAGGGCACAATTTCAAAATTTGTTGATGACACAAAACTTGGAAGTGTAGCAAACAGTGAGGAGGATAGTGATAGACTTCAAGAGGACATAGACAGGCTGGTGGAATGGGCGGATACATGGTAGATGAAATTTAATGCAGATAAGTACGAAGTGATACATTTGGCTGGAAGAATGAGGAGAGGCAATATAAACTAAATGGTACAATTCTAAAGGGGGCGCAGGAACAGAGAGACCTGGGGGTATATGTGCACAAATCTTTGAAGGTGGCAGGACAGGTTAAAAAAGTGATTAAAAAAGCATACGGGATCCTGGGCTTTATAAAATAGAGGCGTAGAGTAGAAAAGCAAGGAAGTTATATTGAACCTTTATAAAACACTGGTTCGGCCACAACTGGAGCATTGTGTCCAATTCTGGGCATTGCACTTTAGGAAGAATGTGAAGGCTTTAGAGAGGGTGCAGAAAAGATTTACTAGAATGGTTCTGGGGATGAGGGACTTCAGTTACGTGGATAGACTGGAGAAGCTGGGGTTGTTCTCCTTAGAGCGGAGAAATTGAGAGGAGATTTAATAGAAGTGTTCGAAATCATGAAGGGTTTAGATAAAGTAAATAAAGAGAAACTGTTCCCATTGGCGGAAGGGTCGAGAACCAGAGGACACAGATTTAAGGTGATTGGCAAAAAAACCAAAGGCCTCAAAGCATGAGGAAAGCTTTTTTACGCAGCGAGTAGTTATGATCTGGAATGCGCTGCCTGGAAGGGTGGTGGAAGCAGATTCAATCGTGGCTTTCAAAAAGGAATTGGATAAATAATTGAAGAGAAAAAATTTGCAGGACTGTGTGGCAAGAGTGGAGGAAATGGTACTAGCTGGATTGATCTTACAAAGAGCCAGAATGGGCTCGATGGACCAAATGGCCTCCTTCTATGCTGTAACCATTCATTGAATCCCAAGGTGCTCCTGTGAGGGGCTCTGGGGGTGTGCACCATCCTGTGAGGGGCTCTGGGGGGGTGCGCCCCCTCCTGTGAGGGGCTCCGGGGGGTGCGCCCCCTCCTGTGAGGGGCTCCGGGGGGTGCTCCCCCTCCTGTGAGGGGCTCCGGGGGGTGCACCCCTTCCTGTGAGGGGCTCCGGGCGGTGCGCCCCCTCCTGTGAGGGGCTCCGGGCGGTGCGCCCCCTCCTGTGAGGGGCTCCGGGCGGTGCGCCCCCTCCTGTGAGGGGCTCCGGGGGGTGCGCCCCCTCCTGTGAGGGGCTCCGGGGGGTGCGCCCCCTCCTGTGAGGGGCTCCGGGGGGTGCGCCCCCTCCTGTGAGGGGCTCCGGGCGGTGCGCCCCCTCCTGTGAGGGGCTCCGGGGGGTGCGCCCCCTCCTGTGAGGGGCTCCGGGAGGTGTGCCCCCTCCTGTGAGGGGTTCCGGCGGGTGCGCCCCCACCTGTGAGGGGCTCCGGGCGGTGCGCCCCCTCCTGTGAGGGGCTCCGGGGGGTGCGCCCCCTCCTGTGAGGGGCTCCGGGCGGTGCGCCCCCTCCTGTGAGGGGCTCCGGGGGGTGCGCCCCCTCCTGTGAGGGGCTCCGGGGGGGTGCGCCCCCTCCTGTGAGGGGCTCTGGGTTGTGCTCCCTCTTGTGAGGGGCTCCGGGGGGGTGCGCCCCCTCCTGTGAGGGGCTCTGGGTTGTGCTCCCTCTTGTGAGGGGCTCTGGAGGTGCACTCCCTCCTTTGAGGGACTCCAGCTCCATGGCTGTACTGCAGAATGCTGCTGAACCCTGGTTTATTATGTGTGCTGTGATCCAAATGAAATGAAAGATGTCACCTTGCTCCCTTCTGATTATTTCAGGGCTACCGCATAGGGAGTGAGTTTTGGAGCCTGCCGCCAATGATTGGAGACGAGTTGAGTGGCGTGGAGTCGACGCTTACACAGACGGAGCGTGGATTCCCATCACCCATCGTTCACATCGGGAAACCTCAGACAATCAAACAGGAGACAGGTACTTCCACAACCTTCCTGAAAAGAAGGACATTTGCTGTGATTGGGATAACCTAAATTCCAGGCTTCAGGAATTTAACAGATGAGGAAAAGGTTCAGGAGGCTGGGTTTGATTTCTTCGGAAAAGCAGAGACTTTGAGGTGATGGAATTGATGTTCTCACCATTATGAAGGGGATTGATAGACTGATCAAAGTGAATAGTTCACTGGTTGGGAATCATTACCAGTTTCCTGCCAGCATTCCTGTTTTTTTTGCATTAGTGGATCTGTAAACACCAATTCTCTCCTGATTTTGAAAGACCCAAATTCTCCCTGATCTTCACACAGAAAGTCAGGTCTCAAGATGTGCGCATTTCATCAGTGACATTATACACATTGCAGTGGCGTCACTAAAGTGAGGTGTATTTTTATCTCTGGACCCAATTTACAGCAGGAATAGAAATGGTAGGTTTCAGAATTCAGCTTTGTTTTAAGGAGACCTGATTGTCTTGTGGCCACAAATATAAAGCGCACAGGGACTTTATAACATCTGTTGCTGCCTTTGTCTCTTGGTATTTTTGAATAACCTCTTATGATCTGATTCTTGACAATTTCCCTGAACTGAGGTGTTGAGGGAGCTGCCAGATGATACTGTGTAAGAACTGAGGGAAGAATCAAACTGTGATGGGAAAGTTTTTAGAGCATTTATTCTATTTTATTTTAAATCACAGATTTTTTCTTTATTGAATCGTTTTGAAAGAAAACTAACTTAGCATGAGAGAAGTAACTCGGGTGAGTGGCTGTACTCACCATTATAGATCAGAATAAGCCTGCTAACTGGGATCTTTCCTCATTTCAGGAGGTCACCGTGTAATAACGAATCTTGTGTTCATCATTAAACAATGTTTTTTTCAATCCCTTGCTTGTTTTCTTGAGTTTTTAGCAATATTATAAATCAATAGAAATTTTTAACCCTTTATCAATTTTATGAGGTTCAGTTTTTCCCTGATTTTCTCATTTTTTTACCTCTTCAAATTGAACCTTCAAAAATCCCCAAAAACCCTATGGGGGTGAAATTCGACTTGGGCAGGGCAGCAAAACAGCGCTTCAGTCGCCCGTCATCGGCCCCGGACGATATTCAGATCTATTGGAGTAGGTGGCAGATGTGATACCACCTGATTTGCTGCCCCGCCCAAGTCGAATTTCACCCCCATAGGGTTTCAAATCAGTGCTAAAATCTGACTTTAATAATCCTTAACAATGGGAAAGGGTTCAAATCTAGGAGACAAAAATTAACAGTTAGGAGTTGTAGAAATCAGAAGGGGAATCAGGGCAGCTATTTAAGTCATCATGTTGTTCCACTGACTGTAGGGTCGGTAACCCGAGGACACAGTTTTAAGACAATTGGCAAAAGAACGAGGGGGGAGATGAAGAGAATTTTCTTCACGCAGCGAGTTGTTATGATCTGGAATGCACTGCCTGAAATGGTGGTGGAAGCAGATTCAACTGTAATTTTCGAAAAGGATATATACTTGAAAAGGAAAAATTTTCAGGACTTTGGGGAAAGGGCAGGGGATTGGGATTAATTGAATAGCTGTTTCAAAGTGCCGGCACAGGCACGAAGAGCCAAATAGCCTTTTTCTGTGCTGTAAGATTCTATGATAACCTTGGTCCTCTGCAGAGAGGGCACTGCCCCTTCCCCTTGTTTTCTCACTTAGAAAAGCAAATATGTAGATGGAACTGTGTGCAGTGCTGGTGCAATACCTGACAGAGCAACAGGTACATTTACCTCAGCCATATTTAATAGATACAGTCACCGCTCTCAGTGGTTAAAATCTGTGTCCACATTTATTTTAGGTACTGATTTCCCTGATAGCAAAAAAAGGTACGGGAAGAACAAATCGGAAAATGTGTTCCTGAAACAACGATTGGATGAGATGAAGACTGTTCTGAGACAGCTGGACTTCAGACAACCAGTATGTTCGTCAGAACTGCACACAGTGTTGTCACTGAGCTTATTCAGTGTATCACTGCCAGTACATTTCAGTGTAAATACCTTAAATGAACACACAACGTAGTGTAGCATGCCTGTTAGTTCATCTCCTCAAATTTCTCCCAGCAATGCCACCAGTAGCGTCAGACCTGCACCCATCATTACTGTACCCCAGTGTTAGTGACAGACCTGTACCCACCAGTATTGTACCCTAGTGTTATTCAGTGACAAACCTGTACGTAACAGTACTGTACCCCAATATTGTACAGTGATAGACCTGTATCCACCTGTACTGTACCCCCAATATTATAGTCACAGACCTGTACCCATCTGTACTGTACCCCAGAATTATACAGTGACAGACCTGTACCCACCAGTACCGTACCCCAGTATTGTACAGTGATAGACTTGTATCCACCAGTACTGTACCGTAATGTTATAGTCACAGACCTGTACCCACCAGTACAGTACCCCAGAATTATACAATGACAGACCTGTACCCACCAGTACAGTACACCAGTGTTATACAGTGACAGACCTGTACCCACCACTGCTGTCCCCCAGTGTTATACAGTGACAGACCTGTACCCACCAGTACTGTACCCCAGTGTTATACAGTGACAGTCCTGTGTCCACCTGTACTGCATCCCAGTGTTATACAGTGATAGACCTGTACCCACCAGTACAGTACCCCAGTATAAAACAGTAACAGACCTGTACCCACCTGTACAGTACCCCAATATAAAACAGTAACAGATCTGTACCCACCTGTACAGTACACCAGTACACCAGTGTTATATAGTGACAGACCTGCAGCCCCCAGTACCTAACCTGATTGTTGTACCGTGACAGACCTGTACCCACCAGTACTGTACCCGTGTTATACTGTAACAGACCTGTACCTACCAGTACTGCACCCTCGTGTTCTACAATGACAGACCTGTACCCACCAGTACTCTACCCCAATGTAATAGTGACAGACCTATTCCCACCAGTACTGTATCCCAGTGCAATTCACCATTGACCAGAAACTTAACTGGACCAGCCATATAAATACTGTGGCTACGAGAGCAGGTCAGAGGCTGGGTATTCTGCGGCGAGGGACTCACCTCCTGACTCCCCAAAGCCTTTCCACCATCTACAAGGCACAAGTCAGGAGTGTGATGGAATACTCTCCACTTGCCTGGATGAGTGCAGCTCCAACAACACTCAAGAAGCTCGACACCATCCAAGATAAAGCAGCCCGCTTGATTGGCACCCCATCCACCACCCTAAACATTCACTCCCTTCATCACCGGCGCACTGTGGCTGCAGTGTGCACCATCCACAGGATGCACTGCAGCAACTCGCCAAGGCTTCTTCGACAGCACCTCCCAAACCCGCGACCTCTACCACCTAGAAGGACAAGGGCAGCAGGCGCATGGGAACAACACCACCTGCACGTTCCCCTCCAAGTCACACACCATCCCGACTTGGAAATATATCGCCGTTCCTTCATTGTCGCTGGGTCAAAATCCTGGAACTCCCTTCCTAACAGCACTGTGGGAGAACCGTCACCACACGGACTGCAGCGGTTCAAGAAGGCGGCTCACCACCACCTTCTCGAGGGCAATTAGGGATGGGCAATAAATGCCGGCCTTGCCAGCGACGCCCACATCCCGTGAACGAATAAAAAAAAAAAATACAGTGACAGACCTGTACCCACCTGTACTGTTACCCAGTGTAATACAGTGACAAACTTGCACACACCAGTACTGTACCCCAATGTAATACAGTGACAGGCCTGTATCCACCTGTACAGCATCCCAGTGTAATACAGGTGACTGACCTATACTCACTACTGTACCCCTGTGTTATACACTGACAGACCTGTACTCACTAGCATTATGCCCCAGTGTTTTAGTTTTTAATCCACTGGCTACATCTACTAATCTGGAGCTGATTGGAATCATGTCACTCACCCAGTGCTCATTCTTGGACTGCTAGCATACACGGAAATGATGTGAGATGATGTGGTAAACTGAGATTGCATTGTCCAAGCTTCAGAGCTACCCCAGCTTTTAGAGCTTTTCCAGCTTTTGGAGCTACCCGGGCCTGTAGCTGTACCCGGGCCTGTAGCTGTACCCGGGCCTCCTCTGGTGTTACCCTGGCCTTTAGTGGTATCCCAACTTCAGTGCAACCCTGTCCTCAAAACTGCTCTGACCCTCAGCACTGCCTGCCGTTTTATGCCGTGTGCATTATTGATGGTTGCAGGGGCTTTAGATGTTTACCCATTGTCGATATGGGGAGAGATGCAGTGTCTGAGCACTGCTCTCCCTTTTCTTTCTTCAACCAGAGTGCCGACAGTTGCGTTTGGGCCTGTTTTGCATTGCCCCCAATGGTAGCTCTCAGGACACACAAACATCAAATTCAGGAGGTCATCGGAACCAGGGAGTGCCCCTCACTTATATCAATAACGGGTCTGATGCCAAGAGTGGATTGTCAGCATAAAGGCACCAGTTCCTGCCAGC
Organism: Heptranchias perlo; assembly: GCF_035084215.1. Lineage (NCBI taxonomy): Eukaryota > Metazoa > Chordata > Chondrichthyes > Hexanchiformes > Hexanchidae > Heptranchias > Heptranchias perlo. Next base: position 46,020,778 of record NC_090347.1, read on the forward strand.
TAACACCTGCTCTGCAGACCCGGGGTAACGTCGTGTTTTCTGCACACAGGACATTGATCAGCTGGAGGTGATTGGAACCGGGCGCCCCTTCAGTTCGGTGTCAGTGGAACGGTTCCCTGTGGAGGAGGATCAGCCGACAAAGGGCAAAGAGACTGTGTAAGCATCATGGGGCAACTGGGAGTAAAACACTCTGTTTATTGGATTCCTGCGTTTAGTGGAACGTTTCACAATCTAATGTGTTGGTTGAATGAACGACAGCGTTTTTATTCGTATTAGTAGATACTTGTTGATCTGAAGCATTGCTCACTAGACCAAATGAAAAATAACCATTTTGTTTCTCTCTCTTATCTAACTCTCTCTCTCTTTCCCACTCTTTCATTCTAACTCCTCTTTCTTCCTTTGAATCTGAACGATTTTCTGTTTTTGTAATCTATGTGTGTCTGTCTCCACATATTCCTCCCCCTGTAAATCTGCTCAGCTTTTTTCCCTCTCCTTTATGTCTCCCACTCCATATCTAATAGAGACCTTGTCTTTCTCTATATTCTCTCTTCCTCCCTTAGATCCATGTATCCACTCACTATGTATATCAGTTGTACATTTTCTTCATTCATCTGTCTTAATTTATGATTTTTTTCCTTTTTGCATTAATTTTTCTTTTAGACGTTCCTTTCCTCCTGATGATGATGATGAAGTGATTGATCACAGGATGATGATGATGTGATTGATTATTGGATGATGATGATGATGATGATGTGATTGATCATTGGATGATGATGATGTGATTGATCATTGGATGATGATGATGATGATGTGATTGATCATTGGATGATGATGATGATGATGTGATTGATCATTGGATGATGATGATGTGATTGATCATTGGATAATGATGATGATGTGATTGATCATTGGGTGATTGATGATGATGATGTGATTGATCATTGGGTAATGATGATGATGTGATTGATCATTGGGTGATTGATGATGATGATGTGATTGATCATTGGGTGATGATGTGATTGATCATTGGGTGATTGATGATGATGATGATGTGATTGATCATTGGGTGATGATGTGATTGATCATTGGGTGATTGATGATGATGATGTGATTGATCATTGGGTGATGTGGGCTAAGTAACATAGCATAAAACTATTTTCTTTTTAAAAGAACTAAACTTAATTTAATAAATTAAACAAGGCCAGTACTTGGTTCAACCTAAAAATAATTTAATTGGCGTTGTTGTAATCAATTAAATAAATAAAATAGTTATGACAGGGCAGGAGATGTGTTGCAGCTGCTATATGTGGGAGTTACTGGACAGTTTTGTCCAGGGCGACTACATCTGCGGTAAGTGTCTGCAGCTCGAGGAACTTCGGCTCCGAGTTGAGGAGCTGGAGTCCGAGCTGCAGATATTGCGAAGTATCAGGGAGGGAGAAAGTTACCTGGACACTTTGATCCAGGAGGCAGTCACGCCCCTTAGACTAAATACTGTAGAATTGGCACGTGGTCAGGGACAGGAGGGTGTGACTGCGAGTGAGGCAGGTACAGGGATTCAGGAGGTAGCATTGCAGGAGTCTCAGCCTCTGCACTTGTCCAGTAGATATGAGGTTCTTGCAGGCCTTGTGGACGAGTGCAGGGACTGCAGGGAGGATGAGCAAACCGGTTACGGCACCATGGTTCAGGGGGCCATTCAAGTGGAGGGAGTAAAAAGGAATGTGGTTGTAGTAGGATTGACACTGTTCTCTGCAGCCAAGAGCGAGAGTCCCGAAGGCTGTGTTGCCTACCTGGTGCCAGGGTTAAGGACATCTCCTCAGGGCTGGAGAGAAACTTGGAGTGGGAGGAGGAGGATCCAGTTGTCGTGGTCCACATGGTACCAATGACATAGGTAGGACAAAGAAAGAGGTTCTGCTGAGGGAGTTTGAGCAGCTAGGGACTAAATTAAAAAGCAGAACCACAAAGGTGATAATCTCCGGATTATTACCTGAGCCACGAGCAAATTGGCACAGGGTAAATCAGATCAGAGAAATGAATGCATGGCTCAAAAATTGGTGTGGGAGAAGTAAGTTTTGATTCATGGGGCACTGGCACCAGTACTGGGGAAAGAGGGAGCTGTTCCGTTGGGACAGGCTTCACCTGAACCATGCTGGGACCAGTGTTCTGGCAAACCGAATAACTAGGGCGGTAGAGAAGGCTTTAAACTAAATAATAGGGGGGAGGGCTCAGATGGGGCAAAGTTTAGATTGATAAAGAGAAAAGACAAGGAATTAGTATAGGTAAGTGATGGGGGTAATGATAAACAGAGTGTGTCAGGAAGGGACAGAGCGTACAAACATAAGAGTGCACTAGCAAACGGGGCCGGGGTAGGAAAGAATGGTAAAAAGACAAAATTAAAGGTTCTTTATCTGAATGCGTGCAGCATTTGTAATAAGATAGATGAATTGACGGCACAAATAGAAACAAATGGGTATGATCTCGTGGCCATTACAGGGACGTGGTTGCAAGGTGACCAAAGTTGGGAGCTAAATATCCAGGGTTATTTACATTTCGGAAGGATAGGAAAAAAGGTAAAGGTGGTGGGGTAGCTCTGTTAATAAAGGATGAAATTTGGTATAATAGTGAGAAATGATCTTGGCTCAGAAGATCAAGATGTCGAATCAATTTGGGTGGAGGTAAGAAATAGCAAGGGAAAGAAATCACTGGTGGGAGTAGTATATAGGCCCCCTAACAGTAGCTACACTGCAGGGCAAAATATAAATCAGGAAATAAGGAGGGCTTGTAAACAAGGTAATGTAATAATCATGGGCGATTTTAACTTTCACATAGATTGGACAAATCAAATTGGCAAAAATAGCCCTGAGGAGAAGTTCATAAAGTGTGTTAGGGACTGTTTCTTTGACCAATACACGGGGAACCAACCAGGGAACAGGCCATTTTGGATCTGGTAATGGGTAACGAGACAGGATTAATTAATGATCTCAAAGTAAAGGATCCGTTGGGAAGCAGTGATCATAACATGATAGAATTTCTCATCCAGTTTGAGAGCGAGGATCTTGGGTCTGAAACTACTGTGATAAGGGCAATTATAAAGGAATGAGGGCGGAATTGGCTAAAGTAGACTGGGTAAACAGATCAGATGGTGTGATGGTGGATAAGCAATGGCAAACATTTAAAAAGATATTTTATGACGCGCAACAAAAACATATCCCTGTGAGGAAGAAAGACTCCATAAAAAGGGCAAACCAACCATGGCTAACTAAGGAAGTAAAGGATGGTATCAGGTTAAAAGAAAAAGATTACTAGTAAGTCCAAAGATTGGGAAAACTTTAAAAACCAGCAAAGGATGACTAAAAGAATAATAAAGAGGGAGAAAATAAATTATGAGAGTAAACTAGCAAGAAATATAAAAACTGACAGTAAAAGCTTCTACAAGTATATAAAAAGGAAGAGGGTAGCTAAAGTAAACATTGGTCCCTTAGAGGACGAGACTGGGGAAATAATAATGGAAAACAAGGAAATGGCAGAGGAATTGAACAGATATTTTGTATCTGTCTTTACAGTAGAAGACACTAATAACATACCAATAATAGTAGAAAATCAAGGGGCAAAGGGGAGGGAGGAACTAAAAACAATCACTATCACTAGAGAAAAAGTACTAGGTAAACTAATGGGTCTAAAAGCTGACAAGTCCCCTGGACCTGATGGCTTGCATCCGGGGGTCTTAAAGGAAGTGGCTACAGAGATAGTGGATGCATTGGTTGTAATCTTCCAGAATTCACTAGATTCTGGAAAGGTCCCAGCGGATTGGAAAACCGCAAACGTAACACCCCTGTTCAAGAAGGGAGTGAGACAGAAAGCAGGTAACTATAGACCAATTAGCCTAACATTTGTCATTGGGAAAATGCTAGAATCCATTATTAAGAAAGTAGTAGCAGGACATTTGGAGACTCATAATACAATCAAGGAGAGTCAACATGGCTTTAGAAAGGGGAAATCATGTCTGACAAATTTATTAGAGTTCTTTGAGGAAGTAACGGGCAGGGTGGATAAAGGGGAACCAATGGATGCAGTATATTTGGATTTCCAAAAGGCATTCGATAAGGTGCCACATAAAAGATTACTGCAGAAGTTAAGAGCTCATGGTGTCGGGGGTAATATACTGGCATGGATAGAGGATTAGCTAACTAACAGAAAAGGGTCATTTTCAAAATGGCAATCTGTAACTAGTGGGGTGCCGCAGGGCTCAGTGCTGGGGCCTCAACTATTTACAATATATATCAATGACTTGGATGAAGGAACAGAGTGTCTTGTGGCCAAATTTGCTGATGACACAAAGATAGGTAGAAAAGCAAGTTGCGATGAGGACACAAAGTGTCTGCAAAGGGATATTGACAGGTTAAGCGAATGGGCAAAAATTTGGGAGATGGAATATAATGTGGGAAAATGTGAAGTCATCCACTTTGGGAGGAAAAATAAAAAAGCAAAATGTTATTTGAATGGAGAAATACTACAAAATGCTGCGGTACAGAGGGATCTGGATGTCCTTGTACATGAAACACAAAAAGTCAACATACAGGTGCAGCAGGTAATCCGGAAGGCAAACGGAATATTGGCCTTTATTTCTCGGGGGATGGAATATAAAAGCAGGGAAGTCATGCTACAACTGTACAGGGTGCTGGTGAGACCACACCTGGAGTACTGCATACAGTTCTGGTGCCCTTATTTAAGGAAGGATATACTTGCATTGGAGGCAGTTCAGAGAAGGTGCCCTAGGCTGATTGCGGGTATGGAAGGGTTGTCTTATGAGGAAAGATTGAACAAGTTGGGTCTATACTCACTGGAGTTTAGAAGAATGAGAGGAGATCTTATTGAAACATACAAGATTGTGAGGGGACTCGATAGGGTAGATGCTGAGAGGGCGTTACCCCTCATGGGGGAATCTAAAACTAGGGGGCATAGTCTCAGAATAAGGGGTCGCCCGTTTAAGACGGAAATGAGGAGGAATTTCTTCTCCCAGAGGGTTGTGAATCTTTGGAATTCTTTACCCTAAAAAGCTGTGGAGGCTGAGTCATTGAATACATTCAAGGCTGAGTTAGACAAATTTTTGATCAGCAAGGGAGTCAAAGGATATGGGGAAAGGGCGGGAAAGTGGAGTTGAGGTAAAAATCAGATCAGCCGTGATTTCATTGAATGGCGGAGCAGGCTCGAGGGGCCGAATGGCCTACTCCTGCTCCCATCTCTTATGGTCTTATTGATGATGATGATATGATTGATCATTGGATGATGATGATGTGATTGATCACTGGATGATGATGATGATGATGAGATTGATCATTGGATGATGATGATGATGTGATTGATCATTGGGTGATGATGTTTTTGATCATTGGATGATGATGATGTGATTGATCATTGGATGATGATGATGATGATGATGTGATTGACCTTTGGATGATAATGATGTGATTGATCATTGGGTGATGATGATGTGATTGATCATTGGATGATGATGATGTGATTGTGATTGATCATTGGGTGATGGTGATGGTGATGTGGTTTATCATTGGCTGATGTTGATATGGTTGGTCACGTGTTAGTCTTGGTTTTAGATACCTTGATCACTTTTCTAGTGAACCACTGGAGGAATATCCTGATGTGATTGAGGAACCAATCATTGGTCCATCCATTATGTTCTGCGGACAGCCGGCCCGTTGGCTGAACAACACCACCTCCCATAAGGTACAACAGTTACAGTTGGTGCAGCTCATCAACTCTGTTAATTGGTGAGGAAGCTGGGTGCTGTAGTAGGTTAGACATTTTAGTTTGCCCCTTTTACCTCTGGGACCTTGTTTCAAACCCAGCCTAGACTAATAGGATGAAGTATGCAGTATGTGAAATGATTTGATCAATCCAGTGCACAGGAGCAGTAGGGTGTGCTCTAGGTCAGGGCTGAGGCATATTATTGGGGCAGTTTAGGGATGTTTTACTAACCCATGCTGTACCTGCCCTGGGAATGTTTGATGGGAGAGCGTAGAGAGAGCAAGAGGTGAAAGTTCAGAGAAGCAATGACCAGAGTATATTATCAACAAAATCGAAACAGATTATAAAAAGTTTGCATTCGAAAGAGAAGTTGGAGGCTGGAGGTGAGCGAGAGATCACCTATCAGTTATCAAGCTTTTTCTTGTCTGCTGGCTAGGCGTGTGAGAGAGGGGCCAGGAGAGACTCCAGATATGGGGGCAGTGTTCAAGTCTTAGCAGACTTCAGCTTTATAGAGAGTTGAGAGTTGTTGAATGAAGATAAGAAGGAAATGAAAGAGTAAAACTGAGTTTCTCAGAAGCAGCTTTAATAGTGGAAGAGTAGGGGGAATACCACCTGAGGGAAGATGGAGAGACATAGGGAGCAAGCCCACTGATCCTGTTAGATCCTGGCGGTTTTTTCATTTGGAGCGTTCTTGATGATGCCGCAGGAGCTGGGATCCGTGAGCTGTATGGACTTGGCTTAGGCACACAAAGCAGAGTCTCAGCCTCGTTTATTTAACCTGACCTAGAGTTTCCGTACATTGTTCACCTGGGAATCGAATAAATAGCACTAAAGATCGCGGAATTTTAAACGTAAGTGAATTGTGGCCATAACCACTTTACGCTCGAGTACCCTTGATTTTTTACACTGGTTCCAAAGTCCCTTTGCCTGAAGCAGTCCCCGCTCACAAAACTGGCCACACTCCTGGTCAGAATGGCGAGTATCCACCACTTGCACCCGTTCAGCGGAGTTCATCTCAGGTGCACATCACCCGTGGTCACATGAATCTAGCATTAATTACCTGTACCTGCAGACAGTTGAAGCCCGAACCCAGGTCTGTTTCTCCCGCTGCTGATGTAATTACTTTAACTTCAGTTTAAATTAGTCTAAATTCAGTTAATTACAGCAGAGCAAGACACACCTGTATGTCTTCAATTGACTGCTGGTCATAGGTCTTATGTACCGTGGGCAGATCAGAGCAGTCAATTGAAGCTAATTTATAGGTGAGACCAAGAGCATCATATCAGTCAGTTGAAGAATAGCGAATTTCATGGCGATCCCACTCCTCTTTGTGATGCTGGAGAATGCCCTGTTCCACTCACCAATCGATTACAATCGATAATGCTGCTTGTTTGCACTGATTCATGGGAGATTATGCTAATGAATTTGCGCAGAAACTTGAGCGTAATTTCACTTCAGCAAGTGTCCTGCACATTCTGGGCACATTTTGTCAATTGCGCCCCTAGCAGAAACTCCAGGCCCCTAAGTTCTGGAAGATTTCTGGCTGGTAATTGAGAAAAGACTTCAAAGTATTAAACAAAAACTAATAAAAAGCAAAAGAAAAAATACTGCAAACGCTGGAAATCTGGAATCACACAGCAGGTCAGTCAACATCTGCGGAGATAACAGATTGACCCTTCAGATCTGAAAAATGGAAAGAAGAGATGGAATTTTAATAGAATCAGGAAAAAGGGGAGGAAGAGGAAAGAAGAAACAAGCAAACAGAAAGATATTCCACTACACACTGAGGGGAGGGGGGAAGCTAGAGGTCGTTAGGGAGTTGCATGAAAAGCATCCACCGATACTAAACTCCTAGACAGTGATTGTTGGAAGGCTATTAAACTTCTTGGGGCATCACAGCCAAGCCCAAACCCGTCCTTGCCTGACGTTAACACACACTCACGGTCCAGCAGGGGTCACTGGATAGCAATCAGCAACAAGAACCTTATCTGATGTTTCCCCTCTCCAGCCCAGGGGCACTGAGGCCATTTGGGGAGCCCTACTACTGCCTCAGGTGAGATCAGCTAACTCAGCACAGACCGGAAATTGAACCTGGGGTATTTGGGGAGTGGTAAATCATCCAGGTTTCCTGCTGCTGATTGCCATCCAGTGACACCTGGTGGAAAGTGCACTGTGTGGATTTTTGCTCAGAGCAGGGTTGGATTCGGCTGTGATGCCCTCCCCCCATGGTAGAATAGCCTGCAGACACTCTCTTGGCTCGCACATGAAGAATGGCTACTTAGGTAAGGAGTAGAAGGCACCTGGCATCTGTGGAATGGTATCTTAGCAACAGGCAACACCTTCGGGAGCAGGGGAGGGGGAAAGCAAATAGGGGAGGTCATGATGAAGGAGCCATGCTGTTGTGATCAGTAATTGTGAGACCTGATTGTATTATGCACGATTTTGCACACTGATATGTTTTGCTGTCCTCGTTTTTTCTAATTTCTCCAAGGATGAGATTGGTATGATTGTCCGGCTCACGTTCGAAGCGATGGCCGGTGACAGGGTCATCTCCTGTCTAGAAGTGATAAATGACGGGACCACAGTCATCTACTATAAGTGGAAACGCCTCCCCGAGCAGGAACACTGTGTGAGGAGCCCAACTGACTCTTGGATGCAAAGGTTCTACTTCAACACCAATTCAGGTTTGTATTATTCATGATCAGAGTGACGTATCTAACTTGTGCTGTACCTGCCCTGGGAGTGTTTGATGGGACAGTGTAGAGGGAGCTTTACTCTGTATCTAACCCGTGCTGTACCTGCCCTGGGAGTGTTTGATGGGATGGTGTAGAGGGAGCTTTACTCTGTATCTTTGGGCTGCTCTTTCAAAACTGAGATGAGGAGAAACTTCTTCACTCAGAGGGTGGTAGGTCTGTGGAATTTGCTGCCCCAGGAAGCTGTGGAAGCTACATCATTAGATAAATTTAAAACAGAAATAGACAGTTTCCTAGAAGTAAAGGGAATTAGGGGTTATGGGGAGCGGGCAGGAAATTGGACATGAAGCTGAGTTCGGATCGGTCAATGCCCTGTGGGTGGCGGAGAGGGCCCAGGGGCTATGTGGCCGGGTCCTGCTCCGACTTCTTGTGTTCTTTAGATTTGTGGTTGGGATCAGATCAGCCATGATCTTATTGAATGGCGGAGCAGGCTCGAGGGGCCGATTGGCCTACTCCTGCTCCAATTTCTTATGTTCTTATGTTCTAACCCATGCTGTACCTGCCCTGGGAGTGTTTGATGGGACAGTGTAGAGGGAGCTTTACTCTGTATCTAACTTGTGATGTACCTGACCTGGGAGTGTTTGACTCTTGCATTGGGTGCCTGAGGATTTGATAGAGCAAAGATTCCAAATAATTTATATCTGCTCCTCTGCTGGCTCACTCTGTCAGTTACTGCTTGGTGTGGCATTAAGTCATATCAACTCTGGTTCAATCGCTAGTCTGTGCTGAGTTAACTGATCCCAGCCACGCTGGCATTACATGTGCTGCAATTAACATCAGCAACCCTGGGTAAGAGAGGGATATCAGTCAGGGTTGCCACTCCTGATCCAAATCGAGTGATCCCTGCTGGAATGTGAACGTGCCTAGATGGGGAGGTGAGGACAGCTGCAAAGAACGTCTGATCAATCTGCTATTGCTGCTGTCGTTTGGTTGCGTCTCTTGGGAACATAGGAACAGGAGTAGGTCTTGCTGTGCCATTCAATTAAATCATAACTGATCTGTATCTCAACTCCATTTATCCGTTGTAGTTCCATATCCCTTGGTACCTTTACCCAACAAAAATCTAGCGATCTCAGTCTTGATAGCTCCAATTAACCCAGCAACCACAGCCTTTTGGGGAGACAATTCTAGATTTCTGCTACCCTTTGTGTGGAAAATCTGCTTCCTGAATTCCCTTCTGAATGGCCTAGCTCTAATTTTAAGATTATGTCCTCTTGTTCTTGATTCCCCCACCAGAGGGAAATAGTTTTTCTCTATCTACCCTATCAATTCTTTTTAACATTTTAAACACCTCGATCAGCTCACCCCTCAATCTTCTCTCTTGGTAACTCTTGGCCATTCTAAAAAGCTAAAGGATGGTCTTCTACCCCAAGTGAGAGCGCAGTCAGGCTGGAAGGTTCGGTGCAGGAGTGTTGGTTGCCAGCCTGTCTAGTGAAAGTCAGGAAGGGCAGAGGTGGCAGGGCCCAGTCTGAGGGAGGAGTTGGCAGAGGGCCTCCAATGAATGTGATATTTGAAGGCACTGGTTCTTGTTGGGATACAGCTGTTGCGAGTCCTCTAGTACCAGGGGCCATAAACATAAGATAGTCATTAATAAATCCAATGGGGAATTCTGGAGAAACTTCTTTACCCAGACAGTGGTGAGAATGTGGAACTCACTAGCACAAGGAGTAGTTGAGGCGAATAGCATAGTTGCATTTAAGGGGAAGCTAGATAAACACATAAGGGAGAAATGAATAGAAGGATATGTTGATTAGGTGAGATAAAGAGGGATGGGAGGAGTGTCGCGTAGAGCATAAACACCGACTTAGACAGGTTGGGCTGAATATCCTGTTTCTGTGTTGTACATTCTATGTATTGTCTTAGACCGCGAGTGTTGGCAGCCTGTTTTACTACACAACTGGTCCTGATCCTCTCACCGTCTGACATTCATACACACACTCGCTCTCCTGCAGGACTCACTAGATAGCAAGCAGAGGCGGCAACCCTAACTCTCCCCTGTACCCATAGCCCAAAGGCAATGAGGTCAGCTGTAGCCCCAACTGAGATCAGTGAAGACAGCACACATCCCCAGGAATTAGGTGAAGCGCCCTTTTGGTCTGTGTGACTTAACACAATATCGGGCTACTGCTTATCTCCACCCGACCAGTGGAGCGACTACATCTTTTAAGTGGGATTTTACCTTGTCACTGGAGTCTTAACTTGTAGATCCAACTCCTGATTATTTCTGTGTGTTACTCTCTTTTCCCAGGGGTCATTCTTCCTGGAGAGACGGTTAATTTTCCATTCACCTTCAAGTCACCTAATGCTGGGATCTTCACCGATTTCTGGGAGTTTTGCACTCACCCAGTGCTTCTGGGAGGATCGTCCCTGCAGGTCGCTCTGTGGGGGGTCACTCTGTTTGCAGACAAGAATGAGAGTGCAAGACAACAACTACAGGTCAGTAGCACATGTTGAGAATTTACTGCTGTATGGTGGCTGTGTGGTATCTGTACAATAGCACTTTAAGTAAGAAAGAAAGAACTTGCATTTATATAGTGCCTGTCACAACCTCAGGACATCCCAAAGCTTCACAGCTGGTGAAATACTTTTGAAATGCAGTCACAGTTTTAGCGTGAATCACCGAAGTGTTCTCTCAGACTATGTTGCTCCACAAACCAGGTCTTGCTAAATAAACAAGAAAACGATGTGAAAGGCTGTAAGACTAGCACAGTTTAAGTGTTTTCCATCCTTGCTCTCTGCCTCTATCTCTCGCCCTAACTGCGATACATGGGGCAAGATAAAGCAGAAAAAGAAAGCTTATGACTGTTACAGAAAACTAAATACTGCAGAAAGCCTAGAGGAGTATAGAAAGTACAGGGATGATGTAAAAAAGGAAAGCAAAGAGAGGGCATGAAAAAATATTAGCTAGTAAGATTAAAGAAAACCCAAAGATGTTTTATCAGTACACTAAGAACAAGAGGATAGCTAAGGAAAAGGTGGGACCTATCAGGGATGATAAGGATAACTTGCATATAGAAGCAGAGGATGTGGGTAGGGTTTTAAATGAATATTTTGTCTCCGTATTCACAAAGGAAAGGGACATTCCGGACGTAGTAGTTAAAGAGGAGAGGTGTGAAATATTGGATAAGGTAAACATAACGAGAGAGGAAGCACTAGAGGGACTGGAATCCTTGAAAGTTGATAAGTCACCAGGGCCGACTGGATTGTTTCCTAGGCTATTGAAGGAAGCCAGGGAGGAAATAGCAGATGCTCTGAGGATCATTTTCCAATCCTCACTAGATACAGGGGAGGTACCGGAGGACTGGAAGACTGCAAACGTAGTACCATTGTTTAAAAAGGGTACGAGGGAAAGGCCGAACAATTATGGGCCGGTCAGTCTTACCTCGGTGGTGGGCAAACTATTAGAATCAATACTGAGGGATAGGATAAACTGTCACTTGGAAAGGCATGGTTTAATCAGGGATAGTCAGCATGGATTTGTTCAGGGAAGGTCATGCCTTACAAATCTGATTAAATTCTTTGAGGCAGTGACAAGGCGGATTGATGAGGGTAGTGCAGTGGATGTTGTCTACATGGATTTTAGTAAGGCATCTGACAAGGTCCCACATGGCAGACTGGTCAGAAAGGTAAAAGCCCATGGGATACAGGGAAATGTGGTGAATTGGATCCAAAATTGGCTCAGTAACAGGAAACAAAGGGTAAAAGTCTTTGCGAATGGAAATCCGTTTCCAGTGATGTGCCACAAGGCTCAGTGTTGGGTCCCTAGCTGTTTGTGGTAAATATTATTGATTTGGACTTGAATGTAGGGGGCATGATTGGCAAATTTGCAGACGACACAAAAATTGGCCGTGTAGTTGATAGTGAAGAGGATAGCTGTAGACTCCAAGAAGATATCGATGGGCTGGTGGAGTGGGCGGAAAAGTGGCAAATGGAGTTCAACCCAGAGGAGTGTGAGGTAATGCACTTAGGGAGGGCAAACAGTAAAAGGGAATACGCTGTAAACGGGAATATATTGAGAAGGGAAGAGGAAGTGAGAGACCTTGGAATGCATGTGCACAGGTCCCTGAAGGTGGCAGTACAGGTAGACAAGGTTGTGAAGAATGCTGTCTGTTATTAGCCGAGGTATAGAATACAACAGCAGGGATGTAATGATGGAACTGTATAAAATGCTGGTTAGGCCGCAGCTGGAGTATTGAGCGCAGTTCTGGTCACCACATTACAGGAAGGATGTAATTGCTCTGGAGAGAGTGCAGAGAAGATTTACAAGAATGTTACCAGGGCTTGAAAATTGCAGCTACGAGGAGAGATTGGATAGACTGGGGTTGTTTTCCTTGGAGCAGAGGAGGCTGAGGGGAGACTTGATTGAGGTGTACAAAATTATGAGGGGCCCAGATAGAGTAGACAGGAAGTACCTGCTTCCCCTAGCAGAGAATTCAAGAACTAGAGGACATAGATTTAAGCTGATTGGTGGAAGGATTAGAGGGGACATGAGGAAAATCTTTTTTACCCAGAGGGTGGTGGGTATATGGAATTCGCTGCCCGAATTGGTGGTAGAGGCAGGGACCCTCAACTCTTTTTAAAGTATCTGGACCTGCACCTGAAGTGCTGTAAGCTGCAGGTGCTGGAAGGTGGGATTAGAATGGGCACCTGGTTGTTCTTCGAGCCGGCGTGGTCACGATGGGCCGAATGGCCCCCTTCTGTGCTGTATCTTTTCAATAGTTCTATGTTGAACTGTTAATAGATGTAATGAACTTTATAAGGTAGTTCTGAATAAGAATTACTTGGCCCAGTTTTAAGTAGATGTTTAAAATATTTGCACTGTATCATATTGAGCAGGACAATATTGGATAGTGCCGGTATATGAGATAGAGAGATAATCAGTGATGATCCAAGCTGGATCAACAACCACAACATAAGTTGAGATGGAAATCCTAGACAAGCTAAAGTTCTTGATCTAGCTAAAGGGCCTTGAACCCACAACTTTCTGACTCGGAGGTAAGATTGCTACCAACTGAACCACGACTGTCATTGGAAAGGACGTGGCCTCGCCCCTCCCAATGTCTGTAACCTCCTCCAGCCTTATAACCCTCTGAGAACTCTGCGTCCTGCAATTCTGGCCTCTTGTGCATCCCAATTTCCTTCACCCCACCATTGGCAGCAGTGCCTTCAGCTGCCTAGGCCCTAATCCTTCCCTAAACCTCTTTGCCTCTCTACCTCTCTCCTCCTTTAAAATGCTCCTTGAAACCTACCACTTTGACCAAGCTTTTGGTCACCTGTCCTAATATCACCTTATGTGGCTTGGTGTCAAATTTTGTCTGATAACAACAATAATAACAACAACTTGCATTTATATAGCACTTTTAACGTAGTAAAACGTCCCAAAGTGCTTCAGAAGAGCTTTATCAAACAATGAGGTAGGTTTTAGTGAGCGTCATAAAGGAGGTGAGAGAGGCGGAAAGGTTTAGGGAAGGAATTCTAGAGCTTAGGGCCTAGGCAGCTAAAGGCACAACTGCCAATGGTGGAGCGCCATCAGTCATTTTACCATGGTAAAAGTGCCATATAAAAGCAAGTTGTGGTTGTTGTGAAGGAAGGACTTGAAGCTAGAGAGTGTACAGTGTAGATTACATAGAATTACATAGAATGTACAGCACAGAAACAGGCCATTAGGCCCAACTGGTGTATGTTAGTGTTCATGTTCCACACGAGCCTTCTCCCACCCCTCTTCAGCTAACCCTATCAGCATATCCTTCTATTTCTTTCTTCCTCATGTACTTATCTAGCTTCCCCTTAAATGACCTGTGCAATTCGCCTCAACTATTCCTTGTGGTAGCGAGTTCCACTTTCTGGATAAAGACGTTTCTCCTGAATTCCCTATTGGATTTATTAGTGACGATCTTATATTTATGGCCCCTAGTTTTGGTCTCCCCTACAAGTGGAAACATCTTCTCTACATCTACCCTATCAAACCCTTTCAAAATCTTGAAGACCTCTATCAGGTCGCCCAGGGGGAAAGGCTGCTCCCAGGTTTAATGATGCCTCACTCCAGCTCTTACTGGATGGGGTGAGGAGGAGGAGGGAGATCTTCTACCCAGCGGACAGGAGTAAATGGCCTGCCTCTGTCACCAAGAAGGTCTGGCTCGAGGTGGCAGAGGAGGTCAGCAGCACCAGCAACATATCCCGCACCTGGATACAGTACAGGAAGCGCCTTAATGACCTAACTAGGTCAGCCAAAGTGAGCACACTTACTCATTCTCCTACACTCCGTCTTCCACATCACCGCCCCCACCCCACAACTCCTTCTCTCACCAGGATGATGCCAGGGATGGGAAACTATAATTCTGAGGAGAGACTTGAGATACTGGGACTATTACCACTGGAGCAGAGAACAGTAAAAGGAGACTTAATAGAGGTTTTTAAAATTATGAAGGGTTTTGATAGTGAATAGGTAAAAACTATTTCCTCTGATTGTGGAGTCAGTGATGAGGGGTCATTAATTTAAAATTATCACTAAGTGAGTGAGGAGAAAAATAAGGAGAAATTTCTTTATGCCGAGAGAGCAGAACAGTGGGATAGTTTGGGATTGCTCTAGCAAAGAGCAGCACAGACACCAGGGCCCCGATATTACCAGGGAGGCGGGTTGACAGCGGGGGGTCGACTGGGCGCGTGGGTAACCCGCCCAGTGAAATCTGTGGGTTCCCCATGGGATCGCGAGTAAATTGAAGTCACTTACCTTGGCTTCCGGGTTTGCCGTCCGAAACCTGCGCAGTGGGTGGACTGCGCACCCGCATCACAGGCTGTCAGCTGGAGAAGCCCTATTTAAAGGGGCAGTCCTCCGATGCTGCCCCTGCAGCAAACAGTCAAAATTACAGCATGGAGCAGCCCAGGGGGAAAGGCTGCTCCCAGGTTTAATGATGCCTCACTCCAGCTCTTACTGGATGGGGTGAGGAGGAGGAGGCGGACGAGAGGAAGTAGCCTGCCTCTGCCACCAAGAAGGCCTGGCTCGAGGTGGCAGAGGAGGTCAGCAAGACCAGCAACATATCACACACCTGGATACAGTGCAAGAAGCGCTTCAATGACCTAACTCGGTCAGCCAAAGTGAGCACACTTACTCATTCTCCTACACTCCGTCTTCCACATCACCGCCCCCACCCCACAACTCCTTCAGCACTGCCAACACTACTCTATCACATCACTCCTCACACCCACTCAAACCTCATCCTCAACTTACCTGCACTTACTCACCTCCCCAGTACTCATCCCACCACTACCACTCAACCCAATCTTCTGATGCATCTCTTTCACGGTCACCCTCACCCAATCTGCCACTACCTCTGCTGCAGCCATAGGGGATGCATCACGTATGAGTAGTAGGAAGCATAAGACAAAGGTTTCGTGAGCACAAAGGGGATGCACAAGGGCGTTTGACGGTTTGTCATGTTTTTTATTTATATTTGATTTTGGTTCAACTCACATTAAATATTATATTGTCACCACTACTGCCACGTCTTTGCTATTCTTGACTGGCTTGTGCAATAAGTCCCTTTCATGAGGTTCTAAATGAACACCCACACTTGATGCCACCCTTTGGGTCACCCTACAGTGGGTGTATGTGTAGTTGCACAACTGTTTTGTGCCTGTGGCGCAGCACTGTGTTGTGGAGCTCCACGTGGCGGAGGTGGACGGCGTGCCTGGCGAGGCTGGTGATGTTGCTCGTCCTCGGATAAAGTGATGAATGCAGCCATGGCACCCCCCCATCCTGACGGTGTGAGTTTGAGGGGGTCCGCGAAGTAGGTAAATCTGTTTGCACACCAGAATTTAGGGTATAAATTAATAATTTTGAATGGAAAGACAAAGGTGTTGCAGCCAAAACTTTGTCTGAAGTGACAAGAGTGCCCTGCGCAATAAATGAGGTATTCCCCCCAACTGTCAAATAATCCTTTGCTTCTCCCACTGGCTGCTGACTGAAACACGTCTGCTCCAACAGGGAGTGTTTCCCACAGCACGGGAAACACGCTGAGGATTGATGAAAATTGCACCTCTGTTAAAATCTCCTGTCAATGAGGTCTTTCAAGTACCTCAACTAGGTAAGTAAGTATTTAAATTGTCATCCCGCCGGCTTTGATTGCCGGTGGGAGTCCCGCATGCGGGAGCTGTGCGCGCACCCGAACGCTTCATTGGGGAACCCGGAAGTGGGCGGATTGGAGCCGGGCTCCGGACCCGCTCCGGGATTCCCAGATTTTACGAGCCCCCTCGCCCCCGCTCGGCCATCCTAAAATCAACCCCCATGGGTCGAATAGCCTCCTTCTGTGCTGTAAACTTCTATAGTTGTACAGTCTTATCATGAGGTACTGAGAGAGACAAAGGATGAGATTTGTGTTCCTGTTGGCCATTATGAGAGAGTCAGTCAATGCTATAGAGGCCCCACTCTCTAGGTTTGAAACAAGCTAATTAAAAAAAAAAGTGAAGAAACAGACTCATGAAACAACAGATCTCTCTCTCTCTCTCTCTCTTATACCAAGTAAAATCACAGGACTAATTGTTAGGAGTACATTAGAGGATTACTTGTACGCTGCTAACCTGGTGCATAGCAGTCACAAGGGCTATAGAAATCCATATGACGCGGTGTACTTAGATTTCCAGAAGGCCGTTGAGAAAGTTCCTTACAAAAGGCTGCTCCTGAAACTGAAAGCAGTGGGATTTCAGGGTAAAACCTGACTTTGGATAAGGAGTTGCCCGAGGTGAAGGAAACACTGAATAGAATGTGCCAGGGAACACTGTTGGGGTCCTGATTAATTCCAATTTACATTAGTAACTTGGATTCAATGCAAACTGGCCAAATTTGCAGACAATTTGGGGGGTGATGGCAGTTGAATCTGAGAACCAGCTCGTGACCTACAAAATGCGTTAGATAAAATATACAATTGTCGCATTAGTGCAGTAGGGGAACCGCTTCTGAGATTGGAATTAACATACACCATGGGTACGATCAGGTTTGACTTGAAAATTGCATCAGAGCCAGGAAGTGCTTGCCATTGTTGCATAACTTTGTCTGAGCCACTTGGAGGATTCATTCTTTTGAAAGTGTTGGCGTGTTTCTTTTTTTTTGCTGAAAAAAGAAGTGCATTCCACACTTGTATTGACAACTTCTGGTTCATAATGCCAGACCTGTTAGAGAGCTCGAGATGGGCGAGTATTCCCATCCTTAAGAATTGTTGTCGAACTATTTCCCATTTAACAGTGTGTTTCCTCCACTTCAGCAAGAACTTGAGAAGAGGGAGAAGATGGCCATAATTAAGCACCTACTGGATGAGGTTATAGCTGGAGTCCGCACCCCACAGCGATCCCAGTCTCCTATCGGAGCTTCGTTCATTGAAGAAGAGATCTTTGAGAGGATGAACCCCAAGGTAAGAATGTGGTAACTCAAGAAATGAAGGGAATCCTGGGTTGTATTTTCAGAATGGCAGGGTTTTAGGGTTCTTCACACAGCTATATAACAGAAGCTGCCCATCCATGAGCACTGTATATTCTGATACACAGCTGACAGTAAGTTAATACACTGTCAAATATTGCCTCCTTAGTGAGATAGAACCATTGAAAGTTACGCCACAGAAGGAGGCCATTCGGCCCATCGTGTCTGTGCCAGCCAAAAGGAGCTATCCAGCTTAATTCCACTTTCCAGCACTTGGTCCATAGCCCTGTAGGTTACAGCACTTCAAGTGCACATCCAAGTACTTTTTAAATGAGTTGAGGGTTTCTGCCTCTACCACCCTTTCAGGCAGTGAGTTCCAGACCCCCACCACCCTCTGGGTGAAAAAAAATTCTCCTCAGCTCCCCTCTAATCCATCTACCAATTACTTTAAATCTATGCCCCCTGGTCACTGACCCCTCTGCTAAGGGAAATAGGTCCTCCCTATCCACTCTCTCTAGTCCCATCATAATTTTATATACCTCAATTAAATCTCCCCTCAGCCTCCTTTGTTCCAATGAAAACAACCCCAGCCAATTCAATCTTTTCTCATAACTAAAATTCTCCAGCCCTGAAAACATCCTCATAAATCTCCTCTGTACCCTCTCTACTGCAATCACATCTTTCCTGCAATGTGGTGACCAGAACTGTACGCATTACTCAAGCTGTGATCTAACCAGTGTTTTATACAGTTCTAGCATAACCTCCCTGCTCTTATGTTCTATGCCTCGGCTAATAAAGGAAAGTATTCCATATGCCTTCTTAACCACCTTATCTACCTGTCCTGCTACCTTCAGGGATCTGTGGACGTGCACTCCAAGGTCCCTTTGTTCCTCTACACCTCTCAGTATCTTCCCATTTATTGTGTATTCCCTTGCCTTGTTTGCTCTCCCCAAATGCATTACCTCACACTTCTCTGGATTGAATTCCATTTGCCACTTTTCTGCCCACCTGACCAGTCCATTGATATCTTGTGCACTCTACAGCTTTCCTCCTCACTATCAACCACACGGCCAATTTTTGTATCATCTGCAAACTTCTTAATCTAGCCCCCCACATTCAAGTCCAAATCATTAATATATACCACAAAAGGCAAGGGATCTAGTACTGAGCATTGGGGACCCCACAAGAAACAGCCTTCCAGTCACAAAAACACCCTTCGACCATTACCCTTTACTTCCTGCCACTGAGCCAATTTTGGATCCAACTAGCCACTTTCCCTTGAATCCCATCGGCTTTTACTTTTTTGACCAGTCTGCCATGTGGGACCTTGTCAAAAGACTTGCTAAAATCCATGTACACTACATCAAACGTGTTACCCTCATCGACCCTCCTTGTTACCTCCTCAAAAAATTCAATCAAGTTAGTCAGACACGTTCTTCCCTTAACAAATCCATGCTGACTATCCTTGATTAACCCGTGCCTTTCTAAATGACTATTTATGCTGTCCCTCAGAATTGATACTGAACCTATAATAATGAATGTTGTCACGGACTGCTGTAACCATTTGCCTTTATATAGTACTTTTCATATTTAAAAAAAGTCCCAGAATGCTTTATAAATTGAAATGGCGGAAAAGATGCCAAAAGATGAAGGGAGAGGTTGGAAGGCGTGACTGAAAAGCAGCAACGGGTGGAAGTTCTAGTCTAATAATTGCTCCAGACAAAATGTGCTTAAGGTAGTGTGTACCATGAAGACAATGACCCCGATGGAAGGTGCGTAGACATGGGCACCTAGGAATTTTGCTGGGGGTTCCCTCAAACATTCTCTGTAACTTTGGCAGAAGCTGGGTGGAGCCTTTGGAGAGACGACATAAATGGCCGTTCACGTTCCTTCTCCGGGGGTTTCCGCTGATCTTCAGTCAAAGTTCATAGAACCATAGAAAGGTTACAGCACGGAAGGAGGCCATTCGCCCTGTTAGGTGGCCGGTGCACAGAACTCCCGCGGAAATCCCCTTTTCCCCAACCCCCACCCCCCCCCCGGAATAAGGACAATAACAGGATTTAACAGTCCAATAGCCTGCTGCGTTGCAGAATTCATTCTGACGAATCAATAATGTTTCTACTTCTGTCAATAAAAATGCACTGGAGCAGCTGCTTGGAAATTCAGATAACCAGAATTTCTTTCTCTCTTTCTCCCCTGCAGCTGCACTACAAGCACGATGTAGTGCAAAGCCTCAAGGAATTATGGAAACAGTGCTTCGTGCAAAGTAAAGATGAAGAAGAAGCAGTAAGAGGAAACCAACAGGCCACTGGGGGAGTGAACCCTCCTCCCTCCAAGGAGCCGTCCCAGGACAAAGGATCTTCCCTGCTTGTGGAACATTTAGAAAACATGAAGCACCCTGAGGAAACGGAACCCCAGTGGGACCTCTCCATCGCTTCTTTTAGACGGGTACACTTCTCTTTGCTGCTGCTACAAGAAGATTCCGATTTAAGTACAATGTAAAATTACTTTCCGTACAGCGGTTAGGAACGTGATGAGATCCATGCATTTTTAAAAAATGTGTTCTGTGGATGTGGCCGTTATCTATTGCCCAGCCCTGCTTGCCCTGAAGGCGTTGGTCAAACACGTAGTGCAGGTCAAACCAGAAAGTGGGGGTGGGGCAGGTTCCCTTCCCAGAAGGACACTAGTGAACTAGTTGGGATTTTCTGCCAATCCAGCAGCATCCGTGGTCATTTCCTGGTGCTGCCCACAAATTGCCAGGGTTGCTAGTCCAGTACCATAACCATTAGGCTCCCATTCCCTCCATGTATGAGCAATCCATTCCTCTCTATCTCTGTAGTTGCAGAGTTTTTATTTTTGCCAGTTTTCTCCCCTCCTCTCCTGAAGACGCTGATTGTTACTTGGACCATTCTTCCACTTGTGAGCCCGAGCACATTGCATCGGGCCTCCACACCCCATTGCGTGCACCCAAGTACTGGTGGCAGCGTGACGGGCACAGGAACCTGTACACAAATTGTGTGCAGGCTTGTTAGGCTCCCAAAAGATATTAAAACTAGGAGCAGTGCTCCAGCTGCACAAAGCCTGTTTAGAATGGGCCCCAATTTTTTTTTAGAACACTTTCACTCTGCCCCATGTCACCTCTGCCCCATGCCCACTATCCTTTACTCCCTCCTAGTGCTGAATGGTAGCCCATCGCTGGCAGCTCCTGGCTGAAATTCCCGTTGCTTGTATGCCTCGTGGAACAAGAGCCATGCGCGCAGAATGCCAGGAAACTATTCAAATGAGCTGTGCTCATATTCCCAGCAAGGCCAGGTGCTGTGCGGGGTCCATGTTATCGGACCCTGAGTGTCGACACTAATTGACCATTGAGAGTATGACATGAAGCCTCACCCTTCCTCTCCTCGTTCCTTAGTTGTAATAAAGCACTTTCATCAGGGACATACAGGCATTGGATGAGGACCAGATTGTGCGTGTCTGTGCTTGCCTCAATCTTTTTATTTTTAGGTTATGTCCCCTTGTGCCGAGCTCTGTCTGCGGCTGAAGGAACTGATGTGATCCTGATGACATTGATGTTGAGCTCTTTCAGTTTCCTAAAGTCGCAAACAATCCCCCTTTGCTATGGAGAATAACCTCAAACTTGGTGTCAAATCTGCCCTATTTAAAGGACAGGGAAACTGAATCTGCAAGGCAGATTTGGAAAGAAGGGGAAAAATCTGCAGGGCTATGGGGAAAGGGCAGGGGAATGGGGCTAATTGGATAGCCTTTTCAAAGACCCAGCACAGACGCAATGGGCTAAATGACCTCCCTCTGTGCTGTATGATTCTATAATTCAAACAGCAGGAGTACTGTTGCAGGCCCTCCCTGGTGTAAAGGACACCACATCTTTGCCATCGGGGCCACTGAAACCTTCCTCTAGTGGTTTTCAGCTGGTTCCTTTGACCAAAAACATTGCAGATTGAAAAGCTAAACAGCTCTGCCAATGGCCATGATTTTGAGCTCTCAGCCCACCTGGCCAGGTTAGCCTGGTACTTTTGCTATTGCTGCCCATACCGACTGTCATCCAACCTCAAGAAAGATCCCAAGCCGATTCACAAAGTGGACATTGCAGCTTTGAGCAAACCGCACATACTTATACTCAAGATTTACTCGTGAGCAGTTGCTTCATGGTTGTGTTCATGACTCCCCTGAGTAATTGTATATGTGCAAACCTTGTGGATGCAGTTTCCCTGTTCTTTAAAAAGGGCAGATTGGCACAATTATTGAAACACTTGAATTGGAAGCTGTGCATAATGTAAGAGGGGCGGAGGCTGCATTGTTTTGGAGTTCTTGATGTCTGAATTGTCTAAAGCATGTCCCTCCATCAGGATGTGTTAATGTTACTGGAGGATGAGGAACAGAAGGAGAAGGCCCTGGAACAGCTCAACCTAAAAGTGCTGAAACTCTCCACAGCACCAATCCACACCCAAGAGGACACTTTCTACAATGTGCTGTGAGTGGGACTCCTTAACCTCGCGTTCCATTGTTATTCTCTTTAAACGGTGAATGGAACAGTTTTCCACGTTTGTCACCCAGTATCAGCATCACGCGCTCCCGGTTACTTGTAACATGGCCAGCTCTGAGTCAGATTGCCAAAATATGGGTGGTTTTGTGTTTTAGGCTCATGCCACTTTCAATTGGGTTGAGACTGCCCATCAGGAGACTTTCACCCCATCACCCTCGGCTGAATTTGAACCCAGGTTCCAGAAGTGAAACACCAACAGTTAACGCACTGTTCCAACTTTTTCCCCAGTTATAATTCTTTTTAGCCTTGGTATCATTGTAGTGAATCTGCACTGCACCCCCTCCAAGGCTGATATATCCTTCCTGAGGTCCGGTGCCCAGAACTGAACGCAGTTCTCCAGGTGGGGTCTGACTAAGGCTCTGCACAATTGAGGCATAACTTGCTCACTGAACATAGCAGTGTTAATATTGAAGCTCTTAAATGTATATGGGGTGTGTTGTTTGTCTGCACTACTTATGCAAATGAACAGCTTCTCCATATTTCTTTTGCTACAGTTATCAGCTTTGGCAAGAAGCAATGGATGGGCTTGTCAGTTATTCGATGTGGCTCAGGGAGATAATGGGCCTGCCTGAAAAGGAAACTGAAAGCAGTCTCATTCTGGAAGAAACCCGTGAGTAACAAGGAGAATCTGCTTTACTGTGGCCTCGGTGATTTGTTAACTCACGCACTCCTGGTGAAATCGTTGTGTGTGTTTTTTCTGGTGTAACGTGCAATGACATTCATCTTCATTCTGCCTCCTCAATCACACTAAACGTTTGTATGATGTTGCTGATTGGCAGTGCCACACATATTCCCCTACTCCCACTGCCGTGTGACCGGAAGCTGAACATTCTTTATTGCTTCTGTCTTTTGTCGTCCAAAGTTTGGGCGTAGTCTCCAGGCTGTCGACAGGAGTAGGTTTAATGAGTCAGACCTCTGAGTATCAAACGTTCGGTTAATTTATCCCGCCCGTCTGGTTTTACGGTATTCCAGGAAACTAAAGTGTTGGCACCAGACAAGAAACCCCCAGAAAGTACCATGCCAGCACAAGCTTACCAAAGAAAAGCTCTTTAGGTCATACAAGCTCTCGTTCAATGGTGTTGCTGGTGAGTGGTTTGGGATCTGGAGCATTTTTTTTTTTTATTCGTTCACGGGATGTGGGCGTCGCTGGCGAGGCCAGCATTTATTGCCCATCCCTAATTGCCCTCGAGAAGGTGGTGGTGAGCCGCCTTCTTGAACCGCTGCAGTCCGTGTGGTGACGGTTCTCCCACAGTGCTGTTAGGAAGGGAGTTCCAGGATTTTGACCCAGCGACGATGAAGGAACGGCGATATATTTCCAAGTCGGGATGGTGTGTGACTTGGAAGGGAACGTGCAGGTGGTGTTGTTCCCATGTGCCTGCTGCTCTTGTCCTTCTAGGTGGTAGAGGTCGCGGGTTTGGGAGGTGCTGTCGAAGAAGCCTTGGCGAGTTGCTGCAGTGCATCCTGTGGATGGTACACACTGCAGCCACAGTGCGCCGGAGGTGAAGGGAGTGAATGTTTAGGGTGATGGATGGGGTGCCAATCAAGCGGGCTGCTTTATCTTGGATGGTGTCGAGCTTCTTGAGTGTTGTTGGAGCTGCACTCATCCAGGCAAGTGGAGAGTATTCCATCACACTCCTGACTTGTGCCTTGTAGATGGTGGAAAGGCTTTGGGGAGTCAGGAGGTGAGTCACTCGCCGCAGAACACCCAGCCTCTGACCTGCTCTCGTAGCCACAGTATTTATATGGCTGGTCCAGTTCAGTTTCTGGTCAATGGTGACACCCAGGATGTTGATGGTGGGGGATTCGGCGATGGTAATGCCGTTGAATGTCAAGGGGAGGTGGTTAGACTTTCTCTTGTTGGAGATGGTCATTGCCTGGCACTTATCTGGCGCGAATGTTACTTGCCACTTATGAGCCCAAGCCTGGATGTTGTCCAGGTCTTGCTGCATGCAGGCTCGGACTGCTTCATTATCTGAGGGGTTGCGAATGGAACTGAACACTGTGCAGTCATCAGCAAACATCCCCATTTCTGACCTTATGATGGAGGGAAGGTCATTGATGAAGCAGCTGAAGATGGTTGGGCCTAGGACACTGCCCTGAGGAACTCCTGCAGCAATGCCCTGGTGCTGAGATGATTGGCCTCCAACAACCACTACCATCTTCCTTTGTGCTAGGTATGACTCCAGCCACTGGAGAGTTTTCCCCCTGATTCCCATGGACTTCAATTTTACTAGGGCTCCTTGGTGCCACACTCGGTCAAATGCTGCCTTGATGTCAAGGGCAGTCACTCTCACCTCACCTCTGGAATTCAGCTCTTTTGTCCATGTTTGGACCAAGGCTGTAATGAGGTCTGGAGCCGAGTGGTCCTGGCGGAACCCAAACTGAGCATCGGTGAGCAGGTTATTGGTGAGTAAGTGCCGCTTGATAGCACTGTCGACAACACCTTCCATCACTTTGCTGATGATTGAGAGTAGACTGATGGGGCGGTAATTGGCCGGATTGGATTTGTCCTACTTTTTGTGGACAGGGCATACCTGGGCAATTTTCCACATTGTCGGGTAGATGCCAGTGTTGTAGCTGTACTGGAACAGCTTGGCTAGAGGCGCAGCTAGTTCTGGAGCACAAGTCTTCAGCACTACAGCTGGGATGTTGTCGGGGCCCATAGCCTTTGCTGTATCCAGTGCACTCAGCCGTTTCTTGATATCACGTGGAGTGAATCGAATTGGCCGAAGACTGGCTTCCGTGATGGTGGGGATATCGGGAGGAGGCTGAGATGGATCATCCACTCGGCACTTCTGGCTGAAGATGGTTGCAAAGGCTTCAGCCTTGTCTTTTGCACTCACGTGCTGGACTCCACCATCATTGAGAATGGGGATGTTTGCAGAGCCTCCTCCTCCCGTTAGTTGTTTAATTGTCCATCACCATTCACGACTGGATGTGGCAGGACTGCAGAGCTTTGATCTGATCCGTTGGTTGTGGAATCGCTTAGCTCTGTCTATAGCATGTTGCTTCCGCTGTTTAGCATGCATGTAGTCCTGAGTTGTAGCTTCACCAAGTTGGTACCTCATTTTTAGGTACGCCTGGTGCTGCTCCTGGCATGCTCTTCTACACTCCTCATTGAACCAGGGTTGATCCCCTGGCTTGTTGGTAATGGTAGAGTGAGGAATATGCCGGGCCATGAGGTTACAGATTGTGGTGGAATACAATTCTGCTGCTGCTGATGGCCCACAGCGCCTCATGGATGCCCAATTTTGAGCTGCTAGATCCGTTCTGAATCTATCCCATTTAGCACGGTGGTAGTGCCACACAACATGGTGGATGGTGTCCTCAGTGCAAAGACGGGACTTCATCTCCACGAGGACTGTGCGGTGGTCACTCCTACCAATACTGTCATGGACAGATGCATTTGCGACAGGGAGATTGGTGAGGACAAGGTCAAGTAAGTTTTTCCCTCGTGTTGGTTCGCTCACCGCCTACCGCAGGCCCAGTCTAGCAGCTATGTCCTTCAGGACTCGGCCAGCTCGGTCAGTAGTGGTGCTGTTAATTATAGGATCATAGAATGGTTACAGCACAGAAGGAGGCCATTCGGCCCATTGAGCCTATGCCGGCTCTTTGTAAGAGCAACCGAGTTAGTCCCATTCCCCCGCTCTTGCCCCGTAGCCCTGCAAATTTTTTCCCTTCAAGTATTTATCCATTTCCTTTTGAAAGCCACGATTGAATCTGGTTCCACCACTCCTTCAGGCAGTGTATTCCAGATCATAACTACTCGCTGTGTTAAAAAAGTTTTTCCTCATGTTGCCTTTGTTTCTTTTGCCAATTACCTTAAATCTGTATCTTCTGGTTCTTGACCCTTCCGCCAATTGAAACAGTTTCTCTTTATTTGGGGTTGTTCTCTTTTTAGGAGAGAAGGTTGAGAGGAGATTTGATAGAAGTGTTCAAAATCATGAAGGGTCCAGACAGAGTAGATTCCACTTTCCTGCGCAATCCCCATATCCCTTGATTCTCCTAGAGTCCAAAAATCTATCTATCTCAGCCTTGAATATAATCAATGACTCAGCATCCACAGCCCTCTGGAAATTCCAAAGATTCACAACCCTCTGAGTGAAGAAATGCCCCCTCAGCTCAGTCATAAATGGCCGACCCCTCATCCTGCGACTATGCCCCCTAGTTCTAGACGCTTCAGCCGGGGGAAACAACCTCTCAGCATCTACCCTGTCAAGCCCCCTCAGAATCTTATATGTTTCAATGAGATCACCTCTCATTCTTCTAAACTCCAGTGAGTATAGGCCCATTCTACTCAATCTCTTCTCATAGGACAACCCTCTCATCCTAGGAATCAATCTAGTGAACCTTCGTTGCACCCCCTCTAAGGCAAGTATATCCTTCCTTAGATAAGGAGACCAAAACTGTATGGAGTGCTCTAGGTGAGGTCTCCACCAAAGCCCTGTACAACTGTAGTAAGTCTTCCTTACTATTGTACTCCAACCCCCTTGCAATAAAGGCCAACATGCCATTTGCCTTCCTAATTGCTTGCTGTACCTGCATGCTAACTTTTTGTGTTTCTTGTACCAGGACACCCAAGTCTTTCTGGACACCAACATTTAATAGTTTCTCACCATTTAAAAAATATTCTGTTTTTCTATTCTTCCTACCAAAGTGCATAACCTCACATTTCCCCATATTATACTCCATCTGCCACCTTCTTGCCTGCTCAATTAATCTGACTATATCCGTTTGCAGAATCTCTGTGTCCTCCTCACAGCTTACCTTCCCACCTAGCTTTATATAGTCAGCAAACTTGGATACACTACACTCGGTCCCTTCATCTAAGTCATTAATATAGATTGTAAATAGCTGAGGCCCAGGCATCGATTATTGTGGTACCCCTGGTTACAGCCTGCCAACCTGAAAATGACTCGTTTATCCCTACTCTGTTTACTGTCCATTAACCAATCCTTAATCCATGCTAATGTTACCCCCAACCCCATGAGCCCTAATCTTGTGTAACAACCTCTTGTGTGGCACCTTATCGAATCCCTTTTGAAAATACAAATATGCTACATCCACTGGTTCCCCTTTATCTACCCTGCTAGTTACATCCTCAAAAAAACTAATAAATTTGCCAAACACGATTTTCCTTTCATAATACCATGATGACTCTGCCTAATCATATTATGTTGTTCTAAGTACCCTGTTACCACTTCCTTAATAATGGATTCCAGCATTTCCCGACGACTGATGTCAGGCTAACTGGCCTGTAGTTCCCTGTTTTCTCTGTCCCTCCTTTCTTGAATAGCGGGGTAACATTTGCTACCTTCCAATCCACGGGGACCGTTCTAGAATCTAGGGAATTTTGGAAAATCATAACCAATACATTGACTATCTCTGCAGCCATCTCTTTTAGAACCCTCGGATGTAGGCCATCGGGTCCAGGGGATTTGTCGGCTTTTAGTCCCATTAATTTCTCAAAGTAATTAACAGTAGAGAAAAAGTACTTAAGTTCCTCACTCTCTTTAGCCCTTTGGTTCCCCACTATTTCTGGGATGCTTTTTGTGTCTTCTACTGTGAAGACAGATACCAAATATTTGTTTAACACATCTGCCATTTCCTGATTCCTCATTATAATTTCTCCTGTCTCGGCCTCTAGGGGACCAACATTTACTTTTGCTAATCTCCTTTTTACATACTTGTAGAAAATTTTACAATCCGCTTTTATATTTCTTGCTAGTTTACTTTCATATTCTATTTTCTCCATTTTTATCAATTTTTTTGGTCGTCCTTTGCTGGTTTCTAAAACTCTCCCAATCCTCAGGCAACATTATAGGCCTCTTCTTTTAATCTAATACTCTCCTTAGCTTCTTTAGTTAGCCACGGATGGATCACTTTTCCTGTGGAGCTTTTATTTCTCAATGGAATGTATATTTGTTGAGAATATTGAAATATTTCTTTAAATGTTTGCCATTGC
Source organism: Heptranchias perlo (assembly GCF_035084215.1). Lineage (NCBI taxonomy): Eukaryota > Metazoa > Chordata > Chondrichthyes > Hexanchiformes > Hexanchidae > Heptranchias > Heptranchias perlo. The sequence goes on from NC_090347.1 coordinate 46,049,226, forward strand.
TTTTCAACCATCATACCCTTTAATTTAATTTCCCAATCTACCTTAGCCAACTCTCCCTTCATACCTATTTAATTGGCTTTATTTAAGTTTAAGACTCTGGTTTCGGACTTAAGTACGTCACTCTCAAACTCAATGTGAAATTCATCATATTATGATCGCTCTTCCCCAGAGGATCCTTTACTATGAGATTACTAATTAACCCTGTCTCATTACACAATACAAGATCTAAAATAGCCTGTTCCCTGGTTGGTTCCATGACATATTGTTCTAGGAAACCGTCTCGAATGCATTCTATGAACTCGTCCTCCAAACTACCTTTGCCAATTTGGTTTGCCCAGTCTATATGAAGATTAAAGTCTCCATAATTACTGCATTGCCTTTGTTATAAGCTCCTATTATTTCATGATTAATACTCTGTCCAACGGTATAGCTACTATTAGGGGGCCGAAAACTATTCCCACCAGTGTTTTCTGCCCCTTGTTATTTATTATTTCCACCCATATTGATTCTACTTCCTGATCTTCTGAGCCAAGATCCTTTCTCACCATCGTCCTTATGTCGTCCTTTATTATTAGGGCTACACCCCCTCCTTTTCCATTCTGTCTGTCTTTTCTAAGCGTCATGTACCCTGGAATATTTAGTTCCCAATCTTGGTCACTTTTCAACCATGTCTCTGTAATGGCTATTAAATCAAACCCATTTATCTCTATTTGTGCAATTAATTCATCTATCTTGTTACGAATGCTCCGTGCAGTCAGATAATGAGTCTTTAATTTTGACTTTTTACCATTTTTTCCTGCTTTGACCTTACTTGTTGATGCTCTACTATTGGCAAACTCTCTGTCCCTTCCTGCCACACTCTGCTTATCTTTACCCAAATCACTACTGCTCTGTTGCCTTGACTTTTCTCATTAGATTTCTAAATATCCCCTCACCTGATGCTTCTGACACCCCCCCCCCCAACTTTTTAGTTTAAAACCCTATCTACTTCCCTAGTTATTCGATTCGCCAGGGCGCTGATCCCAGCCCGGTTTAAGTAAAGCCCTTCCCAATGGAACAGCTCCCTCTTTCCCCAGTACTGGTGCCAGTACCCCATGAATCGAAACTCCTGTCTCCCACACCACTCAGCCATGCATTTAACTCTCTGACCTGTTTGACCCTGTGCCAATTTGCGCATGGCTCAGGTAGTAATCCAGAGATTATTACCTTTGAGGTTCTGCTCATTAATTTAGACCTTAGTTTAGTCCTAAAAAGAAATCAGCTTACGTATACTTTATAGTGAGATCAGTTAATGATGGGTTAGGTAGAGAACAGGGTAGGTGTACTGCATGTTCTACCTTACCCTAGCAACATGTTTTACCCTTAGCATTCCTCTCCTCCATCCATCGGTGTAGCTGTTTCCATTTCCCACAATCTGTACCATTATGGATTCTCTGACAATGTTTTTTAAAAATGTCCATTTAACACCAGATTTCAAGTAAATAGTGCAGTGAACATACTTTCCTCAGGATGTTCTAAAACCATCAGAAAGAGGAGACCTTTGTGCTGCCTGTAAAGCTGTATTTCATCCCAGGGACCCATGTGAAAGACCAGTGTTCCTCACAGCTCTCATTCCCCAACTGACCCACTCTTTTGGAAGAAACTGGCATGAGATTGTCACCGACATAACAAAATTCATCGTTCGCCAAGCAAGTGTCCTCATTGTACGTCGGGTTGGGTCTTGTAATGATAGACTGTCCCACCTCACACTGCTGGATGTGCTGTCGCAATTTGGATAAAGAGCCGTCTCCTTTTTCTCTCTTAGAGCGGTTCAGTTTCTCATTATTTTCTCACCATTTACTGCCTACTGACCAATCTGTGTTGTCTCTGCCTTTCCATTTACCCATCGTCAATCAGCTGCAATAATCCAACTTCAAACAGCGTAGAAGGAGAAAGCCTTTGGTTCAGTGATAGCATTCCCACCTCAGTCAGAAGGTCCAGGGTTCAAACCCCACTCCAGACAGCCCTGGTGAGTGGAAACCGGAGCATCAGCTCCTAATTCTGGGGTGGGTGGGTGGGTGGCCCCCTCATCATATGAGTTGTAGGAGCCCATTAAACCCTCACGTCGAATAGTACTAACCCTCCACTATGGGCTGGTATAAATATGGTTACTGCCATGGAAGGAACATTCAAGTCAGACTGTTAATCAGCCTGCGAATCTTTCCACTACTTCACACTATTCTCCATGGGAAGAGCGTGAAGATACGAAAACAACAACCAGTGCAGAACGATAGGCTGTTTCTCCCAGAATGGCGAATAAATAGAAACTTTGCAAAACATATGTAGCTACAAAGTGTCAGAATGTCCAGGAAAAAAAGTTCTCAAAATGAAGAGATTGTTGTGATGATCTGTATAGATACAGAATCCTGCCAGAGCCAACAAGTACCAGCTTTGCCTCCAGAATGAACAATACAGCCGCTGACTCAGTGAATAACTTGGATTGGAGAATTTAGTTTTCTCAATGTTCTTTCAACACCATGAACCCACAAAGAAGTTTTCAGTTGATCGCATTAGCTCGTTGAGTGTTTGTAACCCCATAATTAACAGTTGCTTGCTCCAGTCCTGAAGCTGATCTTGCAACACTCGCCATGCTTCTTATGAAGAGGCTGCCAATTTCTGTCCAGTCTAAAACCAGACAAGGTGGGACATTTTACAAAAGGCTGTGCACACGTATGAAATGGGTTCCATCCTCCCAACTGTGAAGTGGATACAATGGAGTGTGCACACATGGGATGGATGAACCTGCTTGTACAAGTGCACACCTTTTTTTAAAGCAACCATCAAAAGCAAACTTTCTCAATATTACCGAAACTGGGCTGTCCAGTTAATCTGGATTTTTTTTCTATAAGTGAGTGAGTGAACAGCACTGAATAATGACCATTTCTTTCCTTTTCCTTGCCAAGTGTCAGCTGTGGCTCAGTGGGAGCACTCTCTCCTCTGAGTCAAAAGGTTCAAGTCCCACTCCAGAGACTTGAGGACATAATCTAGCTGACACTTCAGTGCAGTACTGAGGGAGCATTGCCGGTCAGCGTGGAGTTCTTGGTTAATTATCTTTTGACCAGTCCAAAACCACAGGTAGAAAATGGTCCCCTCGTTACATGGCAACGTCCTTCTGTAATGCAGCAATAGAAAATGGTCCTGTTTTCAGTTCTTAAAATTAATGTGCAGTCACTGCCAAAACCAGTACAAAATTGATCACCCAAGTGGGTGTGAGTAAACTTGCATGTAGGGTTGTAAATATTAATTTGCTTTAACATCAGCCTTCGTAAAGTACCACAACAGCACTTAATAGCAGGAGACTCCTCCTTAAGTCATCAGAATTACAGAGGGATTGAAAACTGGCAGCTGAACCGGTCTGTGCCCCTCCCATAGCCCAGTGGGTACAGGCTGCCCATTGTCGCTATGAAGATCAGAAGATTGCGGGTTCTATCTCCATTCTGTGCTGAGTTAGCTGATCTCAGCCGGGGCAGCAGTTAGGGCTTCAGTGCCTCGGGTTAGGGCCAGGAAAAATCAGACAGGGTTCCCGTCCCTAATCATTGTCCAGTGACTCCTCCTGTAAAGTTCATGTCCATGGGTGTCAAGTGAGGACTTCCACGATCCTGTAGCCTGCTGGCTCTCACTGTTAGAGCTCACCTTTGAAGATTAGGTACTTGAGTGAACTACCAGAGGACTGCTGACACCCATCGACCAGCTGGTACCCATCAAACTTCACCCAACACAAGTCAGTGCCTTAAGAAAAGGAAGAGAGAAAGTGGGAGAAATTGGTCTGCGTCCTTACTTGCAATGTTACAGATGTGTCCGATGGAAACCCAATACATCCAGTAGAGGTACTATGATCGGTAAAGACTGAAAATATGCATGTCCAAGCTCATTTTTCCCTCGTGTTGAAGACGCCAACTCAGGCTGAGGTTTGGGTCATGGACACTAGCTGCCCTCCAGTGTCTCATCCACATGGTCATTCATGAAGTGGGACTCTGGACAGTGCGCGTCAGCAGAATGTTTGACCATGGAGGGAATGGAATCTCAATGGAGCCAAATCTTATCTTCACTCATCGTACAACTTCCCAACAAGAGTTACTGGATTGCAATCAGGAGTGGAAACCCTGGCTTATTTTTCTGTTTCCAGCTTAGGTCTACAGAGGCCAACTGTAGCCCCCTCAGGGCCTTCCCTTCTGAGATCAATTATTCAGCACAGATTGAGGATCAAACCTGGCACCTTCCTGGTCTGTATAGCCCAGTAGCCATTTACCTATTGGAGGCACGGAGCACCCCTGTCCAAGCAGTGTTCATTTTATAGCACCTTTAACATAGAAAATGTCCCAAGGTGTTTTGCAGAGGGTGTTGGGGGCGAAAAGCAAAATATAGATAAAAGGAATAAAGAAACGAATGGTGAGCCAATGAGGGAGAGTTGGGAGGGGTGACAGAGCTTATTCAAAAAGATGGGTTTTGAGAAGATTTTTTAAGGTGTATGGGTTTAAGGAGGGAATTCCAGAGAGTGGGGCTGAAGTGGCTGATGGTTCTGCCACCAATAGTGGGGTGAAGGGGAAGCAGAGTGTCAGAGTCAAGACAGAAGGGTGCTGAAGGGGATATAAGGCTGGCGGAGGTTGCAGAGACAGGGTGGGGTGAGGCAGCGGAGAGATTGAAATGAGGAGTTTACACTTAATAGATTGGAGGACAGGGAGACAGTGTAGGTCAGAGAGGATAGGAGTGATGTTTCAGTGGGACAGGTTAAAGAGTCCTAAAAAATCAACGCTTATATAAAGCGTGATCTCTAATTTGTATTTAAAGTGAAAGTTACTATTTTTTGGTGTTTTGTGTGCTTGTCTTGCATGCAGGGTGGAGCATTAAAAAAAGGCTGCATGCCTGCATTAGACAGGTCTATAAATTTACAGTCTTGTTTAAAAACAGGCACTAGATGCCTGGTTCTCATTCCTTGGAATTACCAAGCAGACATTCCTGAAACCTGGAGTGTCTGGGTCAAAGCCAGTGGGCACCCTAGTCATTCAGTGCCAATCACTTACCATGATTCTCTTTCTTTTCTGTCCATTGAAATTCCTTTCTATAAATAACCTACGACTACCCCTGGCACCGACATCGATCAGAATCAAGAAAACTTAACAAGAAGGACGATAAGAAAGCGACTGACAAAAAAGGAAAGAAATTAAACAGATCTGCTGGGAAAGAGGACGAGAGGGAGGTATGATTGCTGCTGTGATGTTTCTCTCTTCTTTCCCTGTTAAATCACTAGCTTTGCTTTTTGCTTTGGAGTCCTGTTTAGTTTGAGAATGATTTTAGAGCCATACATATGGTGAACAGCGTTACCAATAACCTGTACCCAATCTAATCTGGATTAAGCTCCAGATGCCCTGCCTGACACACACTTCCTCCTTCATATGATATGTCTTGATTTCACCACAATATCATCTCCTAATTCAACTTGTTCTTTTTACAAGTCCTCAAAACTCGAACTCCTCACTTCCCTCAGTCTTCCCTCCTTTCTACAGGTTTTGAAAACCCAAACTTGGTGCCAGCTAATCTATATCTCTTGATTTGCCTCAACTTCCCTTTTACTCTTTTCAGCCCTGATGGTAGCCAACACTCTTGGCCCTGGCCTTTCACCTTCTTTAATTACCTCTCCCAGATTAGCAGGCATGAGGACATCACTGAGAGGGTGCAGAACATTGAGGGGGGGGAAGGGAAACAGCCAGAAGTCGTGGTCTATGTGGGAACCAATGACATAGGAAGGAAAAGGGTCGAGGTTCTGCAGTCAGAGTTTCAGGTGCTAGGGAGGAAGTTAAAAAGCAGGACCTCAAAGGTAGTAATCTCTGGATTACTCCCAGTGCCACATGCTAGTGAGTATAGGAATAGTAGGATAGGACAGGTAAATGCGTGGCTGGAGCAGGAGGAAGGGCTTCAGATTCCTGGGGCATTGGGACCAGTCCTGGGGCAGGAGGGATCTGTTCCAGATGGACGGGTTGCACCTCAACAGAGCTGGGACCAATGTCCTCGCGGGGAGGTAAACTAGTGCTGTGGGGGAGGGTTTAATCTAATTTGACAGGGGGATGAAACAGCAGAGAGGAGAAACAAGGTACACAGAGGACTGGGAGGGACAAGTAGCACTAGAGTAAAGAATAGTTCAGAAAGAAGAGGGATCAGACAGGGGGCAAATGTGAGGCAGTCTAAGATGAGTTTGGAGTGCATGTGCGTAAATGTACATAGTGTGGGAAATAAGGTTGGTGAGCTGCAGGCTCAAGTTGCCAAAATGGGATTATAATATAGTGACAATAACAGAGACCTGGCTCAAAGAATAGGATGATTGGGTACTTAATATTCCTGGCAACCAGGTATTCAGGAAAGAGAGGTGGGGGGGGCGTGGAAACAGTGGCAGTATTGATCAAAGAAACTATTGTAGCACTGGAAAGGGATGATGTAATTGAGGGGGGGTCAAAGACAGAATCTATTTGGTTAGAATTAAGGAACAATAGAGGAGCTATTACTCTACTGGATGTATGCTATAGGCCACCAAATCATAGAAATCTACGGCACAGAAGAATGCCATTCGGCCCATCGTGTCTATGCCGGTCGAAAAGGAGCTATCCAGCCTAATCGCACTTTCCAGTACTTGGATCATAGACTTGTAGGTTATTTCAAGTGCATATCCTGGTACTTTTTAAATGCGATGAGGGTTTCTGCCTCTACCATCCTTTCAGGCAGTGAGTTCCAGATCCCTACCACCCTCTGGGTGAAAAAATTTCTCCTCGTCTCCCCTCTAATTACTTTAAATCTGGTTATTGACCCCTCTGCTTAGGAGAAATAGGTTCTTCCTATCCACTCTAACTGGGCCCCTCAATTTTATTAACCTCAATTAAATCTCCCCTCAGCCTCCTCTGTTCCAAAGAAAACAATCCCAGCCTATCCAATCTTTCTTCATAACTAAAATTCTCCAGTCCTGGCAACATCCTTGTAAATCTCCTCTGTACCCTCTCTAGTGTAATCATATCTTTCCTTTAATGTGGTGACCAGAACTGTACGCAGTACTCAAGCTGTGGCCTAACTAGTGTTTTATACAGTTCCAGCATAATCTCCCTGTTCTTCTATTCTGCGCCTCAGCTAATAAAGGAAAGTATCCCGTATGCCTTCTTAACCACCTTATCTACCTGTCCTGCTACCTTCAGGGATCTGTGGATATGGACTCCAAGGTCCCTCTGCTCCTCTACACCTCAGTATCCTTCCATTTATTGTGTACTCCCTTGCCTTATTTGCCAACCCCAAATGCATTACCCACTTTTCTGCCCACCTGACCAGTCCATTGATATCTTCCTGCAGTCTACAGCTTTCCTTGTCACTATCAACCACACGGCCAATTTTTCTCATCTGCAATCTTCTTAATCACGCCCCCTACATTTAAGTCTAAATCATTAATATATACCACAAAGCCAGGGACCTAGTACAAGGTACCCTGTGGAACCCCATAAGAAACAGCCTTCCAGTCGCAAAAACATCCATCGACCATTATCCTTTGCTTCCTTGCCACTTTCTCTTGGATCCCATGGGCTTTTACTTTTCTGACCAGTCTGCCATGTGGGACCTTGTCAAAAGCCTTGCTAAAATCCATGTAGACTACATCAAATGTGCTACCCTCATCGACCCTCCTTGTTACCTCCTCAAATGGTGGGAAGGAGATAGAGGAGCATATTTGCAGGCAAATTACAGAAAGATGCAAGAACTATGGAGTAGTGGTAATGGGGGACTTCAGTTATCCCAACATAGACTGGGACAGTAACAGTGTAAAGGGCAAAGAGGGGGAGGAATTCCTGAAATGTGGACAAGAGAACTTTCTGGAACAGTGTGTTTCCAGCCCAACCAAGAAGGAAACGATACTGGATCTAGTTCTGGGGAATGAAGTGGGGCAAGTGGAGCATGTTTCAGTGGGAGAGCATTTGGGGAACAGTGATCATAATATTAGGTTTAGAATAGTTATGGAAAAGGACAAGGAACAATCAAATGTGAAAATACTTAACTGGAGGAGGGCAAATTTCAGTGAGTTAAAAAGGGATCTTGCCCAGGTGGATTGGAATCAAAAATTACTAGGCAAAACAGTAATTGAACAATGGGAGGCCTTCAAGGAGGAGTTGGTTCGGGTACAGAGTAGACACATCCCTATGGTTGGGGGATGGAGGGGGGGGGAGAAAGAGCCTCCAAAGTTGGAGCTCCCTGGATAACTAAAGATATAGAGATAAAAATGAAATAGAAAAAGGAGGCTTATGACAAATGTAAGGATCATAATACAGTAGAGAACCAGACTGAATACAGAAAGGACAGAGGAGATCCAAAAAAAGGGAATAAGAGGGATAAAGAGAGAGTATGAGACTAGATTAAAGGTTAACATAAAAGGGAACCTAGTAGAAGGGTAGTCAAAGAAAGGGTGGGACCAATTAGGGACAAAAAAGGAGATCTTCTTGTGGAGCCAGAGGGGATGGCTGAGGTACTAAATGAATACTTCACATCCATCTTCACTAGGGAAGAGGATGCTGCCATCGTAGCAGTAAAGGAGGGAGTAGTAGTGATATTGGATAGGATGAAAACAGATAAAGAGGAGGTACTCAAAGTAGAAAAGTCACCCAGTCTAGATGGGAGGCATCCTAGGTTACTGAAGGAAGTAAGGATGGAAATTGCAGAGGCTCTGGCCATAATCTTCCAATGCTCCTTAGATATGGGGACGGTCCCAGAAGACCGGAGGATTGCAAATGTTACCCACCAGTACTGTATCGCAGTGTTATCGTGTATATCCTCCACACGAGCAGTAAGTATCCTAGTCCCATGTTCACACCCAGTTCCCAGGTCCCTTTATTCCCCTTTCATTCAATCATCTATCTGACCAATATTTGACATGGCCTCTGCTTCAATCACTAACTCAGATAGTGAATTCCAAAGCCTCACATCTCTAAAAAAAAAAGTTTCTCCTGCTCTCTGTCCTAAATCTCTTACACTTATTCTTAAATCTATGTCGCCTTGTTATAGATCTATAAATCACTGGAAACAATCTGATTCTATCTACTCTGTCCCATCCCTTCATCATTTTAAACGCCTCACCAAAATCGCAGATAATATCTTTCTTTGTATTTATATTTCCTCATACCAGGCAGCATCCTAGTGAATCTGTCCCCTCTCTTTGGTTCAACTAAAGGTTATATAGATTCACCATTACATCTCAACTTTTATATTCTATAGTCTTGCCATAAAACCTAGGATTCCATTAGCTTTTTTACAGCCTTATCCACTTGCTGCTTTTAATGTCTTGTGAACCTGAACTCCCAAATCCTTCTACTTTTCTACATCACCCCACTTTCCCCCATTCAAAGTAACATTATTTTTTTTGATTAAAATGTACCAGCACACACACACTGGCATTGAATTCCATCTGCCACCTTTTTGCCCATTCCACCATCTTATCCCCTTGTACCTCCCTTCTGATCCTCGATGTCTCCTAAAATATGAAAGGGTTTGTGGGTTGTCGGGTGGTGAAAGCAGAGCCCCAGTTGTCTGAGCAGAAAGTGTACGGCCTTACTAACCTGTGCCATCCTTCCCGTAGAAACGCATGTCTGCCAGAAAGGGAAAGGGTAAAGATGATAAGAAATCTGTCAGCCCCTCATCATCCAAGCTCAACAAACAGACGGTAATATCCAAGGAAAGCCATGAGCACGACCAGAATCAGGGGGATCCCATCACACAGCGGACGTACAGGGAGAAACTATACACAGAGGTGAGATCCTCATCCAGGCACCGCCTTCACTGTTACATGATATCCAGCACAGTGAAGGAGAGGCAAAGTTTCTTACAACACTGTTACTTGTGTGGTGGTAGCAGGGGGAGGGCAAGAGAGAAAGACGTATAAGGCTGTTCAATATTTAAGTTTTGTGTTTTTAAACAGAAATTAAAGAAATAATCCATCTTGATGTTGGTAGTAGAATCACACTGTATTCGCTCCCTTGATGGCCTGGTATAGGGGCTAAGCTGTACAGACCAGGACCTTCCAGGTTTGACTCCCAGTCAGCGGTGAACTAGTGTAGTAGCAGTAGGGGTGCTTTCAGTTGGCCTTAGTGCCCCCAAGGCTAGAAAGGGAAAACAATCGGGCAAGGGTCCCATTTCTGGTCAACGTCCATTGACCCCTATTGGAAGGTTCGGAGGTGCAGACATTGGATAAGGATGGGATCAGGCTCAGCTGTCGAATAGTCTGCCGACACTCGCTGCCTAGGCTCACACTGGGCCGAGGCACCAGAGGCCTGCCAGCACCTACGGAGCTGTACTTCAAAAGGAGGCACCATCTACAGGTCGGGAAAGCAGAAAGAGGTGTGTGTTCACCGAGAAACCACTGCTTGTTTCAGAACCCTACGAGTATGTTAATGTTCTATTCTGCCTGTGAAGATCAGTGCTTCTAGTTTTGAGTTTGCCCTTCTCTTGAAGGTGCTGACTGAGATGTAGTTCCAAGGCCGCTGACCACCTACCCATAAAACTCAATTGTCTGGGCTCACACATGAGGTACCAGGGCACTGCTAACACCTATCAGCACTTTCAGAGAAAGAAAGAGGGCAGGAAATTAGGAAGCAAAACTCTACATTCCAATTTTGGGGCTGCCTGGTTGTGTCTCTTCACCATATTGAAGCTGCATCTTTGTTTGCAGTTCGTAAATTACTTTGGGGTTTGTTTTATGCTGGGGTAGGGTCAGCACCACTTACCCAGCCCAAGTCCAGAGTGACGCATGTCATTTAAATAAAGACGGAACGGGCTGATTGCATGAGCGGCTGTGAAACCAGCCTGGTTGATGTTTGCGCCTGGGCACTTGATCTGATTTGCGTGTGCCTAATGGCCTCTTGTTCTGGGCAGACTCGAAATCCTTTTATAAATCCAGCATCAAAAAACAAGATTTATCCTGTGTTCATTTCTCAACATTAGGAGGAAGCAGCTGTTCAACATACTGAGACAGAGGAGAGCAGGAGGATGCAAGCTGTCCGAGGGAGGTGGGGTCTGGTGGGATTGCCACCAGAGGTGGAAGGACTGAGAGGGGGTGGAGGGGGTTGGAGGGAGTGTGATGGGAGCCGGAGAGAATACAATCAGAGGTGGAGTGGGTGAGATGGGAGCTGGAGGGAATGAGATCTACTGGCAATGGTAAGATCAGGGCCAAAAGAGGGGTCAGGGATTGGGGAAAAGGCAGATTGACAAACTTTTAAGGCATAAAATCACCATTTTCTCAACCAGTTTCTAAAGCTTCATTCTAACAGGAGTGCAGGTGTCAGACTGCACGAAATACATGAAGAAAGGGAGCACATCCTTCTGTGCTGCTGATGTGTTTTGTGACTTTAGATTCCTTCTAATGGAACTCATCAAGTAAATAATTCAGTGCTCCAGATACAGGACATGGCGCTAATGGAAATATTAGAGCACCTAATGCATGAAAGTTTAATTATTTATTCCTACTGGCACAGGTGAAGACTCTGCCTGTACTGAGTACACTGTAGAGAACATCCATGATAGCACAGTACATTGCCCTACTTGATTGGACAAAATATCGGTTTTGTTTTCAATTTGCCTTTATTTGGATGACCTTTTTGTGATACAGAATGTTTTGCTTATAAATGAGAGTGATGTTACCACTTGCTATATGAGCCACCCAGTCCCAGGGCAGGTACAGCACGGGTTAGATATAGAGCAAAGCTCCCTCTACACTGTCCCATCAAACACGCCCAGGGCAGGTACAGCACGGGTTAGATATAGAGCAAAGCTCCCTCTACACTGTCCCATCAAACACTCCCAGGGCAGGTACAGCACAGGTTAGATACAGAGTAAAGCTCCCTCTACACTGTCCCATCAAACACTCCCAGGGCAGGTACAGCACGGGTTAGATACAGAGTAAAGCTCCCTCTACACTGTCCCATCAAACACTCCCAGGGCAGGTACAGCACGGGTTAGATACGGAGTAAAGCTCCCTCTACACTGTCCCATCAAACACTCCCAGGGCAGGTACAGCACGGGTTAGATACAGAGTAAAGCTCCCTCTACACTGTCCCATCAAACACTCCCAGGGCAGGTACAGCACAGGTTAGATACAGAGTAAAGCTCCCTCTACACTGTCCCATCAAACACTCCCAGGGCAGGTACAGCACAGGTTAGATACGGAGTAGAACTCCCTTTACACTGTCCCAAACATCACCCATGCACCAGGACTGGATTGCAGGACTCTTACAGAAGATAATTTCATTCCATCAGTCTGGGCCACATTTGAACACAGCTGAAAATCCAGTATTGACCCATTGCTCCATTCAGTCCTCTACAGAGTGCCTTTAAAAGGGGAAAGCAAGTTTAGTAATAATATTAGTATGAGCTCCTCCAGAGGCCCAGTTCAGTGCTACTTGAGCTTTCTCGGATCGGATTCTTTTTCATACCGGAGACAACTTTTCTCTGTTTTTAGTAGAGTTGATAGTGAGGACAGGAAGCAGGTGTTTTGATTGTAAAACTTATTTAATGAACATACGAGCAATGATGGACAGGAAAAGACCCTCTTGTCCATCCAGCCTGTCCCACACAACTGCGATACCTTGTGTATCACAATATATACACTCTCCACCCCACCCCAAAACCATGGGAGAGATTAAAAAAAAAGATAAAAACCCAGGCCAATTTGGGTAAAAAAAATTTTGGCCGGTTCCTCTCTGACCCACTTAGACGATCAAAACCAGTCCAGGAGATCACGCTGGCCCTGATAATTCTATACATTACCTACCTTTTGTCAGAGGTGATCGCCACCCCAGCCAGAAACAGGTCTAACTCTTGTTTGAAGGAGTTTAGTGAATCAGCGTCCACTGCACGAGCTATCAGCCGGTTCCAGAGGTCCACTATCTTTGGGAAAGGAACCACCTCCTGACATCTAACCTAGAGCCGACCTTGTACAACTTAAAATTGTGACCCCGGTCCTCCCTAACCTATTTAATTGGAACAAACTGTTAACGTGAACAGAATCTATTCCTTTCTTTAGCTTATAAACCTCATCCAGATCACCCTGAAGTATTTTCTAAAGTGTAGAGTCCCAGCTCTTTTAGCCTATCTTCTTACCAAGATGCTTCATACTGGGAATGAATCCAGTGGCCCAGCGGAGGGGCATGTAATGCTGGAGGCAATTTTGTGCCGTGCCCTCCTGAAGGCAATGGCTTGTGCGAGTGGGTTTCAGGGGCCGATCTTGTGTAAGCCGAGACAGTGAATGTCAGCAGGGTGATACAGTCAAACTTGACTTTGTCCTTAACTGGTTCGTTCTCTCTCTCTCTCCTATTTCTATCCCTCCCCCTTTCCACCTCTGCCTCTCTCCCTCTCTCTTCCTCCATCCCCCTCTCTCCTTGTCTCTTGCTCTCTCTCTCCCCCGCTCTACCTCGCTTCCTCCCTCTCGTTCCTCCTTTCTCCCTCTCGTTCCTCCTTTCTCCCTCCCTCTCACCATCTCTCTCCCCATCTATCCCTACCTCACTCTCCCCTCTACTCAATCTCCCTCGCTTTCCTCCTCTCCCCATAGGCTACAGGCCCTGACGCCCAAAGTTGCACCTCCTCTACAGTCCCGGCTAAGAACAGTTAACTCAGCATAGACCAGGAAACAAGTTAAGGAGCTTCCACAACAGATAATTTAGCCGCGAAACCATTGGGGGAGCTATGAAGCAATACAGTTACACTTAAGACTCCAGTCCACTCCCCTCCACTCCCTTCCCCTCACTGCCCTCCACTCATTGAGTTTTATAAAACTCATTCTTCACCAATCTCACCCTGTTTCTCCCCCTTTCAGGTCTATGGACTGATATCTTCCATGATGGACGACGTTTCTTTTCTCTTTGGGGAGCTGAAGGGGCAGCACCCAGAGCCTCTGGATAAATGTGTTTGAGTGTGCATGTAGCTGAGATTGCTGTTACCGTAATGTTACTATATATTTGTGAAAATTATATTAAACCTTTAAGAAGATGTACACTTTTTTTTCAATTATCTCCCTCTTTTGAAGCTACTGCCAGTCCCTGTGCCCCAAGTGCCTCATTCAAGTCATCATTCCTCATGTATTAACGGTTTGGGTTTGAAGACTAGATATTTTGTTGGTTTCAGTGGTCAATGGCTCCTCCTGTAAGTGGGCCTCATACCCCCTACGATCTGGAGCTCACCATTTTCTGCCCAATATCTCAGTAAACAATATCGAGGCCCAGGGACAGAGAACAGTTACTCTGCTACTGGAATGTATCATGTGGCACCGTGAATTCTCCTTCGAGAGGTGGACTGAATATAAACTCAACCTGGCCCAGGCTCTAATCCAACTGACACGTTTATTTAAATAAAACAGCTAAATGAACAGCATACAGTCTGGCTCTTACTTTTCATAGTAACACATCAATGGATGAGTCAGAAAACCTTGGAGTGCTTCCCCCATCATCTCCATGCACAGAACACATGCCCTTTTAAACACTGCTGCAGAGCCCCCCCTCCCCAGTGGGTTTACCTCTACCATCCCACTCTGCATACTTAATGAGGCCTTTCTTAGGAAACTTGAGTGGATTAGCTTTGAAGTCATGTGGGCAATCGGACATCGTGCCTGGCTGCTGACCCTCCAACAGGAGGAGAATCCAGCCCCTTTAGGCTGTAAAAATGGTGATCTGATCGAGTTATACATGATTGTACACAGAATGGGTGACTAGGACAAGGAACCACAGGTTCAAACTAGTAAAAGATAAATTTAGGACTGATATCAGTGAGTTCTTCACACACAAAGAGAGATCATCACATGGAATGGACTCCCAGATAGAGTAGGAGAGGGGAAAACCCTGGAACCAATTGGATGCTGCCATAGGATGGATGAACTAAGGTGGGCGTCCTCACCCTTAATATAAAAACATTCCTCAGTGATAGGCCAATGCAAATCGGGTGGGATGGCAGTGGAAACAGCAGGGAAAATCGGGTGGCGAGGGCTACCACCACCCCCCGACCATAATTGCCCCTTGCCCAGCTGCCACTGGGACCACCACTGGACACTCCTTCTGTGCCCGCTACGTAACAATGCCAGTGGAGAGGCGGGACCCAAATTTCCAGCCCATTCCCTTCCTGCAAACCACTCTTACTGCCACTCACTGCAACCAGCAGGAAGGCTTCAAAGCCTTGGCTGGACCTTTTATCAAAAGATTAGATGCTGCCCTCATGGCCCATCCGGCCCCTCTGCAATACTGCCTGGATTCTGCTCGGAGGCCACTGGTGGGCTCCCTGGGGTTTGCTAATTCTAGCTGGATGTAATCCTGGAGATTTCATCACATGACTTCCTCCCTCCAACTGCCCCGCCCCTACGCTGCCTCCTTTGGACACTCGACACATCCACTCTCACTTGGAAAGTGAATGGACTCTTCATTACTGTCGGTCAAACAGCCTTTTCTTTTCCAACTCCAACATTTTTATAACTAATAAAAGAATTGAAAGAAAATTATTTTTTTTAATGCCCCTGTGGATTTTCTCCTGGGTTATGTTCTTATGTTCTTATGTTCTCCCAACAGTGTCCTGGAAATTAATCTTCAATTCCTGGAAACTCCAGGACAATCCTAGAGGGTTGGCAACCCAGGGCTCTCACTTGCTGATGAGAATCCCACTGGAAGCCCTTGTATCATAGATAATGACCAACAATCCAGGACACTGGGCCTTGGTCAGAGTGGAAGTCCAGTTGCAATCCTGTGGAGGCAGGAAGAGGAAAATCCAGCCCGAGTATCAGCAGATATTTAACCAGGAAGGTTGATGACCGAGCCAGATCCAGTCCTCAACTTCCACACCCACCCACTTTCCAGAGAATAGTGGTCAGGAGCAGGAATTCCCTCTCTGGCCCAAGGGCACTGAAGCCAATTGCAGCCTCTCAACTGTCCATCTCAATGCACAAGCTCAATTTTGCTTTTAAAACAGAGTTTTGCTGCCACCTGGTGATAGTTTAAACCGCTGCCTCTTGACAGATGCACAAGTCCAGGAACTTACAAAACATCCACAGGAAGACGCTCCAAAGTCTAAGTACTCGAACAATATTTAATTTCCAAAACCTCCACTAATTTCCAACACTTGGACTATAACTATTTCTTACACTGGCCTGGAGTTTCCACCCAGATAACAGCTGAACCTGGGCGAGATTGAATCAAATACAGGTAATGCAAAAGATCACGGAACTTTTAGCATACGTGAGTTGCGCCCTTAACCACTTTACGCTCGAGTATCCGTGATCCTTTTACGCTGGTTCCAAAGTCCCTTCACCCGAAGCAGTCCCTGCCCACAAAACTGACCACACCCCTGGACAGAATGGCGAGTTTCCATTCGGGGGGGTTCATCACATTGTGCTCAGATTCTCAGGTTCACATCACCAGTGGTCACATGAATCCAGCATTAATTACCTGTATCTGCAGTCAATTGAATCCATAGGCCTGCCGTGCTGCTGCAGAAATATCAATTAATTTAAACAGAGAGAAAAGTGCTGCTAACCTTGTAGTCTCCAGCCTCACTCTACAGGGAAATTTCTTTTCTTCACCTTTTATGCTACCCCACCCTAGCACCATAAGGCCCCCATTGGCCCTGTTCCAGTCACCAATTGATTACGATCCATTAGGTTGCTTGATTGTGCTGATTCAGGGGAGATTTTACTCTTGGGATTATGCTAATGAGTTTGTGCAGAAACTTCAGCCGATTGCGCCCCTAACGGAAACTCCAGGTCATTGTGTCTGCTCTCCGTCCAAGATACCTCACTTGTTCCAGCTCCAAATCTACTGCTTGAACGAGGTTCTCCCTGTGAGGCTGGGCAGATTAGTCTGGAGTGTTTGAGGGCTGCGATGACTCTTGTCTCGAGGGATGTGTTTCCTTGAATCATTAAGGGAGTCGGGCCCAGGTTGGAAGCTGTCTCAGGTGCTAGTATTGGAGTGGGCCGTGAGAGACCTCAACATGTCTTACCACCCACTCCAGCCCAGGCAGTGCCACTGATCACAGACCGATGAGTCCCAATCAAGTCTTGGAAGCCCTGTGAAAGTGCCGTGTTCAGACTGACCCTGATAACGTCATGAAAGTTTTAGCTGGCACGCAGGAAGGCACCAATGCTCTTACAAGCTCCTTTGGCATCTTGTTGCTCCTGGACTGTCACTGAATGCAGGGTGTTTCTGTGGGTCATGAGAACCTTCCTGTAATGTGTTGTAGCAGATACCGCGTAGCCAACTCCTCCCAATTATAGAATCTTACAGCACAGAAGGAGGCCATTCGCCCCATCGTTCCTGTGCGGCTCTTTGAAAGAGCTATCCAATCAGTCCCACTCCCCTGCTCTTTCCCCATTGCCCTGCAAATTTTCTCCCCTTCAAGTATTTATCCAATTCCCTTTTGAAAGTTATTATTGAATCTGCTTCCACCACCCTTTCAGGCAGTGCATTCCAGATCATAACAACTCACTGCGTAAAATAAATTATCCTCATCTCCCCACCCCCACCTCCCCCCATCCGGTTCTTTTGCCAATTATCTTAAATTTGTGTCCTCTGGTTATCGACCCTCCTGCCAGTGGAAACAGTTTCACCTTATTTACTCTATCAAAACCCCACATAATATTGAACAGCTCGATTAAATCTCCCCTTAATCTTCTCTGCTCTAAGGAGAACAATTGCAGCTTTTTTCATCTTCTCAACCATATGTGTGGAACCTGCCTGTGGAGATCGATGCTCCCTAATCATTGCTCTTTTGAAGAGCGAGTCCCTGAGATCTGGGTCCCCAGGCTTTTCAGCCCAGAACAGTCGTTTCTCCCTCCTCTGTGGAGGAACCGTACTCTCACTCTCTTCCACTCCCTGGTACTCATGCTCACTAATGCTTGGATCTTGATAAGCCTGGCTGTTAATCTGCACGGTTTGCCTCTTTCTCCAAGGCATCCCTTATTGATCTGTGTCAATACCGACAGGACTCGTTGACTCGCTGAGAGCACCTCCCAAACCCGTGACCTCCACTACCTAGAAGGACAAGATCAGCAGGCACATGGGAACACCACCATCTCCAAGTTCCCCTCCAAGTCACACACCATCCTGACTTGGAAATATATCGGCCGTGCCTTCATCGTCGCTGGGTCAAAATCCTGGAACTCCCTTCCTAACAGCACTGTGGGAGAACCTTCACCACACGGACTGCAGCGGTTCAAGAAGGCGGCTCACCACCACCTTCTCAAGGGCCACTAGATATGCTTTGATCACCTTGGCTACATCACTTCCTGTCCAAGCCATGGTTCACTTCCTTGCTGAGTTCGGCAGGACGGTCTCGTCAGACTCCGCCCATTCAGGGAAAAGACAGAGAAGCTCTTGCTGTGGGGTTTTTAAAACAGCAGGGTTTCAACCGGCTTCAGCCGCCCCTACCACCATAGTCTGAGCCAGCACGGCCATCCGACACCTGTACACCGTCCCGAGAGTCCCCGGAGAGGAGAGAGACCATGTACATCTTTATTATTTTAACAACACAGTGATTCTTATTATAGTAACAGGCTTTCCATGTTATTTTTCCTACATAACGCTTCTGTGAAGCGCCTTGGGACGTTTTACTACGTTAAAGGTGCTATATAAATGCAAGTTGTTGTTGTTGTTGTTGTTGGTTATGTGAGCTCATGTTTCCTTTACAATGAGAGAACGCAGAGTGAACGTACTGTGACTGGTGAGGACACTTAGCTCCAGTGTGGCTCCATTTATACCATTCTTATAAGATTCACAGGTGCAGGTTCCCTATCAACACCCCTCTTTCATTATACGATGTGCATCGGAAACAGCAATTGCGATGACCTTGTGAGATCATTAAACCTCCTCCTGTGGTGTTTGACAATTCATGGGCTGGTGGAGGTTTCACTCACTGCCTCTGCCACCTCCTTGTGTGCACATAGGGGCAGTGGGTGAATTTTGTGTATATAAGGGCAGAGCGTGAACTGTGTATATAGGGGCAGAGTGTGAACTGTGTATATAGGGGCAGGGGTGAACTGTGTATATATAGGGGCAGAGTGTGAACTGTGTATATAGGGGCAGAGTGTGAACTGTGTATATAGGGGCAGAGTGTGAACTGTGTATATAGGGGCAGAGTGTGAACTGTGTATATATAGGGGCAGGGGTGAACTGTGTATATAGGGGCAGGGGTGAACTGTGTATATAGGGGCAGGGGGTGAACTGTGTATATAGGGGCAGGGGTGAACTGTGTATATAGGGGCAGGGGGTGAACTGTGTATATAGGGGCAGGGGTGAACTGTGTATATAGGGGCAGAGTGTGAACTGTGTATATAGGGGCAGAGTGTGAACTGTGTATATAGGGGCAGAGTGTGAACTGTGTATATAGGGGCAGAGTGTGAACTGTGTATATATAGGGGCAGGGGTGAACTGTGTATATAGGGGCAGGGGTGAACTGTGTATATAGGGGCAGGGGGTGAACTGTGTATATAGGGGCAGGGGTGAACTGTGTATATAGGGGCAGGGGTGAACTGTGTATATAGGGGTAGGGGGTGAACTGTGTATATAGGGGCAGGGGTGAACTGTGTATATAGGGGCAGGGGGTGAACTGTGTATATAGGGGCAGGGGTGAACTGTGTATATAGGGGCAGAGTGTGAACTGTGTATATAGGGGCAGGGGGTGAACTGTGTATATAGGGGCAGGGGTGAACTGTGTATATAGGGGCAGTGTGTGAACTGTGTATATAGGGGCAGGGGTGAACTGTGTATATAGGGGCAGGGGGTGAACTGTGTATATAGGGGCAGGGGTGAACTGTGTATATAGGGGCAGAGTGTGAACTGTGTATATATAGGGGCAGGGGTGAACTGTGTATATAGGGGCAGGGGTGAACTGTGTATATAGGGGCAGGGGTGAACTGTGTATATAGGGGCAGGGGTGAACTGTGTATACATAGGAGCAGGGCTGTGTAATTGGGTACGGTAGCATAGTGGTTATGTTACTGGGCTAGTAATCCAGAGGCCTGGACCAAATCCAGAGTCATGAGTTCAAATCCCGCCACGACAACTGGCGAATTTAAATTCAATTAATTAAAATAAAATACGAGTATCAGTAATGATGGCCATTGTCGTAAAAACCCATCTGGTTCACGAATGTCCTTTAGGGAAACCTGCCGCCCTTACCCAGTCTGGCCTATATGTGACTCCAGACCCACAGCAATGTGGTTGATTCTTAATTGCCCTCTGAAATGGCTGAGCAAGCCACTCAGTTGTAAAATCTCGCTACGAAAACTCATAATAAGAATAAAACCGGACGGACCACCCGGCATCGGACCACAAGGCACCGGACACGACAACGGCAAAACACCAAGCCCAGTCGACCCTGCAAGGTCCTCCTGACTAACATCTGGGGACTTGTGCCAAAATTGGGAGAGCTGTCCCACAGACGAGTCAAGCAACAACCTGACATAGCCATACTCACAGAATCATACCTTTCAGCCAACGTCCCAGGCTCTTCCATCACCATCCCTGGGTATGTCCTGTCCCACCGGCAGGACAGACCCACCAGAGGTGGTGGTACAGTGATATACAGTCAGGAGGGAGTGGCCCTGGGAGTCCTCAACATTGACTCTGGACCCCATGAAATCTCATGGCATCAGGTCAAACATGGGCAAGGAAACCTCCTGCTGATTACCACCTACCGTCCTCCCTCAGCTGATGAATCAGTCCTCCTCCATGTTGAACACCACTTGGAGGAAGCACTGAGGGTAGCAAGGGCACAAAATGTACTCTGGGTGGGGGACTTCAATGTCCATCACCAAGAGTGGCTCGGTAGCACCACGACTGAGCTGAGCTGGCCGACTCCTGAAGGACATAGCTGCCAGACTGGGCCTGCGGCAGGTGGTGAGCGAACCAACACGAGGGAAAAATTTACTTGACCTCGTCCTCACCAATCTACCTGTCGCAGATGCATCTGTCCATGACAGTATTGGTAGGAGTGACCACCGCAACAGTCCTCGTGGAGATGAAATCCCGTCTTCGCACTGAGGACACCATCCAACGTGTTGTGTGGCACTACCACCGTGCGAAATGGGATAGATTCAGAACAGATCTAGCAGCTCAAAACTGGGCATCCATGAGGCGCTGTGGGCCATCAGCAGCAGCAGAATTGTATTCCAGCACAATCTGTAACCTCATGGCCCGGCATATTCCTCACTCTACCATTAACCAACAAGCCAGGGGATCAACCCTGGTTCAATGAGGAGTGTAGAAGAGCATGCCAGGAGCAGCACCAGGCATACCTAAAAATGAGGTGCCAACCTGGTGAAGCTACAACTCAGGACTACATGCATGCTAAACAGCGGAAGCAACATGCTATAGACAGAGCTAAGCGATTCCACAACTAATGGATCAGATCAAAGCTCTGCAGTCCTGCCACATCCAGTCGTGAATGGTGGTGGACAGTTAAACAACTAACGGGAGGAGGAGGCTCTGCAAACATCCCCATTCTCAATGATGGCGGAGTCCAGCACGTGAGTGCAAAAGACAAGGCTGAAGCGTTTGCAACCATCTTCAGCCAGAAGTGCCGAGTGGATAATCCATCTCAGCCTCCTCCCGATATCCCCACCATCACGGAAGCCAGTCTTCGGCCAATTCGATTCACTCCACATGATATCAAGAAACGGCTGAGTGCACTGGATACAGCAAAGGCTATGGGCCCTGACAACATCCCAGCTGTAGTGCTGAAGACTTGTGCTCCAGAACTAGCTGCACCCCTAGCCAAGCTGTTCCAGTACAGCAACAACACTGGCATCCACCCGACAATGTGGAAAATTGCCCAGGTATGTCCTGTCCACAAAAAGCAGGACAAATCCAATCCGGCCAATTACCGCCCCATCAGTCTACTCTCAATCATCAGCAAAGTGATGGAAGGTGTCGTCGACAGTGCTATCAAGCGGCACTTACTCACCAATAACCTGCTCACCGATGCTCAGTTTGGGTTCTGCCAGGACCACTCGGCTCCAGACCTCATTACAGCCTTGGTCCAAACATGGACAAAAGAGCTGAATTCCAGAGGTGAGGTGAGAGTGACTGCCCTTGACATCAAGGCAGCATTTGACCGAGTGTGGCACCAAGGCGTGTGAGTAAAATTGAAGTCAATGGGAATCAGGGGGAAAACTCTCCAGTGGCTGGAGTCATACCTAGCACAAAGGAAGATGGTAGTGGTTGTTGGAGGCCAATCATCTCAGCCCCAGGGCATTGCTGCAGGAGTTCCTCAGGGCAGTGTCCTGGGCCCAACCATCTTCAGCTGCTTCATCAATGACCTTCCCTCCATCATAAGGTCAGAAATGGGGATGTTCGCTGATGACTGCACAGTGTTCAGTTCCATTCGCAACCCCTCAAATAATGAAGCAGTCCGAGCCCGCATGCAGCAAGACCTGGACAACATCCAGGCTTGGGCTCATAAGTGGCAAGTAACATTCGCGCCAGATAAGTGCCAGGCAATGACCATCTCCAACAAGAGAGAGTCCAACCACCTCCCCTTGACATTCAACGGCATTACCATCGCCGAATCCCCCACCATCAACATCCTGGGGGTCACCATTGACCAGAAACTTAACTGGACCAGCCATATAAATACTGTGGCTACGAGAGCAGGTCAGAGGCTGGGTATTCTGCGGCGAGTGACTCACCTCCTGACTCCCCAAAGCCTTTCCACCATCTACAAGGCACAAGTCAGGAGTGTGATGGAATACTCTCCACTTGCCTGGATGAGTGCAGCTCCAACAACACTCAAGAAGCTCGACACCACCCAAGATAAAGCAGCCCGCTTGATTGGCACCCCATCCACCACCCTAAACATTCACTCCCTTCACCACCGGCGCACTGTGGCTGCAGTGTGCACCATCCACAGGATGCACTGCAGCAACTCGCCAAGGCTTCTTCGACAGCACCTCCCAAACCCGCGACCTCTACCACCTAGAAGGACAAGGGCAGCAGGCGCATGGGAACAACACCACCTGCACGTTCCCCTCCAAGTCACACACCATCCCGACTTGGAAATATATCGCCGTTCCTTCATTGTCGCTGGGTCAAAATCCTGGAACTCCCTTCCTAACAGCACTGTGGGAGAACCGTCACCACACGGACTGCAGCGGTTCAAGAAGGCGGCTCACCACCACCTTCTCGAGGGCAATTAGGGATGGGCAATAAATGCCGGCCTTGCCAGCGACGCCCACATCCCGTGAACGAATAAAAAAATAAGGGGTGAACTGTGTATATCGGGGCAGAGTGTGAACTGTGTATATATAGGGGCAGGGGTGAACTGTGTATATATAGGGGCAGGGGTGAACTGTTTATATCGGGGCAGAGTGTGAACTGTGTATATATAGGGGCAGGGGTGAACTGTGTATATAGGGGCAGGGGTGAACTGTGTATATAGGGGCAGGGGTGAACTGTATATATAGGGGCAGGGGTGAACTGTGTATATATAGGGGCAGGGGTGAACTGTGTATATAGGGGCAGGGGTGAACTGTGTATATAGGGGCAGGGGTGAACTGTGTATATAGGGGCAGGGGTGAACTGTATATATAGGGGCAGGAGTGAACTGTGTATATATAGGGGCAGGGGGTGAACTGTGTATAGGGGCAGGGGTGAACTGTGTATATAGGCATGATGTGGAGATGCCGGTGATGGACTGGGGTTGACAAATGTAAGGAATCTTACAACACCAGGTTATAGTCCAACTGTTTTATTTGAAAATCACAAGCTTTCGGAGGCTTTCTCCTTCGTCAGACGAAAGCTTGTGATTTTCAAATAAAACAGTTGGACTATAACCTGGTATTGTAAGATTGTGTATATAGGGGCAGGGGTGAACTGTATATTTTGGTAGTCATGATGTGGAGATGCCGGTGATGGACTGGGGTTGACAATTGTAAACAATTTTACAACACCAAGTTATAGTCCAGCAATTTTATTTTAAATTCACAAGCTTTCGGAGATTTTCTGCCTGAGGAAGGAGAAAATCTCCGAAAGCTTGTGAATTTAAAATAAAATTGCTGGACTATAACTTGGTGTTGTAAAATTGTTTACAATTGTATATTTTGGGGCAGGGGTGAACTGTGTATACAGGGGCAGGGGTGAACTGTGTATATAGGGGTAGGGGTTAACTGCGTATATATAAGGGCAGGACATGAACTGTGTATACAGGGGCACGGGATGATCTGTGTATATAAAGGGGCAGGGGGTGTATTGTGTATATATAGGGGCAGGGCGTGAACTGGGTATATAT
Organism: Heptranchias perlo; assembly: GCF_035084215.1. Classification (NCBI taxonomy): domain Eukaryota; kingdom Metazoa; phylum Chordata; class Chondrichthyes; order Hexanchiformes; family Hexanchidae; genus Heptranchias; species Heptranchias perlo. The sequence goes on from NC_090347.1 coordinate 46,073,526, forward strand.
AGGGGCAGGAGATGAACTGTATATATGGGGGTGGTGGTACTGTATATAGGGGCAGGGGATGAACTGTGTATATATAGGGAGATGAGGTGAACTGTGTATATATAGGGGCAGCGAATGAACAGTGTGTATATAGGGGTAGGGGGTGAGATGTGAATATACGGGAATGGGATTAACTGTGTTTATGTAGAGTCAGGGGGTGAACTGTGTATATATAGGGGCAAGGATGGGAACTGTGTATATAGGGGCAGGGGTTGAACTCTGTATATAGTGGTAAGGGTGAATTGTGTACATGGGGCAGGGGGTGTACTGTGCAAATATATAAGGGCAGGGGGTGAACTGTTTGTATGCCCAAGCTGTCAGGAAATGCGTCAATGCCAGATTCATCAGGCGCACTCAGAAGACAGTCCAGAATGTCACCCGAGCACAACGCAACGCCATCAACGCTCTCAAGATCAACCGCAACATCGTCATCAAACCAGCGGACAAAGGAGGAGCCATAGTCATACAGAACAGAACGGACTATTGCAAAGAAGCATACCGACAACTGGACAACCAGGAACACTACAGACAGTTACCCGCAGATCCGACCAAAGAACACACCCACCAGCTCAACAAACTGATCAAGACCTTCGATCCAGACCTTCAAAGCATCCTACGCGCTCTCATCCCACGTACTCCCCGCGTGGGAGACTTCTACTGCCTCCCAAAGATACACAAAGCCAACACACCCGGACGTCCTATCGTATCAGGCAACGGAACCCTGTGTGAGAACCTCTCTGGATACGTCGAGGGCATCCTGAAACCCATCGTACAGGGAACCCCCAGCTTCTGTCGCGACACTACAGACTTCTTACAAAAACTCAGTACCCACGGACCAGTTGAACCAGGAACACTTCTCACCACGATGGACGTCTCGGCACTCTACACCAGTATCCCCCACGATGACGGCATCGCTGCAACAGCCTCAGTACTCAACACCAACAACAGCCAATCTCCAGACACCATCCTACAACTCATCCGCTTCATCCTGGATCACAATGTCTTCACCTTCGATAACCAGTTCTTTACCCAAACACACGGAACAGCCATGGGGACCAAATTCGCACCCCAATACGCCAACATTTTCATGCACAAGTTCGAGCAGGACTTCTTCACTGCACAGGACCTCCAACCAACGCTATACACCAGATACATCGACGACATTTTCTTCCTATGGACCCACGGCGAAGAATCACTGAAGAGACTACACGATAACATCAACAAGTTCCATCCCACCATCAAACTCACCATGGACTACTCCTCAGAATCGGTTTCTTTCTTGGACACACAAATCTCCATCAAAGACGGGCACCTCAGCACCTCACTCTACCGCAAGCCCACGGACAATCTCACAATGCTCCACTTTTCCAGCTTCCACCCCAACCACGTCAAAGAGGCTATCCCCTATGGACAGGCCCTACGAATACACAGGATCTGCTCAGACGAGGAGGAACGCGATGGACACCTACAGACGCTGAAAGACGCCCTCGTAAGAACGGGATATGACGCTTGACTCATCGATCGACAGTTCTGACGGGCCACAGCGAAGAATTGCATAGACCTCCTCAGAAGACAAACACGGGACGCAACCAACAGAGTACCCTTCGTCGTCCAGTACTTCCCCGGAGCGGAGAAACTACGCCATGTTCTCCGCAGCCTTCAACATGCCATCAATGACGACGAACACCTCGCTAAGGCCATCCCCACGCCTCCACTACTCGCCTTTAAACAGCCACCCAACCTCAAACAGACCATCGTTCGCAGCAAATTACCCAGTTTTCAGGAGAACAGCGTCCACGACACCACACAACCCTGCCACGGCAACCTCTGCAAGACATGCCAGATCATCGACACGGATACCACCATCACACGAGAGGACACCACCCACCAGGTACATGGTTCATACTCCTGTGACTCGGTCAACGTTGTTTACCTCATACGTTGCAGGAAAGGATGCCCCGGAGCATGGTACATTGGCGAGACCATGCAGACACTGCGACAACGGATGAACGGACACCGCGCAACAATCGCCAAACAGGAGGGTTCCCTCCCAGTCGGGGAACACTTTAGCAGTCAAGGACATTCAGCCACCGACCTTCGGGTAAGCGTTCTCCAAGGCGGCCTTCGAGACACACGACCACGCAAAATCGTTGAGCAGAAATTGATAGCCAAGTTCCGCACCCATGAGGACGGCCTCAACCGGGATCTTGGGTTCATGTCACGCTACACGTAACCCCACCAGCAAAAAGGGGGAAAAAATTATGTTTTTAATATTCCCCCTCTCTCTCTCTCTGCCATTTGGGTTTCTTTCTGCCTGTCTGTGTAATTGACACAATGTATATCCAGTGTACTGGGACGTGCTGTTCTCCGTGACTGGCCTGTTTGAATAACAACGACACCTTTTGATTGGTGTGATGCTGTCCCAGCCTAGTATAAGATATGCGATTTGAGAACCTTTTCACTCATTCACCTGACGAAGGGGATAATCTCCGAAAGCTTATGATTTTAAAATAAATTAGTTGGACCATAACCTGGTGTTGTAAGATTCCTTACATATATCGGGATAGGGGGTGAACTGTGTGTATATCGGGATAGGGGGTGAACTGTGTGTATATCGGGATAGGGGGTGAACTGTGTGTATATCGGGATAGGGGGTGAACTGTGTGTATATCGGGATAGGGGGTGAACAGTGTATATCGGGATAGGGGGTGAACAGTGTATATCGGGATAGGGGGTGAACTGTGTGTATATCGGGATAGGGGGTGAACAGTGTATATCGGGATAGGGGGTGAACAGTGTGTATATCGGGATAGGGGTGAACTGTGTGTATATCGGGATAGGGGGTGAACTGTGTGTATATCGGGATAGGGGTGAACTGTGTGTATATCGGGATGGGGGTGAACTGTGTGTATATCGGGATGGGGGTGAACTGTGTGTATATCGGGATGGGGGTGAACTGTCTGTATATCGGGATGGGGGTGAACTGTTTGTATATCGGGATAGGGGGTGAACTGTTTGTATATCGGGATAGGGGGTGAACTGTGTGTATATCGGGATGGGGGTGAACTGTGTGTATATCGGGATAGGGGGTGAACTGTGTGTATATCGGGATGGGGGTGAACAGTCTGTATATCGGGATAGGGGGTGAACTGTTTGTATATCGGGATAGGGCATGAACTGTGTGTATATCGGGATAGGGGGTGAACTGTGTGTATATCGGGATGGGGGTGAACTGTTTGTATATCGGGATAGGGGTTGAACAGTCTGTATATCGGGATAGGGGGTGAACTGTTTGTATATCGGGATAGGGGGTGAACTGTGTGTATATCGGGATGGGGTGAACTGTGTGTATATCGGGATAGGGGGTGAACTGTGTGTATATCGGGATAGGGGGTGAACTGTGTGTATATCGGGATGGGGGTGAACTGTGTGTATATCGGGATAGGGGGTGAACTGTGTGTATATCGGGATAGGGGGTGAACAGTGTATATCGGGATAGGGGGTGAACAGTGTATATCGGGATAGGGGGTGAACAGTGTATATCGGGATAGGGGGTGAACTGTGTGTATATCGGGATAGGGGTGAACTGTGTGTATATCGGGATGGGGGTGAACTGTGTGTATATCGGGATGGGGGTGAACTGTGTGTATATCGGGATGGGGTGAACTGTCTGTATATCGGGATGGGGGTGAACAGTGTATATCGGGATAGGGGGTGAACTGTTTGTATATCGGGATAGGGGGTGAACTGTTTGTATATCGGGATAGGGGGTGAACTGTGTGTATATCGGGATGGGGGTGAACTGTGTGTATATCGGGATAGGGGGTGAACTGTGTGTATATCGGGATGGGGGTGAACAGTCTGTATATCGGGATAGGGGGTGAACTGTTTGTATATCGGGATAGGGCATGAACTGTGTGTATATCGGGATAGGGGGTGAACTGTGTGTATATCGGGATGGGGGTGAACTGTTTGTATATCGGGATAGGGGTTGAACAGTCTGTATATCGGGATAGGGGGTGAACTGTTTGTATATCGGGATAGGGGGTGAACTGTGTGTATATCGGGATGGGGGTGAACTGTGTGTATATCGGGATAGGGGGTGAACTGTTTGAATATCGGGATAGGGGTGAACTGTGTGTATATCGGGATGGGGGTGAACTGTTTGTATATCGGGATAGGGGTTGAACAGTCTGTATATCGGGATAGGGGGTGAACTGTTTGTATATCGGGATAGGGGGTGAACTGTGTGTATATCGGGATGGGGGTGAACTGTGTGTATATCGGGATAGGGGGTGAACTGTTTGAATATCGGGATAGGACTAGAACGGTGTTTTTATAGGTGTAAGGGGGCAACTGTATCTATAGGGGCAGGGGGTGAACTGTGTGAATAGAGGGGCAGGGGGTGAACTGTGTGAATAGAGGGGCAGGGGGTGAACTGTGTTTATACAGAGGCAGGGGGTGAACTGTGTGAATAGAGGGGCAGGGGGTGAACTGTATTTATACAGGGGCAGGGGGTGAACTGTATTTATACAGGGGCAGGGGGTGAACTGTGTTTATATAGGGGTAGACAATTGTAAACAATTTTACAACACCAAGTTATAGTCCAACAAATTTATTTTAAATTCCACAAGCTTTCGGAGGCTTCCTCCTTCCTCAGGTGAACGGTGTGGAAATGAAATTTTCGAATCCTTCGCATTTGAAAATCACAGAACAATGCCTGGTGATTACTGCCCGTTGCCAAGGCAATCACAGTGAGCAGACAGAAAGGTGTCACCTAAAAGGCCACCGAATATACAAACCCCCCCAAAAAAAGAGAGAAGGAAGACAGTCAATGACCCGTTATATTAAAAACAGATAACATTTGTTCGCTGGTGGGGTAACGTGTCGTGTGACATGAACCCAAGATCCCGGTTGAGGCCGTCCTCATGGGTGCGGAACATGGCTATCAATTTCTTCTCGACGATTTTGCGTTGTTGTGTGTCTCGAAGGCCGCCTTGGAGAACGCTTACCCGAAGGTCGGTGGCTGAATGTCCATGACTGCTGAAGTGTTCCCCGACAGGGAGAGAACCCTCCTGTCTGGCGATTGTTGCGCGGTGTCCGTTCATCCGTTGTCGCAGTGTCTGCATGGTCTTGCCGACGTACCATGCTCCGGGGCATCCTTTCCTGCAACGTATGAGGTAGACAACGTTGGCCGAGTCACAGGAGTATGAACCATGCACCTGGTGGGTGGTGTCCTCTCGTGTGATGGTGGTATCTGTGTCGATGATCTGGCATGTCTTGCAGAGGTTGCCGTGGCAGGGTTGTGTGGTGTCGTGGACGCTGTTCTCCTGAAAGCTGGGTAATTTGCTGCGAACTATGTTTTGTTTGAGGTTGGGTGGCTGTTTAAAGGCGAGTAGTGGAGGTGTGGGGATGGCCTTAGCGAGGTGTTCGTCGTCATCGATGACATGTTGAAGGCTGCGGAGAACATGGTGTAGTTTCTCCGCTCCGGGGAAGTACTGGACGACGAAGGGTACTCTGTTGGTTGCGTCCCGTGTTAGCCTTCTGAGGAGGTCTACGCGATTTTTCGCTGTGGCCCGTCGGAACTGTCGATCGATGAGTCGAGCGTCATATCCCGTTCTTACTAGGGCGTCTTTCAGCGTCTGTAGGTGTCCATCGCGTTCCTCCTCGTCTGAGCAGATCCTGTGTATTCGCAGGGCCTGTCCATAGGGGATGGCCTCTTTGACGTGGTTAGGGTGGAAGCTGGAAAAGTGGAGCATCGTGAGGTTGTCCGTGGGCTTGCGGTAGAGTGAGGTGCTGAGGTGCCCGTCTTTGATGGAGATTCGTGTGTCCAAGAAAGAAACTGATTCTGAGGAGTAGTCCATGGTGAGCTTGATGGTGGGATGGAACTTGTTGATGTTATCGTGTAGTCTCTTCAGTGATTCCTCACCGTGGGTCCATAGAAAGAAAATGTCGTCTATGTATCTGGTGTATAGCGTTGGTTGGAGGTCCTGTGCAGTGAAGAAGTCGTGCTCGAACTTGTGCATGAAAATGTTGGCGTATTGGGGTGCGAATTTGGTCCCCATGGCTGTTCCGTGTGTTTGGGTAAAGAACTGGTTATTGAACTGTGTGAATAGAGGGGCAGGGTGTGAACTGTATTTATACAGGGGCAGGGTGTGAACTGTATTTATACAGGGGCAGGGTGTGAACTGTATTTATACAGGGGCAGGGTGTGAACTGTATTTATACAGGGGCAGGGTGTGATCGATGTGTGTATTGAGGCAAGTGGTGAACTGTGTTTATATAGGGGTGGAGTTGAACTTTCCGGGGCAGTGGTGGACCTTGTTTATTTGTGGGCAGGGGGTGAACTGTGTGTACAGTGGCAAGTGGTGAACTGAGTTTATATACGGGCAGGGTGTGTACTGCATACATTTAGGGGCAGGGGTGAACTGTGTATATAGGGGCAGGGGTGAACTGTGTTTATATAGGGGCAGGGGTGAACTGTGTTTATATAGGGGCAGGGGGTGAACTGTGTTTATATAGGGGCAGGGGGTGAACTGTGTATATAGGGGCAGGGGTGAACTGTGTATATATAGGGGCAGGGGGTGAACTGTGTTTATATAGGGGCAGGGGGTGAACTGTGTATATAGGGGCAGGGGTGAACTGTGTATATATAGGGGCAGGGGGTGAACTGTGTATATAGGGGCAGGGGTGAACTGTGTTTATAGGGGCAGGGGTGAACTGTGTTTATAGGGGCAGGGGGTGAACTGTGTATATAGGGGCAGGCGATGAACTGTGTATATAGGGGCAGGGTGTGAACTGTGTATATAGGGGCAGGGGTGAACTGTGTTTATAGGGGCAGGGGGTGAACTGTGTATATAGGGGCAGGCGATGAACTGTGTATATATAGGGGCAGGGGGTGAACTGTGTATATAGGGGCAGGGGGTGAACTGTGTTTATATAGGGGCAGGGGTGAACTGTGTTTATATCAGGGCAGGGTGTGAACTGTAGATAGGGGCAGGGTGTGAACTGTAGATAGGGGCAGGGTGTGAACTGTAGATAGGGGCAGGGTGTGAACTGTAGATAGGGGCAGGGGGGAACTATGGATAGGGGCAGGGGGGAACTGTGGATAGGGGCAGGGGGGAACTGTGGATAGGGGCAGGGGGAACTGTGGATAGGGGCAGGGGGGAACTGTAGATAGGGGCAGGTGGGAACTGTAGATAGGGGCAGGGGGGAACTGTAGATAGGGGCAGGGGGGAACTGTAGATAGGGGCAGGGGGGAACTGTAGATAGGGGCAGGGGGGAACTGTGGATAGGGGCAGGGGGAACTGTGGATAGGGGCAGGGGGGAACTGTGGATAGGGGCAGGGGGGAACTGTGGATAGGGGCAGGGGGGAACTGTAGATAGGGGCAGGGGGGAACTGTGGATAGGGGCAGGGGGGAACTGTTGATAGGGGCAGGGGGGAACTGTGGATAGGGGCAGGGGGGAACTGTGGATAGGGGCAGGGGGGAACTGTGGATAGGGGCAGGGGGGAACTGTGGATAGGGGCAGGGGGGAACTGTAAATAGGAAAAGGGGTGAACTGTGGATCGGGGCAGAGGGGAACTGTGGATAGGGGCAGGGGGGAACTGTGGATAGGGGCAGGGGGGAACTGTGGATAGGGGCAGGGGGGAACTGTAGATAGGGGCAGGGGGGAACTGTGGATAGGGGCAGGGGGGAACTGTGGATAGGGGCAGGGGGGAACTGTGGATAGGGGCAGGGGGGAACTGTAGATAGGGGCAGGGGGGAACTGTGGATAGGGGCAGGGGGGAACTGTAGATAGGGGCAGGGGGGAACTGTGGATAGGGGCAGGGGGGAACTGTAGATAGGGGCAGGGGGGAACTGTGGATAGGGGCAGGGGGGAACTGTAAATAGGAAAAGGGGTGAACTTTTAATCCAGGGCTCAGTATCTGAGGTGGCGTCTCTGAGGAGTTTGGTAAATTCGTGTTTTGGGCCTATGGATTGAGGCTCTGCGGTTTGATCAGTCATTTACTGTGACCTGCTCCCACCCCTCAATAACAGATAAACCGGACAACTTGCCAGCACCTCTGCTGGTCTTAGTGCTTGGGATTTAATTAATTTTTATAAATAGAATTTCTCACTAGCAAACAAGAAATTCCTCAAGAGACCGATTCTATTAGTGTGGAATCTGCGGCAGCATTGTTCAAACTACACACCGCACATCACTCAGGACAGGGCCTGTCTGTTCCAGGCTCCATGTGATGGTCCTGGGTGGGCCTGTCTGATACGGGCTCCATGTGATGGTTCTGGGTCGGCCTGTCTGTTACGGGCTCCATGTGATGGTTCTGGGTGGGGCTCCTCTATTATAGGTCTCATGTTGGGGTCTGGGAAGGCCTGCTCTGTTCAATGGACAAGGTTGCAGGGTCTGGGTCAGATCCTCACTTCAAACTGCATCTGTGTATCTGTAGAATATCGGAGAATGTTTCAACATGGCTTTTCCTTGGACGTGCACTTTTAGCTGCCCTGTACATATTTGTTCAGTAAATATGTACAGTGGAGCTATGTTTGCTCACACAAACAACACTCCCAGGTCAGGTACAGCACAGGTTAGATACAGAGTAAAGCTCCCTCTACACTGTCCCATCAAACACTCCCAGGGCAGGTACGGCCTTTGTGTAGTTTGATGGATTCTTTCTGTTCTCATTGCAGTTGTCCAGCCGTTAAATCTCAGTGACTGGCCGTGCTGGAGTATCTATAATTGTCTCACCCTCCTTTATTTTAACCACCATGCTCGTTTGTCATTACAAGTTTGTCAGTGTGAGTCTGCCCCTCACTGTCACTGACTCGAGTTACCTCCAGCTCAGCTGCCAGGCGATCGGGTGACAGAATGGGTTTCTATCACCCATGGCCCAGCCCCCTGCCCGTCCCCCTCCTCAACTGCTTCCTTAATTCTCCTGAATATATTAACCATCCCATCCATTCACAGAGCAGCAGATCAGCTCTGCCCATTGTTCTTTGCTCGTTATTTGAGTGCCCTGATCATTTATATAATTTCTTAAGTGGCCACCGCGTCCCTTTCTGGAGAACATCACATATTAATAATATTCTGAAGTGGCGGTAAATTTATCATCAGCCCCATTTGATTAGAGTGAGAGGAGGCCATTTCTCTCTGGGAAGGTTTGATTTTAATGTGACAGAAGCAGGTTTGGATCTTTCGATACCTTCCCCTCCCCATGGTTTTCTTCTGTCCTGAAGACCCTGGCCAGGAATCTCTGCCGCACCTTGGACAAAGTTTGGGAAACGCATTGGGAGCAGCTCCCAGGAAATTCTCGGCCACTGACTCTTGCTGGGATACAGTTCCACAGGCTCTGGGCATTCTCTGGTGCCCCTCCCAGCTGACCATTCTTCACCTGCGGGTCTGGTGAGTGAGTGTTGGCGCGGTATTTGACAGCGGGGGGCAAGGTGGGAAGGGGAGTGGGGGGAGAGTCTTGTCTGTCTCGGGCGTGCTTTCCAGCTTCGATAGTGTTCAGCAGTGAGATCATACCGTCAGCTTTCTACACAACATGTCAGTGTTTGTGTCTGTCTGCGCCCACAATTCGTCAACTGGGACTCTTACCCCCTCACTATCTCCCTCCTCCCGAGTCTAGTGCATACGGCAGGATTACTAGCAAGTGACAGTCAGTCACCCAGTCTACAGAGGCAGCAACTGTAGCAATTAGCACTGGGAGGAGTGGGGGCTCCATTGCATTCACCACTGCACTGGGAGGAGAGGGGGCTGCATTGCATTCACCACTGCACTGGGAGGAGTGGGGGCTCCATTGCATTCACCACTGCACTGGGAGCCAGCTTTTGGCTCAGTGGGAGTATTCCTGCCTCTGAGTCAGGAGGCGCCGGGTGTGATCCCTGTTCCAGACAGTCCCGGGGAGGGGAGACCGGAGCTCCAGACAGTCCCGGGGAGGGGACCGGAGCTCCAGACAGTCCCGGGGAGGGGACCGGAGCTCCAGACAGTCCCGGGGAGGGGACCGGAGCTCCAGACAGTCCCGGGGAGGGGACCGGAGCTCCAGACAGTCCCGGCGAAAGGAGACCGGAGCTCCAGACAGTCCCGGGGAGGGGACTGGAGCTCCAGACAGTCCCGGCGAAAGGAGACCGGAGCTCCAGACAGTCCCGGGGAGTGGAGACCGGAGCTCCAGACAGTCCCGGGGAGGGGACCGGAGCTCCAGACAGTCCCGGGGAGGGGACCGGAGCTCCAGACAGTCCCGGGGAGTGGGGACCAGAGCTCCAGACAGTCCCGGGGAGTGGGGACCAGAGCTCCAGACAGTCCCAGCGAAAGGAGACCGGAGCTCCAGACAGTCCCAGCGAGGGGACCAGAGCTCCAGACAGTCCCAGCGAAAGGAGACCGGAGCTCCAGACAGTCCCGAGGAGGGGAGACCGGAGATCCAGACAGTCCCGGGGAGGGGAGACCGGAGCTCCAGACAGTCCCGGCGAGGGGACCGGAGCTCCAGACAGTCCCGGGGAGTGGAGACCGGAGCTCCAGACAGTCCCGGCGAGGGGACCGGAGCTCCAGACAGTCCCGGGAAGGGGAGACCGGAGCTCCAGACAGTCCCGGCGAAGGGAGACCGGAGCTGCAGACAGTCCCGGGGAGTGGAGACCGGAGCTCCAGACAGTCCCGGCGAGGGGAGACCGGAGCTCCAGACAGTCCCGGGGAGTGGAGACCGGAGCCCCAGACAGTCCCGGGGAGGGGAGACCGGAGCCCCAGACAGTCCCAGCGAGGGGAGACCGGAGCTCCAGACAGTCCCGGCGAAGGGAGACCAGAGCTGCAGACAGTCCCGGGGAGTGGAGACCGGAGCTTCAGACAGTCCCAGCAAGAGGAGACCGGAGCTCCAGACAGTCCCAGCAAGAGGAGACCGGAGCCCCAGACAGTCCCAGCGAGGGGAGACCGGAGCTCCAGACAGTCCCGGGGAGGGGAGACCGGAGCTCCAGACAGTCCCGGCGAAGGGAGACCGGAGCTGCAGACAGTCCCGGGGAGTGGAGACCGGAGCTCCAGACAGTCCCGGCGAGGGGAGACCGGAGCCCCAGACAGTCCCGGGGAGGGGAGACCGGAGCTCCAGACAGTCCCGGGGAATGGAGACCGGAGCCCCAGACAGTCCCGGGGAGGGGAGACCGGAGCCCCAGACAGTCCCAGCGAGGGGAGACCGGAGCTCCAGACAGTCCCGGCGAAGGGAGACCAGAGCTGCAGACAGTCCCGGGGAGTGGAGACCGGAGCTTCAGACAGTCCCAGCAAGAGGAGACCGGAGCTCCAGACAGTCCCAGCAAGAGGAGACCGGAGCCCCAGACAGTCCCAGCGAGGCGAGACCGGAGCCCCAGACAGTCCCGGCGAAGGGAGACCAGAGCTGCAGACAGTCCCGGGGAGTGGAGACCGGAGCTCCAGACAGTCCCGGGGAGTGGAGACCGGAGCTCCAGACAGTCCCGGGGAGTGGAGACCGGAGCTCCAGACAGTCCCGGGGAGGGGAGACCGGAGCTCCAGACAGTCCCGGGGAGGGGAGACCGGAGCTCCAGACAGTCCCGGGGAGTGGAGACCGGAGCTCCAGACAGTCCCGGGGAGTGGAGACCGGAGCTCCAGACAGTCCCGGGGAGTGGAGACCGGAGCTCCAGACAGTCCCGGGGAGTGGAGACCGGAGCTCCAGACAGTCCAAGCGAGGGACTGACATCCAGCGAGATATTCCTGTCCGGTGGGTTGGGTGACTCCACCACCGCCCCCCGTCATCGTAGGGGATGTGGGAGCCCATAAAACCCTCCCTCTATATAGGACTAACCCCTATCGGCTGTTTCTGGGGAGAGGGATCGCTGCCAAGGGGAAGGGGGAGAGTACGATCTGTAAACCTGTCAGGAGAAATTATCAGTAATTTGAAAGGCAGATTACAGGAGACTGGAAAATGCCAAATAAAATGTAAAAAAAAACGAACACCCAGATCTACCGAGAAAATAAACTCACTCCCAGCACAGACACTCCCAGCACAGACACTCCTTCAGTACAGACACTCCCTTCAGCACAGACACTCCCTTCAGTACAGACACTCCCAGCACAGACACTCCCAGCACAGACACTCCTTCAGTACAGACACTCCCTTCAGCACAGACACTCCCAGCACAGACACTCCTTCAGTACAGACACTCCCTTCAGCACAGACACTCCTTCAATGCTGACACTCCTACACTACAGACACCTCTTCAGTATTCAAACTCTTTCAGTACAGACAGTCCCTTGTAATGACACCCCTTCAGTACAGACGCTCCCTTCAGTACAGACACTCCCAGCACAGACACTCCTTCAGTACAGACACTCCCTTCAGCACAGACACTCCCTTCAGCACAGACACTCCCAGCACAGACACTCCTTCAGTACAGACACTCCCTTCAGCACAGACACTCCTTCAATGCTGACACTCCTACACTACAGACACCTCTTCAGTATTCAAACTCTTTCAGTACAGACAGTCCCTTGTAATGACACCCCTTCAGTACAGACACTCCCTTCAGTACAGACACTCCCAGCACAGACACTCCCTTCAGTACAGACACTCCGAGCACAGACACTCCCTTCAGTACAGACACTCCGAGCACAGACACTCCCTTCAGTACAGACACTCCGAGCACAGACACTCCCTTCAGTACAGACACTCCTTCAGAACAGACACCCCTTGAGTACAGTCACTCCCTTCAGTACAGACTGTCCCTTCAGTAGATACTCCCTACAGTACAGACACTCTTTTCAGCACAGCCACACCCTTCAGCACAGATACCACTTCAGTCCAGACATTCCCTTCAGTACAGACACCCCTTCAGTCCAGACATTCCCTTCACTCCAGACATTCCCTTCAGCACAGATACCACTTCAGTCCAGACATTCCCTTCAGTACAGACACCCCTTCAGTCCAGACATTCCCTTCAGTACAGACACCCCTTCAGTCCAGACATTCCCTTCAGTACAGACATTCCTTCAGTAGAGACAAAGGAAGATGGTAGTAGTTGTTGGAGGCCAATCATCTCAGCCCCAGGACATTGCTGCAGGAGTTCCTCGGGGCAGTGTCCCAGGCCCAACCATCTTCAGCTGCTTCATCAATGACCTTCCCTCCATCATAAGGTCAGAAATGGGGATGTTCGCTGATGACTGCACAGTGTTCAGTTTCATTCTCAACCCCTCAGATAATGAAGCAGTCCAAGCCCACATGCAGCAAGACCTGGACAACATCCAGGCTTGGGCTCATAAGTGGCAAGTAACATTTGCGCCAGACAAGTGCCAGGCAATGACCATCTCCAACAAGAGAGAGTCTAACCATCTCCACTTGACATTCAAAGGCATTACCATCGCCAAATCCCCCACCATCAACATCCTGGGGGTCACCATTGACCAGAAACTTAACCGGAGCAGCCATATAAATACTGTGGCTACAAGAGCAGGTCAGAGGCTGGGTATTCTACGGCGAGTGACTCACCTCCTGACTCCCCAAAGCCTTTCCACCATCTACAGGGCACAAGTCAGGAGTGTGATGGAATACTCTCCACTTGTCTGGATGAGTGCAGCTCCAACAACACTCAAGAAGCTCGACACCATCCAGGACAAAGCAGTCCGCTTGATTGGCACACCATCCACCACCTTAAACATTCACTCCCTTCACCACCGGCGCACATTGGCTGCAGTGTGTACCATCCACAGGATGCACTGCAGCAACTCGCCAAGGCTTCTTCGACAGCACCTCCCAAACCCGCGACCTCTATCACCTAGAAGGACAAGGGCAGCAGGCACATGGGAACAAAACCACCTGCACGTTCCCCTCCAAGTCACACACCATCCCGACTTGGAAATATATCGCCGTTCCTTCATCGTCGCTGGGTCAAAATCCTGGAACTCCCTTCCTAACAGCACTGTGGGAGAACCTTCACCACACGGACTGCAGCGGTTCAAGAAGGCGGCTCACCACCACCTTCTCAAGGGCAATTAGAGATGGGCAATAAATGCTGGCCTTGCCAGCGACGCCCACATCCCATGAACGAATAAAAAGAAGGTTATAGAGGGATGGGAGATAGAGGGAGGGGAGATAGAGGGAGGGGAGATAGAGGAATGGGAGTTAGAGGAATGGGAGTTAGAGGAATGGGAGTTAGAGGGATAGCAGATAGAGAAGGCGATGGGGGATAGAGGGATGGGTGATAGAGAGAATTGAGATACAGTAATGACACACAGAAGAATGGGAGATAGAGGGATAGGAGAGAGAGAGATGGGAGATAGAGGCATTGGAGATAGAGAATGGACAAGGGATAGAGTGACAGGAGAGTTGGGAGATGGAGGGTTGGGAGATTGAGGGATGGGACACGGAGAGATGGAAGATAGAGGGATAGGAGATAGAGGGATGAGAGATAGAGGGATAGGAGGTACAGGGATGGGAGTTAGAGGGATTGGAGATGGAGGGATACGAGATTGAGAACGGAAAGCGAGATAGAGGGAAAAATAGTATAGAGGGATAGGAGATGGAGAGATAAGCAGAAAGAGCAGAGGAGTTAAAGGGATGGGGGATCAAGGGATAGGAGACAGAAGATTGGGAGAAAGAGGGATCTGAGATAGAAGGATCAGAGATAGAGGGATTGGAAATAGAGGGAAAGGAGATAGAAAAGGGGTGGCGAGATAGAGAGATCAGAGATAGAGGGATGGGAGATAGAGGGATGGGAGATAGAGGGATGGGAGATAGAGGGATAGGAGGTACTGGGGTGGGTGTTAGAGAGATTGGAGATAGAGGGACAGGAGAGAGAAGAATGGGAGATGGAGCGTTCAGAGGTAGTGGATTGGGAGATGGAGGGATAGGAGATGGAGGGATAGGAGATGGAGGGATGGGAGATAGAGGGATGGGAGATAGAGGGATGGGAGATGGAAGGATGGGTGATAGGGGGATGGGACTTTGAAGAACAGAGAATAGAAGGATAGGAGATAGATGGCTAGGGGATAGAGTGATGGGAGATCGAAGGATAGGAGATAGAGTGATGGGAGATACAGGAATGGGATTTAGAGGGATAGGAATTAGAGGGATAGGAGACAGATGGATAGGAGATAGAGTGATGAGAGATAGATGGATAGGAGATGGAGGGATCGTAGATAGAGGGATAGGAGTTGCAGGGATTGGATATAGAGGGATAGGAGATAGAGGGATGAAAGATACAGGGATTGGAGATAACGGCATAGAAGATAGAGGGGTGGGAGACAGGGGGATTGGAAATAGAGGGATGAGGGATAGAGGAATGACAGATATAGGGATGGGAGGTAGAGGAATGGGCGATCGAGGGATAGGAGATAGAGGGATGGGAGACAGAGGTATTGGAGATATAGGGATGAGAGATAGAGGGATGGGAGATCGAGGGATGTGAGATAGAGTGATGAGAGATACAGGGATGGGAAACACATGGATGGGAGATAGAGAGATGTGAGATTGAGGGATGGGAAATAGTGGGATGTGTCGTAGAGGGTTGAGAGATAGAGGGATGAGAGATAGGGGGATGAGAAATAGAGGGATGGGGGATGGAGGGATGGGAGATGTAGGGATCTGAGTTGGAGCCATCGTACTTAAGGGAATGAGAGATAGGAGGATTGGTGATAGATGGATGCGGGATAGAGGGATGGGAGATAGAGGGATGAGAGTTGGAGCGATGGGAGACAGAGTGATTGGAGATAGAGGGATGGGAGATAGATGGTTCAGAGATACAGGGAAGGGTGATAGAGGGATTAGAGATGGAAAGATGAGAGATAGAGGGATGGGAGATAGAAGGATGGGAGATAGATGGTTGAGAGGTAGAGGGATGGGAGATGGACGGATCGGACTTAGGGGGATGAGAGATAGAGGGATCGGTGATAGATGGATTGGGGATAGAGTGATGGGAGATAGAGGGATGGGAGATGGATCGATGGGAGATAGAGGGATTGGCGATAGAGTGATAAGAGATAGAGGGATAGGTGATTGCAGATTGGGAGTAGAGGGATGAGAGATACAGGGAGAGGAGATCGCGGGATGGGAGATAAAGGGAAGGGAAATAAGGAGATAGAAGATAGAGGGATGGGAGATTGAGGGATGAGTATCTCTCATCCCTCAATCTCCCATCCCTCTATCTTCTATGAGAAATCGATGGATGGGAGATAGAGGGGTGGGACATAGAGGGATGAGAGATGGAGGGATGAGAGAAATAGGGATGGGAGAAATAGGGATGGGAGATAGAGGGATGGGAAACAGAGGGATGGGAGATAGAGCAATGGGAAACAGAGGGATGGGAGATAGACAGGTGAGAGATAGAGGGATGGGAGATAGAGGGATGGGAGATGGAGGGATCGGAGATAGAGGGATAGGAGATAGGGGGATGAGAGATAGAGAGATGGGAGATAGAGGGTTGAGAGATAGAGGGTTGGGAGATAGAGGCATGGGAGTTCGAGGGATAGTAGATAGAGGGATGGGGATAGAGGAATAGGAGATAGAGGGATAGGAGGTACAGGAATGGGATTTAAAGGTATAGGAGATATAGGAATGGGAGATAGGGGGCTTGGAGTTGCAAGCATTGGATATAGGGGATAACAGATAGAGGGATGAAAGATACAGGAATTGGAGATAGCGGCATAGAAGATAGAGAAGGGGATGGCAGATCGAGGGCTAGCAGAGAGACGGTTGGGAGACAGAGGGATCGGAGATAGAGGGATGATGGATAGAGGGACGAGAGATAGAGGGTTGGGAGATAGGGGGATGGGAGATAGATGGATTAGAGCAAGAGGGATGGGAGGTAGAGGGATGGGAGATGGAGGGATGAGAGATAGAGGGATGGGAGATGGAAGGATGAGAGATAGAGGGATGGGAGATCGAGGGATGAGAGATAGAGGGATGAGAGATAGAGGGATGTGAGATAGAGGGATGAGAGATAGAGGCAGGAGAGATAGAGGGATGAGAGATAGAAAGATGAGAGATAGAGAGATGGGAGATAGAGGGATCAGAGATAGAGGGATGAGAGAACTAGGGATGGGAGATAGAGTGATGAGAGATAGAGGGATAAGAAATGGAGAGATGAGAGATTGAGGGATGAGAGGTATTGGGATGGGAGATAGAGGGAATGGAGTTAGAGGGATAGGAGATAGAGGGAAACGAGATAAAAAGATGGGTGATAGCAGTTTGGGGATAGAGGAATTGGTCACTGGGGGATTGGAGATAGAGAGAGAGAGAGGGATGTGAGATAGAGGGATAGGAGCTAGAGAATGGGAGGTAGAGGGAAAAGGAATAGACGTTTGGGAGATACTGGGATAGGACATAGAGGGAAAGCAGATAGTGTGATGGAATATGGAGGGATAGAAGATAGAGGAATGGGAGATAGAGGGATCGGGAGATAAAGAGATAAGGAGGTAAAGGCAGAGGAGTCAGTCAGATAGAAGATACAGTGTTAGGAGATAGAGGGTTGCGAGGTAGAGGAATAGGGGTTAGAAGGATGAGAGATGGAGGGATAGGATACAGCAGGATATGAGGTAGAGGGATAGGAGATAGAGGGATGGGAGATAGAGGAATAGGAGTTAGAGGGATGAGAGATGGAGGGATAGGGTGCAGCGGGATATGAGATAGATTGATAGGAGATAGAGGAATGGGAGATGAAGGGATAGGAGTGTTGGGAGATACATGAATGGGATTTAGAGGGATAGGAGACAGAGGGTAGGAGAAAGAGGGATAGGAGATAGAGAGATGGAAGATGGGGGATAGAATATAGAGGAATAGAAGATAGAGAAGGGGATGGGGGATTGAGGGAAATGAGATAGAATGATGGGAGATAGAGGGTTAGGAGATAGAGGGATAGGAGTTAGTTAGATAGGAGATAGAGGCATAGGAGATAAAGGAATGGGAGATAGTGGGATACGTAATTGTGGGAGGGGACATAGAGTGATGTGAGATAGAGGGCTAGGAGTTGCAGGGATTGGACATAGGGGGATAGGAGATAGAGGGGTGGAAGATAGAGGGATTGGAGATAGAGGGATAGGAGGTAGTGGGATGGGAGACAAAGGGATAGGAAACAGAGGGATGGGAGATAGAGGGTTGAGAGATAGAGGGATGGGAGATAGAGGGATGGGAGTTAGAAGGATAGGAAAAAGAGGGATGGGAGATAGCGGGAGGAGAGGTAACGGGATGGGAGATAGACGATGGGAGATAGAGGGTTGGGAGATAGAGGGATGAGAGTTAGAGTGATGGGAGATAGAGTATTGAGAGGTAGAAGGATGAGAGATAGAGGAATTGGAGATAGAGGTATGGGAGTTAGAAGGATAGGAGATAGAGGGAAGGGAGATAGAGGGACAAGAGATGGAGGGATGAGAGATAGAGGGATGGGAGATCGTGGGATAGGAGATAGAGTGATTGGAGATAGAGGAATAGGAGATGGAGGGATGGGGGTAGAGGGATAGGAGGTACAGTAATGGGATTTAGAGGGATAGGAGATATAGGAATGGGAGATAGAAGACTAGGCGTTGCAGGGATTGGATATCGGGTGATAGGAGATAGAGTGATGGAAGATACAGGGATTGGAGATAGCAGCATAGAAGATAGTGAAGGGGATGGGAGATAGAGGGCTAGGAGATAGAGTGATGGGAGACAGCGAGATTGGAGATAGAGGGATGAGGGACAGAGGGATGAGAGATAGAGGGATGGCAGATCGAGGGATGAGAGATTGAGGGATGGTAGTAAGACGGTTCAGAGATTGAGGGATGGGAGGTAGAGGGATGGGAGATAGAGGGAAGAGAGATAGAGGGATGAGAGCTAGAGGGATGGGAGATAGAGGGATGGGGGATAGAGGGATGAGAGATAGAGGGATGGTAGTAAGACGGTTCAGAGATTGAGGGATGGGAGGTAGCGGGATGGCAGATCGAGGGATGAGAGATTGAGGGATGGTAGTAAGACGGTTCAGAGATTGAGGGATGGGAGGTAGAGGGATGGGAGATAGAGGGAAGAGAGATAGAGGGATGAGAGATAGAGGGATGGGAGATCGAGGGATGAGAGATAGAGGGATGGGAGATAGACGGTTCAGAGATTAAGGGATGGGAGATAGAGGGATGAGAGATAGAGAGATGAGAGATAGAGAGATGGCAGATAAAGGGATGGGAGATAGAGGGATGAGAAATCGAGAGATGGGAGATAGAGGGATGAGAAATCGAGAGATGGGAGATAGAGGAATGGGACATAGAGGGATGAGAGATGGCAGGATGAGCATGGAGGGATGAGAGATTGAGGGATGAGAGGTATAGGGATGGGAGATAGAGGGATGGAAGATAGAGGGATGAGAAATCGAGAGGTGGGAGATAGAGGGATGGGACATAGAGGGATGGGACATAGAGGTATGAGAGATGGCGGGATGAGCATGGAGGGATGAGAGATTGAGGGATGAGAGTTAGCGGGATGGGAGATAGAGGGATGAGAGATAGAGGGATGAGAGAAATAGGGATGGGAGATAAAGGGATCGGGAGATAGAGTGATGAAAGCTAGAGGGATGAATGATGGCGTGATGAGAGATAGAGGGATGTGAGATGGCGGGATGAGAGATGGAGGGATGAGAGATTGAGGGATGAGAGAAATAGGGATGAATGATGGAGTGATGAGAGATAGAGGGATGCAAGATGAAGGGATAAGAGATGGAGGGATGAGAGATTGATTGATGAGAGGTATAGGGATGGGAGATAGAGGGAATGGAGTTAGAGGAATAGGAGATAGGATGGGAGATATAGGGATAGGAGATTGACAGCTGGGAAATAGAGAGATAGGAGATAGAGGGATGGGATATAGACAGATGGGAGGTAGAGGGATGGGAGATAGAGGGATGGGAGATAGAGGGATGGGAGATAGAGGGATGGGAGATAGTGGGATATGAGATAGAGCAATGGGAGATAGAGGAATTGGAGTTAGAGTGATAGGGGATAGAGGGATGGGAGCTAGAGGGTTGGGAGATAGATGGATGGGAGATAGACTAGGGGATGGGACATAGAGGGATAGGAGATAGAGGCATTGGAGATACAGGGAAAGGAGTTAAAGGGATAAGAGATAGACAGATGGGTGATAGAGGTTTGGGAAATAGAGGGATGGAAGCTAGATGGATAGGAGATAGATGGATAGGGGCTAGAGGAATAGGAGATAGAGTGATAAGAGATAGAGGGACGGGAGATAGGGGGGATAGTAGTTAGAGGGATGGGAGATAAAGGTTTAGGAGATAGATGGTTAGGAGATAGAGTGATGGGATATAGACAGATGGGAGGTAGATGGATGGGAGATAGAGGGAAAGGTGATAGTGAGATGGGAGATAGAGGGATGGGAGATAGAGGATTGGGAAATAGAGGGATGGAAGTTAGATGGATAGGAGATAGATGGATAGGGGCTAGAGGAAGAGGTGATAGAGGGATGGTAGATGGAGGGGAAAGTAGATAGAGGGATGGGAGGTGGAGGGATGGGATATAGGAGGATAGGAGATGAATGGGAGATAGGAGGTTAGGAGATAGAGTGATGGGAGATAGAGGGATGGAAGATAAAGGTTCAGGGGATAGATGGATAGGAGATAGAGGGATGGGAGATAGAGGGTTGGAAGATAGAGGGTTGGAAGATAGATGGATGGGAGATAGACAAGGGGAGGGATATAGAGGGATAGGAGATAGAGGCATTGGAGATAGAAGGATAGGAGTTAAAGGGATAGGAAATAGACAGATGGGTGATAAAGGGTTGGGAAATCGAGGGATGGGAGCTAGATGGATAGGAGATAGATGGATAGGGGCTTGAGGAATAGGAGACAGAAAGATAAGAGATAGAGGGACGGGAGATAGGGGGGATAGTAGTTAGAGGGATGGGAGATCGAGGGCTAGGAGATAGAGCGATAGAAGATGGAGGGAATGGAGATAGAAGGACAGGAGACAGAGAGTTAGTAGATAGACGGATGAGAGGTGGAGGGATGGGAGATAGGGGGATAGGGGATGGATGGGAGATAGGGGTTAGGAGATAGAGTGATGGGAGATGGAGGGATGGGAGGTAGAGGGAAAGGGGTTAGAGTATTAGGAAATTAGGGTGAGAAATATAGGGATAGGAGATAGAGGGATGGAAGATCCAGGGATAGGGGATATAGTGATGGAAGTTAAAAAGTGTGGAGACATAGGGAAATGAGTTAGAGGGTTGGGAGATAAAGGATTGGGAGATAGAGGAATGGGAGCTAGAGGAATGGGAGATAGATGGATTTGAGCTGGAGGGATTGGAGATATTGGGATAGAAGATGGAGGGATAGAAGATGGAGGGATAGAAGATAGAGGGATAGGAGATAGAGGGAATTGGAAATAGCGAGTTAGCAGATATTTTCAAGGGGATGGGAGAACTGGGATAAGAAATAGAGGGATAGGACATAGATGGGTGGGAGATATAGAAATGGGAGTTAGAGTGTTGCGAAATAGAGAAAAGGGAGATAGAAGGATGGGAGATAGAGGGATGGGTGATAGAGGGATAGGGAATAGAGGGATAGGGGATAGACGGAGAGGAGATACATGGATGGGAAATAGAGGGATGGGTGATAGAGGGATAGGGAATAGAGGGATAGGGGATAGACAGAGAGGAGATACATGGATGGGAAATAGAGGGATGGGTGATAGAGGGATAGGGAATAGAGGGATAGGGGATAGACAGAGAGGAGATACATGGATGGGAAATAGAGGGATGGGTGATAGAGGGATAGGGAATAGAGGGATAGGGGATAGACAGAGAGGAGATACATGGATGGGAAATAGAGGGATGGGTGATAGAGGGATAGGAGTTAGACAGATTGGAGATAGAGGGATGTGAGTTAGAGTGATGGGAGATAGAGGGATGGAAGATAGAGGGATGGGAGATATAGGGATAGGAGATGGACAGCTATGAAATAGAGGGATATGTGATAGAGGGATGGGAGATAGAGAGATGGGAGATAGAGCGGTGGGAGATAGTCAAGGGGATGCGAGATAGAGGGATAGGAGATAGAGGCATTGGAGATAGAGGGATAGTAAATAGAGGGGTGGGAGGTGGAGGGATGGGAAATAGGGGGATAGGAGATGGATGGGAGATAGGGGGTTAGGCGATAGAGTAATGGTAGATAGAGGGGTGGGAGATAGAGGGATAGGAGTTAGAGGGATGGGAAACACAGGGATTGGAGATAAAGGCATTGCAGATTGAGGGTTAGGAGATAGAGGCATAGGAGATAGAGGGATAGCGGATAGAGGGATAGGAGATGGAGGAATAGGAGATGGATGGGAGATAGAGAAATGTGTAATAGAGGGATTAGAGATAGAGGAATAGGGGATAGAGAGATAGCAGCTAGTGGGTTAGAAGATAGAGGGATGGGAGATAGACAGATGGGAGGTAGAGGGATGGGAGATAGAGGGATGGGAGATAGAGGGATAGGAGATAGAGGGATTGGAGATTGAGGGATAGGAGATAGACAGATGGGAGTTTGAGGTATAGGAGATTGAGGGATTGGAGATAGAGGGATAGGAGATAGAGGGATAGGAGATAGAGGGATAGGAGATAGAGGGATAGGTGATAGAGGGATAGGAGATAGAGGGATAGGAGATAGAGGGATAGGAGATAGAGGGATAGGAGATAGAGGGATAGGTGATAGAGGTATAGGAGATAGTTGAATTGGAGATAGGTGAATGGGAGATAGAGGGATACGAGATAGATGGATGGGAGATAGAGGGATGGGAGATAGATGGATGGGAGATAGAGGGTTGGGAGATATCGGAATGGGAGATGGAAGGTTGGGAGATAGAGAGATAGGAGATAGATGGGTGGGGGATAGAGGGATGGGAGATAGAGGGATGGGAGATAGAGGGATGGGAGATAGAGGGATGGGAGATAGAGGGATGGGAGATAGAGGGATGGGAGATAGGGGGTGCTGCCTGATTTGCTGAGTATTTCCAGCATTTTCTGTTTTTATTTCAGATTCCCAGCATCCGCAGCATTTTGCTTTTGAGTAGGGGTTAAGGGTCACTACTCAGAATGGCAAAAGATGGGAATTGGTGTTCCACAGGGATCAGTGTTGGGACCATTTTTGTTCACAATTTACATTAACGATTTGGATTCAGGAATTGGAAGTAGAATTTCAAAATTTGCGGATGACGCCAAATTGGGGGGTGTAGTTAATACAAAGGAAAAATACATCAAAATGCAAGAGATCATTAATAAACTTGCAGAATGGGCGTGTAATTGGCAAATTAATTTCATTACAGGTAAGTGTGAGGTGGTGCATTTTGGTCGGAAGAATAAAGTGGACACATACTGCTTGGATAATAAGAGTTTAAACGGGATAGAGGAGCAAAGGGATCTGGGGGTACAGATTCACAAATCACTAAAAGTAGCGAGGCAGGTTAATAAGGCCATAAAAAAGACAAATTAAGCACTGGAGTTCATTGCTAGAGGGATAAAATTGAAAATCAGAGAAGTTACGTTAAACTTGTACAGAACTTTGGTAGTTGGAGCACTGTGCACAGTTCTGGTCTCCATATTATAGAAAGGATATAGAGGCATTGGAGAAGGTGCAAAAGAGATTCACAAGGATGATCCCAGAACTGAGAGGATATACTTATCAGGAAAGGCTGAACAGGCTGGGGCTCTTTTCTCTTAAAAAGAGAAGGCTGAGGGGTCATTATCTCATTACTGTTAGTGGGATCTTGCTGTGTGCAAATTGGCTGTTGTGTTTCCTACAACGGTGACTACACTTCAAAAGTACTTCATTGACTGTGAAGGACTTTGGGACATCCTGAGCTGGTGAAAGGTGCTCTAAATGCAAGTTTTCTTTCTTTCTATTTCCTGATCTCCACTCCTGACCAGGAGGTCACATTAATAAAATTCACTCTCATACCTTGGCTTGGGCCTGAGGGCTGTGATGAGATGCTCTGTAAATGCCAGTTCACCCATTCTTGCCGTGTTACCACCCATGGTGACCTGGGGAGTCCTTACTCCAAGATGCCCCGTGAATCATAGAATCATAGAAGTTACAACATGGAAACAGGCCCTTCGGCCCAACATGTCCATGTCGCCCAGTTTATACCACTAAGCTAGTCCCAATTGCCTGCACTTGGCCCATATCCCTCAATACCCATCTTCCCCATGTAACTGTCCAAATGCTTTTTAAAAGACAAAATTGTACCCGCCTCTACTACTGCCTCTGGCAGCTCGTTCCAGACACTCACCACCCTTTGAGTGAAAAAATTGCCCCTCTGGATCCTTTTGTATCTCTCCCCTCTCACCTTAAATCTGTGCCCCCTCGAGGGGAGAGGGTAAGAAATTAAAAGACCCCGAAATTGGCTTGTGCCAATCCATCAGAAGCAGCTCCCACACCACCAGCGGCCGGTGGACCTCCGGCCAGCTGTGGAGCCGACCCTCTTTGCCGAGCTGGGCTCACATCCCTTGCCCTTTCTCTCCATGCAAACCATTGCAGTGAAACTGACGAGGTTAGTTTCAGCATCAGCAGGAGGCGGGGGTGCGCATGTTCCACGCACTGAAGGAGGAGACTAGCTGCTCAGTCTGCATCAGATGGACGTGTGTACGTCTCCCCACACCCACCCCTCTAAGAAACACACACTGACCTGGGAATGAATCAGCCAGACACGGACTGAGGGCCAGAGCCACTAGCCCCAGCCCTAGTGAGGAGACCGATGGGACGGTAGATGTCTCTCCCCAGTGCTGATGGATCAGGTGAGTGGATCCCAGCAGCCGAGGGCACAGGGGAGCTCCAGTTTACAGTTTAACTCAGCTCCGACTCCCTGTACAAGGTCAGGGCAAGTTATGCTAATATTTGATGCGGTGACTAGCGATTATCACCTCTTCAGGAGACTGAGTTAATACCACAGCCAGTTGGTTAGTATTTGTTAACTAGTTTATTTTTGGGAGGTGTGTGTGTGTTTGCGACTGAACACTGAGATTGCCCCGGCTTGATGCAGCAGACAGACTGAACTGCAATCCGATCCAGTGCAGGGGAGGGGGAGAGAGGCAGAGGAGAGGTGGGGGGTGGAGAGAGCGCGAGGGGAGGAGAGAGAGAGATCGAGGCAGAGGAGAGGAGGGGAAAGGGAAGAGAGAAAGAGAGAGAGGCAGGGGAGTGAGATAGAGGGGTGAGAGAGGGAGAGACAATCTAATCCGGGATGATCTGAAACCTGCGCTCTCTTTACTGTGATTAAAATCACACCAGGGTGTGGAGAAAGATATTTTGCTGGAGAGAATAGATATAGAATATTTATTCTGATTTAACACACTCTCTTGACTGAGGCACTGATTACTATTGTTTGGAACTGAATTACTCTGAAGTGTTCATTAGAAAATAAACCTCTCTACCCCACCAACCAATAAATAATTTGCATATTGTTAAACTTCATATACATGATAATCTGCTCAATACCAGGTCCCTGCAGTCTGATCCCTTTCTGACTTCAGGTTCCCTCAGATAGGAACTTGGTGCTTGTTGCTTAAAAGATTTTTAATTAAATGTCTGATTTAGGGTCTCTCCCCTGGCTGGTTTGTGAGTTTCCTTTCTGGACATCTAAGTTTTTTTAAGTATGGCTTTTGTTCTACATGGAACAACATCGATAAAAAAGTCTATGGATGATAACTATATGGGCTGCCTGAAGGCATTCGATAAGGTTACATTCAAGAGATTATTAGCAAAAATGAGAATGCACAGAATTGGAGTTGCCTTTGTGTCTTGGGTTGGAAATTAGTTGGGAGGCAGGAGGCAGACAGTGGCGATAGAGGTAGGTACTCTGATTGGTGGGATGTGACACGTGGTGTTCCCCAGGGATCTCTTCTGGGACCTCAACTTTTCACCATATTTATTAATGAGTTGGATGATGTAATAGAGAGTTATGTATCCAGGTTTGCCGGTGACACCAAGTTTGATGAGAAAGTAAGTAGTGCAGATGGGAACAGGAAGTTGCAAAGGGATGAAGTGAGTGGGAAGTGAGTGGGCAAAACTATGGCAGCTGGAGGTCAGTGTGGGCAAGTGTGAGGTCATTCACTCTGGACCCATGAGAGATAGATCAGGGCATTTGCTAAAAGGTGTGAAACTGTGGAGGAGCAAAGAGGTTTGGGAGTCCAAGTTCACAAGTCATTTAAAGCCAGTAGATCGGTACAGAAAGCACAAGTTGCATCTACGCCATTTCTCCCAGGCTTCCGCTGATCTGCCGGTTACAGTGGACGATCGGGAAATCCCCCCACGGGAATCCCACCCCTCGATCAATAGCAGTGTGATCACTCGGCCTGTTTAACACACAGACCAACACACTAAGTGGGTGAAGCTCCATTCGTCCCATCAAATGGCTCTCACCACCGCTGAGAGTGCCAGCCGTGGCTCAGTGGGCAGCACTCTCGCCTCTGAGACAGTAGGTCATGGAATCAACCCCCAGTCCACAGACCTGAGCACGTAATCCAGGCTGATTCTCCCAGTGCAGTATTGAGGGAGTGCTGCATTGTCAGATCTTTCAGATGAGACTTTAAACAAAGGCCCATCTGCCCAAACAAGTAGATGTAAAAGATCCCACGCAAAATTCAAAAGGGAGGGGAATTCCCCCGGTGTTTAAAATTCTCAAACTTGTGTCCAAATCCCTCCATGGCCTCACCTCTCCCTCTCTGTAACCTCCTCCAGTTTTATAACCCTCTGAGATTTCTGCCCTCCTCCAATTCTTGTCTCTTGCACATCTCTGATTTTAATCACTCCACCATTGGTGGCCTTGCCTTCAGTTGTCGAGGCCTTAAGCTCTGGAATTCCCTCCCTAAACCTCTCCGCCTCTCTCTCCTTTAAGACGCTCCTTAAACCCTACCTCTTTGACCAAGCTTTTGGTCACCTGCCCAAACATCTCCTTATATGGCTCGGTGTCAACTTTTGTTTGGTAATTGCTCCTGTGAAGTGCCTTGGGACGTTTTACTACATTAAAGGCATTCTATAAATGCAAGCTGTTGTTGTTGGCCAGGCCAACATTTATCTCTCAACCAACACCATTAGAAACAGTTTAAATGGTCATTTATTTCACTACTGTTTGCCAATTTAAATTTTCAAGACTGAGATTGATAAATTTTTGTTGGGCAATGGTATCAAGGGATATGGAGCAATGGTGGGTAATGTGGGTACAGATCAGCCATGATCTAATTGAATGATGGAACAGGCTCGAGGGGCTGAATGACCTCCTCCTGTTCCTATGTTACTATGACAGACCACCAAGTATTGTATCCCAGTGTTATACAGTGACAGACCTGTACCCACCAGTACTGTACCCCAGTGTTATACAGTGACAGACCTGTACCCACCAGTACTGGGCTCCAGTGTTATACAGTGACAGACCTGTACCCACCAGTACTGTACCCCAGTGTTATACAGTGACAGACCTGCACCCACCAGTACTGGGCTCCAGTGTTATACAGTGACAGACCTGTACCCACCAGTACTGTACCCCAGTGTTATACAGTGACAGACCTGTACCCACCAGTACTGTACCCCAGTGTTATACAGTGACAGACCTGTACCCACCAGTACTGTACCCCAGTATTATACAGTGACAGACCTGTACCCACCAGTACTGTACCCCAGTGTTATACAGTGACAGACCTGTACCCACCAGTACTGTACCCCAGTGTTATACAGTGACAGACCTGTACCCACCAGTACTGTACCCCAGTATTATACAGTGACAGACCTGTACCCACCAGTACTGTACCCCAGTATTATACAGTGACAGACCTGTACCCACCAGTACTGTACCCCATGTTATACAGTAATTGGCCTGTGCCCACCTGTACTGTACCCCAGTGTTATACAGTGACAGACCTGTACCCACCAGTACTGTACCCCATGTTATACAGTGACAGACCTGTACCCACCAGTACTGTACCCCAGTGTTATACAGCGACAGACCTGTACCCACCAGTACTGTACCCCAGTGTTATACAGTGACAGACCTGTACCCACCAGTACTGTACCCCAGTGTTATACAGCGACAGACCTGTACCCACCAGTACTGTACCCCATGTTATACAGTGACAGACCTGTACCCACCAGTACTGTACCCCAGTGTTATACAGCGACAGACCTGTACCCACCAGTACTGTACCCCAGTGTTATGCATTGACAGACCTGTACCCACCAGTACTGTACCCCAGTGTTATACAGTGACAGACCTGTACCCACCAGTACTGTACCCCGATGTTATACAGCGACAGACCTGTACCCACCAGTACTGTACCCCAGTGTTATGCATTGACAGACCTGTACCCACCAGTACTGTACCCCAGTGTTATATAGTGACAGACCTGTACCCACCAGTACTGTACCCCAGTGTTATATAATGACAGACCTGTACCCACCAGTACTGTACCCCAGTGTTATGCATTGACAGACCTGTACCCACCAGACTATATCCCGATGTTATACAGTGACAGACCTGTACCCACCAGTACTGTACCCCAGTGTTATACAGTGACAGACCTGTACCCACCAGTAATGAACCCTAGTGTTTACAGTGAAATATCAATACCAAGCAGTACTGTACCCCAGTGTTTACTCTTATCTAACCCATGCTATACCTGGCATGGCAATGTTTGATGGGACATTTTAGGGGGAGCTTTACTCTGTATCTAACACACACTGTACCTGATGTGGGAGTGCTTGATACTGACACTGGGTACCTGAAATAGCAATTTCCTATTCTCAAACACTGACATCGCTCACCCCGATGAACACAAAATTCACAAGTAAAACAAAATATAAATCCATGCATGGTTATTATATGATAAATATCTCAACTCTGTCAGCCTCTCTTGTGGCACTATTTATCTGGTTAGCACTGATCTTCCATTCACCAGAACTAGAACTCGTTGAAAAAGTGGTTAAAGCAGTTAAAAAAGCATAGGTGACCCTGGGCTTTACAAATAGAGGCATAGAGTACAAAAGCAAGGAAGTCATGATGAAGCTTTATAAACACAGGTGCAGCCACAACTGGAGTATTGTGAGCAGTTCTGGGCACCGCACTTTAAGAAAGATGTGAAGACCTTAGAGAGGGTGCAGACAAGATTTATTAGAATGATTCCAGGGACGAGGGACATTAGTTACGTGGATAGACTGGAGAAGCTGGGATTGTTCTCCTTGGAACAAAGAAGGTTCAGAGGAGATTTGATAGAGGTATTCAAAATCATGAAGGGTCTAGACAGAGTAGATAGAGACAAACTGTTCTTATTGGCGGAAGGATCAAGAACCAGAGGACATAGATTTAAGGTGATTGCAAAAGAACCAAAGGTGACATGAGGAAAAACTTTTTTGCACAGAGAGTGGTTAGGATCTGGAATGCACTGCCCGAGGGAGTGGTGGAGGCAGATTCAATTATGGATAAGATTTTTTTATTCGTTCATGGGATGTGGGCATTGCAGGCAAGGCCAGCGTTTATTGCCCATCCCTAATTGCCCTTGAGAAGGTGGTGGTGAGCCGCCTTCTTGAACCGCTGCAGTCCGTGTGGTGACGGTTCTCCCACAGTGCTGTTAGGAAGGGAGTTCCAGGGTTTTGACCCAGCGACGATGAAGGAACGGCGATATATTTGCAAGTCGGGATGGTGTGTGATTTGGAGGGGAACGTGCAGGTGGTGTTGTTCCCATGTACCTGCTGCCCTTGTACTTCTAGGTGGTAGAGGTCGCGGGTTTGGGAGGTGCTGTCGAAGAAGTCTTGGCGAGTTGCTGCAGTGCATCCTGTGGATGGTACACACTGAAGCCACTGTGCGCCAGTGGTGAAGAGAGTGAGTGTTTAGGATGGCGGATGGGGTGCCAATCAAGTGGGCTGCTTTGTCCTGGATGGTGTCGATCTTCTTGAGTGTTATTGGAGCTGCACTCATCCAGGCAGGTGGAGGGTATTCCATCACACTCCTGACTTGTGCCTTGTAGATGGTGGAAAGCTTTCGGGAGTCAGGAGGCGAGTCACTCGCCACAGAATACCCAGCCTCTGACCTGCTCCTGTAGCCACAGTATTTATGTGGCTGGTCCAGTTAAGTTTCTGGTCAATGGTGACCCCCAGGATGTTGATGGTGGGGGATTCCGCGATGGTAATGCCGTTGAATGTCAAGGGGAGGTGGTTAGACTCTCTCTTGTTGGAGATGGTCATTGTCTGGCACTTGTCTGGCACGAATGTTACTTGCCACTTATCAGCCCAAGCCTGGATGTTGTCCAGGTCTTGCTGCTTGCGGGCTCGGACTGCTTCATTATTTGAAGGGTTGCAAATGGAACTGAACACTGTGCAATCATTAGTGAACATCCCCATTTCTGACCTTATGATGGAGGGAAGGTCATTGATGAAGCAGCTGAAGATGGTTGGGCCTAGGACACTGCCCTGAGGAACACCTGCAGCAATGCCCTGGGGCTGAGATGATTGGCCTCCAACAACCACTACCATCTTCCTTTGTGCTAGGTATGACTCCAGCCACTGAAGAGTTTTCCCCCTGATTCCCATTGACTTCAATTTTACTCGGGCTCCTTGGTGCTACACTCGGTCAAATGCTGCCTTGATGAGAAGGGCAGTCTCTCTCATCTCGCCTCTGGAATTCAGCTCTTTTGTCCATGTTTGGACCAAGGCTGTAATGAGGTCTGGAGCCGAGTGATCCTGGCGGAACCCAAACTGAGCATCGGTGAGCAGGTTATTGGTGAGTAAGTGCCGCTTGACAGCACTGTCGACGACACCTTCCATCACTTTGCTGATGATTGAGAGTAGACTGATGGGGCGGTAATTGGCCGGATTGGATCTATCCTGCTTTTTGTGGCAAGACATACCTGGGCAATTTTCCACATTGTCGGGTAGATGCCAGTGTTGCAGCTGTACTGGAACAGCTTGGCTAGAGGCGCAGCTTGTTCTGAAGCACAAGTCTTCAGCACTACAGCTGGGATGTTGTCGGGGCCCATCGCCTTTGCTGTGTCCAGTGCACTCAGCCGTTTCTTGATATCACGTGGAGTGAATCGAATTGGCCGAAGACTGGCTTCTGTGATGGTGGGGATTTCAGGAGGAGGCCGAGATGGATCATCCACTCGGCACTTCTGGCTGAAGATGGTTGTAAACGCTTCAGCCTTGTCCTTTGCACTCACGTGCTGGACTCCGCCATCATTGAGGATGGGGATGTTTGCAGAGCCTCCTCCTTCCGTTAGTTGTTTAATTGTCCATCACCATTCACGACTGGATGTGGCAAGACTGCAGAGCTTTGATCTGATCCGTTGGTTGTGGAATCGCTTAGCTCTGTCTATAGTATGTTGCTTCCGCTGTTTAGCATGCATGTAGTCCTGAATTGTAGCTTCACCAGGTTGGCACCTCATTTTTAGGTACGCCTGGTGCTGCTCCTGGCATGCTCTCCTACACTCCTCATTGAACCAGGGTTGATCCCCTGGCTTGTTGGTAATGGTAGAGTGAGGAATATGCCAGGCCATGAGGTTACAGATTGTGCTGGAATACAATTCTGCTGCTGCTGATGGCCCACAGCACCTCATGGATGCTCAGTTTTGAACTACTAGATCTGTTCTGAATCTATCCCATTTAGCACGGTGGTAGTGCCACACAACACGTTGGATAGTGTCCTCAGTGTGAAGACGGGACTTCGTCTCCACGAGGACTGTGCGGTGGTCACTCCTACCAATACTGTCATGGACAGATGCATCTGTGACAGGTAGATTGGTGAGGACGAGGTCAAGTAAGTTTTTCCCTCGTGTTGGTTCGCTCACCACCTGCCGCAGGCCCAGTCTGGCAACTATGTCCTTCAGGACTCGGCCAGCTCGGTCAGTAGTGGTGCTACCGAGCCACTCTTGGTGATGGACATTGAAGTCCCCCAGCCAGAGTACATTCTGTGCCCTTGCTACCCTCAGTGCTTCCTCCAAGTGGTGTTCAACATGGAGGAGGACTGATTCATCAGCTGAGGGAGGGCGGTAGGTGGTAATCAGCAGGAGGTTTCCTTGCCCATGTTTGACCTGATGCCATGAGATTTCATGGGGTCCGGAGTCAATGTTGAGGACTCCCAGGGCCACTCCCTCCTGACTGTATATCACTGTACCGCCACCTCTGGTGGGTCTGTCCTGCCGGTGGGACAGGACATACCCAGGGATGGTGATGGAAGAGTCTGGGAGGTTGGCTGAAAGGTATGATTCTGTGAGTATGGCTATATCAGGCTGTTGCTTGACTAGTCTGTGGGACAGCTCTCCCAATTTTGGCACAAGTCCCCAGATGTTAGTGAGGAGGACTTTGCAGGGTCGACTGGACTTGGCTTGCTGTTGTCGTGTCCGGTGCCTAGTGGTCCATACGGTTTTATTCTTATTGTGACTTTTTTTCGCGTGCTTTTACAACTGAGTGGCTTGCTAGGCCATTTCAGAGGGTGATTAAGAATCAACCACATTGCTGTGGGTCTGGAGTCACATGTAGGCCAGACCGGGTAAGGACAGCAGGTTTCCTTCCCTAAAGGACATTAGTGAACCAGA
Source organism: Heptranchias perlo (assembly GCF_035084215.1). Lineage (NCBI taxonomy): Eukaryota > Metazoa > Chordata > Chondrichthyes > Hexanchiformes > Hexanchidae > Heptranchias > Heptranchias perlo. The sequence continues at coordinate 46,106,062 of NC_090347.1, forward strand.
TAGGTTTTTACAACAATCCGGTAGTTTCATGGCCACCATTACTGATACTTTGTTTTATTCCAGATTTTATTAATTAATTGAATTTAAATTTCCCAGCTGCCGTGGCGGGATTTGAACTCATGACTCCGAATTATTAGCCCAGGCCTCTGGATTACTCGCCCAGTAACATAACCACTATGCTACCGTACCCGTGAAAGGAAAAAAATTGCAGGGCTACGGGGATAGGGCGGGGGATTGGGACCAACTGGATTGCTCTTGCATAGAGCTGACACAGACTCGATGGGCTGAATGGCCTCCTTCCTTTCTATGATTCTATGGTTCTATAACTAATGGCGCTAACTCTCTCTGTCATATTTATTTTCATCAGTTAAACAGACTGCTCTTTATTTATAGAGATTTAATAATAATCATGAACGCATCCTAAGATCTACCAGGGTAAGAGCTGCTAATGGTGCCCGCAGTCAGCAAACGAGTTCATTCACTTCCATCGCACTACACAAACATTTCTCCTGAGACCGCAGGAGCTGATGAGTGTCCGTCCAGTGACAGCTCGCACTCAGATCCTTACTATTGATATACTGATCTTACTCGAAAAATACCCATTTTCATGTCGATGGAAAACAAAGTATAGTGTGACGGGCTATGATACGACATTAACATTCACCCGGCTGGTTAATTCTTCTTTCAGAGAGCCAGCACAGGCACTTTGGGCTGAATGGCCTCCTTCTATGCTGTATAATTCTATAATAGCCCTGTCTGCTTCCAGTGGTTTCACTTCAGGTTGTATGAGGTCTTTCAGCAGGTGTATTGTTCAGGAGGATCAGGTATCAGGTCAGTTATTCATCACCAGCACAATATCTTCACGCCCAGCTCCCTGTGTTCTGCTCAGCCGTGTGAGTTGTTCATGGTGGCCTGTTGATATTGTGAATCTGTTGCAGAAAAGTCTCTCCTGCCCCTTCGGACTGGGTAATTGTACTGATTTTCCAGGATCTTAAAAACATTTTTTTAATCCATTCTTAGCGATGTGGCTGTCACTGGCAAAGGTGGCATTTATTGCCCATCTCCAGTGGCCCTTGAGAAGGTGGCGTGGAGCCCTTCACCCCCATCGGTATTCCCTTCCCCCTATAATCTAAAACCCACGCTGGGCAATATAAACTAAATGGTACAATTTTAAAGGGGGTGTTGGAACAGGGAGACCTGGGGGTTCACGTACACAAATCTTTGAAGGTCGCAGGACAAGTTGAGAAAGCTGTTAAAAAAGCATTTGGGATCCAGGGCTTTATTAATAGAGGCATAGAGTACAAAAGCACGGAAGTTATGCTAAACCTTTATAAAACTCTGGTTAGGCCTCAGCTGGAATATTGTGTTCAATTCTGGGCACCACACTTTAGGAAGGATGTCAAGGCCTTAGAGAGAGTGCAGAAGAGATTTACTCGAATGGTGCCAGGGATGAGGGACTTCAGTTGCATGGAGAAGCTGAGGTTGTTCTCCTTAGAGCAGAGAAGGTTAAGGGGAGATTTAATCGAGATGTTCAAAATTATAAGGGCTTTTGATAGAGTAGATAGGGAGAAATTGCTTCCACTGGCAGGAGGGTCGGTAACCAAAGGACACAGATTTAAGGCAATTGGCAAAAGAAGCAGAGGGGAGATGAGGAGAATTTTTTTTACGCAGTGAGTTGTGATGATCTGGAATGCGCTGCCTGAAAGGGTGGTGGAAGCAGATTCAATAATAACTTTCAAAAGGGAATTGGATAAATACTTGAAAGGGAAAAAATTTGGAGTCACGCTCCAATCACAGCCTCCTTCGATGGTGGAACACCTTAATTCCTCCAACACATCGCACCACCTTTTGAGTGAGAGCTTGACTCAGTGGGTCCCCCTCTCACCTCTGAGGCAGAAGGTTGTGGGTTCAAGTCCCACTTCAGAGACCTGAGCATATAATCCAGACTGGCTCTTCCGGTGCAGTACTGAGGGCATACTGCATTGTTGGAGGTGCCATCTTTCGAATGAGACATTAAACTGAGGTCCAGTCTGCCCTCTCAGGTGGACGTAAAAGATCCCACAGCACCATTCGAAGAAGAGCAGGGGAGTTCTCCCTGGTGTCCTGGCCAATATTTATCCTTCAAGCAAAACAGATTATCTGATCATGTATCTCATTATTGTTTGTGGGGCCTTGCTGTGCACAAATTGGCTTCGAAGTTACCCGACATTACTACAGTGACTATAGTTCATTGGTGGCAATGGGCTTTGGGATGTCCTGAGGACATGAAATGCCATCACACCCTGTTCCTACAAAAAACAAACCCTGGGTTTTAGGTTAAACAAACATGCAATTTGTGAAGAAATTACTGTTGATGAGTGTCCTCCTGACCAGATCTGAAGTTCAGTTATTTTCCAAGGTGGGCTCCATCACTCAGCCTCAGCCTCCCTCCTCCCCCTTGAAAGATGTGAAGCTTTCCTCGGCCACAGTGATCATAGTACCATAATTAGTTATGGAAAAGGACAAGGAGCAATCTAGAGTAAAAATATTTAATTGGAGGAGGCCCAATTTCAGTGGGTTGAGAATGGCTCTGGCCCGGGTAAATTGGAATCAAAGATTGGCAGGAAAACTGTAATCGAACAATGGGTAGCCTTTATAGAGGAGATGGTTCAGGTACAGTCCAGGTACATTCCCACGAGGGGGAAAGATAGAGCAACCAAAGCCAGGTAGTGCAGGAGTCCCCTGAGGACATGTCACTCTCCAACCAGTATTCAGTTCTGAATAGTGGTGAGGGAGAGAGTTCCTTTGGGGATGTGCAATCAGAGCCAAGTCCACAGCACCATGGGTGGCTCAGCTGTACGGGGAGGGGGGAGGAGAAAGGTCAGGAGAGCAATAGTGATCGGGGATTCCATAGTTAGGGGAGCAGACAGGCATTTCAGTGGCCGCAAACGTGATTCCAGGATGGTATGTTGCCTCCCTGGTGCCAGGGTCAAGGATGTCACTGAGCGGCTGCAGAACGTTCTCGGGGGGAGGGTGAACAGCCAGAAGCCGTGGTCCATATCGGTACCAACGACATAGGTAGAAAGAGGGATGAGGTCCTGCAGGCAGAGTTTAAGGAGTTAGGAAAGAGATTAACAAGCAGGACCTCAAGGGTAGTAATCTCCAGATTACTCCCAGTGCCACACGCTAGTGAGTATAGAAATAGGAGGATAGAGCAGATGAATGCGTGGCTGGAGAGATGATGCAGGAGGGAGGGCTTTAGATTCCTGGGGTATTGGGACCGGTTCTGGGGGAGGTGAGACCTGTACAAGCCGGACGGGTTGCACCTCAACAGGGCCAGGACCAATATCCTTGCGGGGAGGTTTGCTAGTGCTGTTGGGGAGGTTTTAAACTAACTTGGCAGGGAGATGGGAACTTGAGTGTAGATTCAGAAGGGAGAGTAACAAAGCTGGAAGTGGAAGGCAGAAAAGTAGTAAGTGAAATTGGAAGGCAGCGGAAACAACGCCAGCAGCAAATAAGGTCAAAATAGGAAAAAATGTTAAAAAAGCAAAATTAAAGGCACTTTATCTGAATGCACGCAGCATTCGCAACAAGGTAAATGAATTGACGGCACAAATAGAAGTAACTGAGTATGATCTAATTGCCGTTACAGAGACATGGCTGCAGGGTGACCAAGGCTGGGAACTGAATATCCAAGGATATTCAACATTTAGGAAGGACCGGCAAAGAGTAAAAGGAGGTGGGGTAGCACTGTTAATAAAAGACGTACAATAGTGAGAAAGGATCTTGGCTGAGAAGATCAAGATGTAGAATCAGTTTGGGTGGAGCTAAGAAACAGCAAGGAGCAGAAAACACTGGTGGGAGTTGTTTATAGACCACCAAACAGTAGTGGTAATGTCGGGCATGGTATAAAGTAAGAAATTAGAAGTGCATGTAACAAGGGTAATACAGTAATCATGGGGAACTTTAATCTACATATAGACTGGGCAAACCAAATTGGCAACAATACTGTGGAGGACAAATTCCTGGAATGTATACGAGATGGTTCTCTAGATCAGTATGTTGAGGAACCAACTACAGAACAGGCTATTTTAGATCTAGTATTGTTCAATGAGAAAGGGTTAATTAATAATCTTGTTGTAAAGGAGCCCTTAGGGAAGAGTGACCATAATATGATAGAATTCTTCATTAAGTTTGAAAGTGATGTCAATCCGAAACTAGGGTCTTAAATCTAAACGAAGGAAACTACGAAGGTATGAGGCCCAAGTTGGCTGTGGTTGATTGGGGAACTACATTAAAAGTTATCACTGTAGACAGGAAATGGCTAGCATTTAAAGAATTCATACATAATTTGCAACAAATATATATTCCTTTAAGGCACAAAAGACCAACAGAAAAAGTGGTCCAACCGTGGCAAACAAGAGTAATTAAAGAGAGTATTAAATCAAAGGGAGAGGCATTTAAAGTTACCAGAAAAAGCAGTAAGCCTGAGGATTGGGAGCATTTTAGAATTCAGCAAAGGAGGACGAAGAAATTGATAAAGAAAGGGAAAATAGAATATGAGAGTAAACTAGCGAGAAACATAAAAACGGACTGTAAAAACTTCTATAGGTATGTAAAAAGGCAAAGACTGTCGAAGGCAAATGTGGGTCCCTTACAGATAGAGACGGGAGAATTTATAATGGGGAATAAGGAAATGACAGAGAAATTAAACAAATACTTTGTGTCTGCCTTCACAGAAGACAACACAAAAAACCTCCCAGAAATGCTAGAGGGTCTGGTGAGAATGAGGAACTGAGAGAAATTAGTATTAGTAAAAAAAAATAGTACTAGAGAAATTAATGGGACTGAAAGTCAATAAATCCCAAGGACCTGATGATCTACATCCCAGGGTTTTGAAAGAGGTGGCTATAGAGATAGTGGATGCATTGGTTGTCATCTTCCAAAAGTCTACAGATTCTGGAATGGTTCCTGCAGATTGGCGGGTGGCAAATGTAACCCCACCATTTAAGAAAGGAGGGAGAGAGAAAACTGGGAACTACAGACCTGTTAGCCTGACATCAGTAGTAGGGAAAATGCTAGAATCTACTATAAAGGATGTGATAACAGGACACTTAGAAAATAATAATAGGATTTGACAGAGTCAACATAGATTTATGAAAGGGAAATCATGTTTGACAAACCTATTGGAGTTCTTTGAGGATGTAACTAGTAGAATAGATAAGGGGGAACCAGTGGATGTGGTGTATTTGGATTTTCAGAAGACTTTTGATTAGGTCTAACACAGGAGGTTGGTGAACAAAGTTAGAGCACATGGAATTGGGGGTAATATACTGGCATGGATTGAGAATTGGTTAACAGACAGAAAAAAGAAAGTAGGAATAAACAGGTCTTTTTCAGGTTGGCAGACTGACTAGTGGGGTACCGCAGGGATCGGTGCTTGGGCCCCAGCTATTCACAATCTATATCAATGATTTGGATGAGGGGACCAAATGTAATATTTCCAAGTTTGCTGATGACACAAAACTAGGTGGGAATGTGAGTTGTGAGGAGGATGCAAAGAGTCTTCAATGGGATATAGACAGGCTAAGTGAGTGGGCAAGAACATGGCAGATGGAATATAATGTGGAAAAATGTGAAATTACCCACTTTGGTAGGAAAAACAGAAATGCAGAGTATTTTTTAAATGATGAGAGATTGGGAAATGTTGATGTTCAAAGGGACCTGGGTGCCCTTGTACATGAGTCACTGAAAGCTAACATGCAGGTGCAGCAAGCAGTTAGGAAGGCAAATGGTATGTTGGCCTTCATTACAAGAGGATTTGAGTACAGGAGTAAAGATGTCTTACTGCAGTTATACAGGGCCTTGGTGAGACCGCACCTGGAGTATTGTGTGCAGTTTTGGTCTCATTACCTAAGAAAGGATATACTTGTCAGAGAGGGAGAGCAACGAAGGTTCACCAGACTGATTCCTGGGATGGCAGGACTGTCGTATGAGGAGAGATTGAGTCGACTAGGCCTGTATTCACTCGAGTGAATGAGTGAATAGAAGAATGAGAGGTGATCTCATTGAAACATACAAAATTCTTACAGGGCTCGACAGGGTAGATGCAGGGAGGATGTTTCCCCTGGCTGGGGAATCTAGAACCAGGGGTCACAGTCTCAGAATCAAGAGTATGCCATTTAGGACTGAGATGAGGAGAAATTCCTTTGTTCAGAGGGTGGTGAATCTTTGAATTCTCTACCCCAGAGGGCTGTGGAGGCTCAGTCATTGAGTACATTAAAAGCAGAGATCGATAGATTTCTAGATATTAATGGCATCAAGGATATGCGGATGGTGCAGGAAAATGGTGTTGGGGTAGAAGATCAGCCATGATCTTGTTGAATGGCAGAGCAGGCTGAAGGGGCCGGATGGCCTAGCCTGCTCCTGTTTCTTATGTTCTTATGTTCATATGTTCCCTGGATGACGAAAGAGATAGAGAATAAGGTGAAGCAGAAAAAGGGGTGTATGACAGATGTCAGGTTAATAATACAAGTGAGAACCAAGCTGAATATGGAAAGTTCAGATGGGAAGTGAAAAAGGAAATAAGATGGACAAAGAGAGAGGATATACTGGCAGCCAACATAAAAGAGAATCCAAAGGTCTTCTATAGGCATGTAAATAGTAAACGGGTAGTAAGAGGAGGGGTGGGGCCGATTAGGGACCAAAAAGGAGATCTACTCATGGAGGCAGAGGGTATGGCTGAGGTACTAAATGAGTACTTTGCAACTGTCTTTACCAAGGAAGATGCTGCCAAAGTCACAGTAAAAGAGGAGGTAGTTGAAATACCGGATGGGCTAAAAATTGATAAAGAGGAGGTACTAGAAAGGCTAACTGTACTTGAAGTAGATCAGTCACCTGGTCCGAATGGGATGCATCCTAGGTTGTTGAGGGAAGTAAGGGTGGAAATTGCGGAGGTGCTGGCCATAATCTTCCAATAATCCTTAGATACGGGGGTGGTGCCAGAGGACTGGAGAATTGCAAATGTTACACCCTTGTTCAAAAAAGGATGTAAGGATAAACCCAGCAACTACAGGCCAGTCAGTTTAACCTCGGGGGTGGGGAAGCTTTTAGAAATGATAATCCAGGACAAAATTAATAGTCACTTAGACAAGTGTGGATTAATAAAGGAAAGCCAGCACGGATTTGTTAAAGGCAAATCATGTTTAACTAACTTGATGGAATTTTTTGATGAGGTAACAGAGAGGGTCGATGAGGGCAATGGGGTTGATGTGATGTATATGGACTTTCAAAAGGTGTTTGATAAAATGCCGCATAATAGGCTTGTCAGCAAAATTGAAGCTCATGGAATAAAAGGGGCAGTGGCAGCATGGATACAGAATTGGATAAGTGACAGGAAACAGAGAGTAGTGGTGAACGGTTGTTTTTCGGACTGGAGGGAGGTATACAGTGGTGTTCCCCAGGGGTCGGTACTAGGATCACTGCTTTTCTTGATATATATTAATGACTTGGACTTGTGTGTACAGGGCACAATTTCAAAATTTGCAGATGACACAAAACTTGGAAGTGTAGTAAACAGTGAGGATAGTGATAGACTTCAAGAGGATATAGACAGGCTGGTGGAATGGGCGGACACGTGGCAGATGAAATTTAACACAGAGAAGTGCGAAGTGATACATTTTGGTAGGAAGAATGAAGAGACAATATAAACTAAATGGTACAATTCTAAAGCGGGTGCAGGGACAGAGAGACCTGGGGGTTTATGTGCACAAATCTCTGAAGGTGGCAGGGCAGGTTGAGAAAGCAGTTAAAAAAGCATACGGGATCCTGGGCTTTATAAATAGAGGCATAGGCCCCGATATTAGTGGGGAGGCGGGATGACGGGGGTGTGGGTGCGATTGGGCGTGTGGGTAACCCGCCCAATAAAATCTGTCCGTTCCCCACACGATCGAGGGTCAATTGGAGCCATTTAACGTGGTTTCCGGATTTGCCGTCGGAAAGCTGCGCAGCGGGCAGACTGTCCACCCCCATCACAGGCTGTCGGCTGGAGGAGCTCTATTTAAAGGGGCAGTCCTCCAATGGCTGCTCCTGGAACAAACATCCACAGACCACAATGGAGCAGCCCAGGGGAAAGGCTGCTCCCAGATTCAGTGATGCTTCACTCCAGGTCCTACTGGATGGGGTGAGGAGGAGGAGGGAGATCTTCTACCCGGTGGATGGGAGGATGTGGCCTGCCTCTGCCACCAAGAAGGCCTGGCTTGAGGTGGCAGAGGAGGTCAGCAAGACCAGCAACATATCCCGCACCTGGATCCAGTGCAGGAAGCGCTTCAATGACCTAACTAGGTCAGTCAAAGTGAGTAAACTTACTCATTCTCCTACACTCCATCTTCCACATCACCGCCCCCACCCCCACAACTCATTCTACACTGCCCACACTACTCTATCACATCACTCCTCACACCCACTCAAACCTCATCCTCAACTTACCTGCACTTCCTCACCTCCCAAGTACTCATCCCACCACTACCACTCAACCCAATCCTCATACAATATCATGGCTCTGTCCCATAATCACCCTCTGATGCATCTCTTTCACGGTCAGCCTCACCCAAACCATTGCATTCATCGGTTGGCCACGTCACCATCCCTCACTCACGCCTCTCTACTTTCTCCCCGATAGGAGAAGAGAGCCCAGAATGCACGGGAGAGGGTGAGGACCGGAGGGGGGGCCGCAACAGATGGTCGTCCTCACAGACAGGGAGCAGGAGGTGCTGGAGCTGAGTCACACCCTCGAGTGCCTGTCCGTCAGGGACACCGAGACTGGCACCCGACAAACGTCTGGTGACAGAACTTTAACATTCAGCACTCACAATATCAATTGATGTTAACATGCCTTGCCATCTTCAGCACCTCAGTATGATCATCGCAACATGACACATCTGTGATCATGTTTAATATTACCTTCTGTTCTCTTACAGGGCCTTCAGCGACCGCTGTGACGGCAGAGGGCGATTCCTCAAAGGACTTGCTGGCCTCTGAGGGGGCACTGTCACATCTGAGCGAGCCATCCACCAGCACAGATACTCACACCTCGGTGGGTCCTAGTCCTCAGTTAGTTGGCGTCGCACATGGTGAGTCACCACACATGTGAGCACGAGCAGACACTGTTGGCAGGGGCAGCTGTGGAGAGTCCACGTTGGTGGGAGCCCTCCTCTCCAGGCTCTGCTCAGCTGGGCACAGATGCTGAACCCTGGGGACCATCGTTTAAAAGGAGAATGATCGAGGGACAGCAGCACATTTGCGAGGTGCTGGAACAGGTGCCATGCGCACTCTCCACAATAGCGCAGAGGATGGAGGAGTCCAACTCCTGCATGAGTGGAATGGTGGCACAGGTCCAGGAGGGAATCTCTGAGATAGTGTCACAGGGACATGAGGGAATCTCTGAGATAGTGTCACAGGGACATGAGGGCATCTGTGAGATAGTGTCGCGGGTAAGTGCGGGAATGTCTGCGATGGAGGGAAGGCTAGCCTCCGTGGAGCTTCAAGCACGGCTCACAAATGAGTCCAATGAGGCCCTGACAACGGCCCTTCGGACTCAGGGTGAACAACATTCTGCCGCCTTAAACAGGCAGGCAGATACAGTAGCACTGGCCTTACAAGGCTTCACACATTTCCTCCAAACTGTCGTGCAGCAGAGTGGTGGGAGTGATGTGGGCCTGGCCCAGGAGAGGGATGATGGCGAAAGGGGACATGAAAGTGGGGACGCCACTCAAAGCGCCCCCACGTCTCACCCATTGCCCCCCCTCTCAACCAGTACCCGCAATGCTGCCACCGCTCCAGGTGGCCGAGTCTGCCCCTGCACAGGTGCAGGTGGAGCAGTCTTTGGAGGGGCCCTCACGGGCACCAAAACCCAGAGGGCGTAGGCCCAAAGCATCTAATCGGTCAGGGCATGAACAAGAGCAACCTGTCACTACCTCTGCTGCAGCCACGGGGGAGGCACCACGTAGAAGTCGTTGGAAGTGAAAGGCGAAGGTTTTGTGAGCACGAAGGGGATGCACAAGGGTGTTTGATAGTTGGTCATGTTTTTATTTATATTTGCTTTTTGTTAAACTTATTAAATATTATTATTGTCACCACTACTGCCACATCTTGGCCATTCTTGACTGGCTTCTGTAATAAGGCCCTTTCATGAGGTTCACCGTGAATACTCACACTTGATGCCACCCATTGGGTCACTCTACAGTGGGTGTGTGTGTAGTTGCAGCACTGTTTTGTGCTGGGTGCGGGGTCTGGTGTGGCCCCTGCTCTGTCCAGGTGGTGAGGACTTAACTGTTCACACTCTCTGATGTTCGGAGAACTGTTCACATATCAGTGACTCCTTGGCCTCACGAGCAGCCAGGTGAGCCGCTGTTCTGCCCATGGGTTCCTCCTCCTCTTCCTCCTCCTCCTCCTCCTCCTCACTGTGGGTGGTAGATGTGGATGGGGCCTCCTCCAGTGGCACCCCTCTCTGTTGTGCCATGTTGTGCCGGGCACAACACACGACTGTAATGTGTCCCACTCTGGTGCGTATTGAAGCGCTCCCCCAGAATGATCAAGGCACCTGAGGCACATCTTGAGCAGCCCTATAACATGCTCAATTATAGACCTGGTGGAGATGTAGCTGTCGTTATATCGACGCTGTTGCTCGGTGGTGGGGTTGCTCAGAGGTGTCATGAGCCACGTGTGCAGGGGGTATCCCTGGTCCCCGAGGAGCCAGGCCTTACGGGTGGAAGAGGGGCGGGATGTTGGACTCCCGGAGGATGAAGGAATCGTGGCAGCTGCCAGGGAATCTGGCGCACACGTGAAGGAATCTCTTGCGATGGTCACAGATGAGCTGAGTGTTGATGGAGTGATCGCCCTTCCTGTTGACGAACAGTCCTGGCTCGTGTGGAGGTGCTCGGATTGCTATATGGGTGCAATCGATTACACCCTGTACCCGTGGGAAGCCAGACACAGTGTGGAATCCCACTGCCCTCTCCGTCTGGCTGAGGTTGTCCATGGGGAAGTTGACGTAGTGCGAGGCCCTGCGAAACAAGCTGTCGGTGACCTGCGTTATGCACTTTTGTGCAGATGACTGAGAGACCCCGGCGATGTCCCCGGTGGCACCCTGGAATGATCTGGAGGTGAAGAAGTTGAGGGCAGTGCTGACTTTGACAGCGACAGGTGAGGAGATGCTGCTCAGGCCAGCCGGGAACAGCTCGGCATGAAGGAGGCTGCAGATGTCTGCAACTACCTGATGACTGACTCTGAACCTCGGTCTGTAGACCCTGTGGTGAGGGTAGTGCCTCCTGCGACGTCACTCTCTCTGTTGTTGCCCTCCGTGCTCTTGTGCAGGTGCCTGTGGCGCAGCACTGTGTTGTGGAGCTCCACGTGGCGGAGGTGGACGGCGTGCCTGGCGAGGCTGGTGATGTTGCTCGTCCTCGGATGGAGTGATGAATGCAGCCATGGCGTCCCCCCATCCTGACAGTGTGAGTTTGAGGGGGTCCGCAAAGTAGGTAAATCTGTTTGAACAGCGGAGTTTTGTGTGGGAAGTAAGAATTTTGAGTGAAAACACAAAGGTCTTGCAGCCAAATCTTTGTCTGAAGTGACAGAGTGCCCTGCTGCAATAAATGAAGTTTTCTCCCCACCTGTCAAATAATCCTTTACATCTCCCACTGGCTGTAACAGGGAGTGTTTCTCACAGCACGGGAAACACGCTGAGGATCCTTCAAAATCGCACCCCTGCCAAAATGTCTAGCCAATTGGGTATTTCATGTACTTTAACTATCGGACAAACTATGGAAATTATCATCCCGCCGGCTTTAATTGTCGGTGGGACTCTCACATTCGGGAGGTGCGCGCACACCCGGAACCCGGAAGTCAGCGGATTGGAGCCGGGCTCTGAATCCGCTCCGAATTTTAGCGATTTTTGGAGCTCCCCCGCCCCCAACGAAAATCGGCCCCGCAGAGTACAAAAGCAAGGAAGTTATGATGAACCTTTTATAAAACACTATTTCGGCTACAACTGGAGTATTGTGTCCAGTTCTGGGCACCGCACTTTAGGAAAGATGTGAAGGACTTGGAGAGGCTGCAGAAAAGATTTACTAGAATGATTCCAGGGATGAGGGACTTCAGTTACGTGGATAGACTGGAGAAGCTGGGATTATTCTCCTTGGAACAGAGAAGGTTGAGAGGAGATTTGATCGAGGTATTCAAAATCATGAAGGGTCTAGACAGAGTAGATAGAGAGAAACTGTTCCCATTGGTGGAAGGGTCGAGAACCAAAGGACACATATTTAAGGTAATTGGCAAAAGAACCAAAGGTGAGATGAGGAAAAACTTTTTTAGGCAGCGAGTGGTTAGGATCTGGAATGCACTGCCCGAGGGGGTGGTGGAGGCAGATTCAATCATGGCTTTGAAAAGGGAACTGGATAAATACTTGAAGGAACAAAATTTGCAGGCGGGGAAATGGGACTAGCTGGATTGCTCTTGCAGAGAGCTGACAAGGGCTCGACGGGCTGAATGGCCTCCTTCTGTGCTGTAACCATTCTATGAGTCTATGATGCATTGAGAGACACTCCCTAAAGTGCTCTGTTTGTAGCTGCTTCAATGTGCTGTTGAGAGAACTTTAAAGGGAATCGCAGTTGCAGGCGAATCTCCCTGGAACTCTCGGTACTTTCTCACCGAGCAGTCCGCACGCGGCAGGTCAGAGAGGGAGTGCAGTCCGTGGGGGAGTCTCCTCCTGCAGTATGTTGCTTTAGGTTTGTGTTTCATCGATGCAATGTGGGGAAATGGCTATGGATATTGGGCTTGTTTTCGTTGTTGACATTGAGGTGATCGAATTGAAATTTTCAGCGTTGTGAAGGGAAGTGGACAAAATTGAATTGCTCCATGTGGTAAAAGTTTCACATTCCCAGGGACATAAGTTAACAATGAGGAAGTTAGGAGAAAGAAGGAGAATCAGGGGAGTTTGTTTCACCCCAAAAGGTAATTCAGTTGCAAAGTATGTTACCGGAGAAGGACTTTGAAGTGAGTGGCATAAACAGGATCAATTATATGGTGTTTCTCCAGAGAGTGGAAGTTGAGGGATGTGATGAGCAGGTGGGTAGATGGGATCGAGGGACTTGGTGAGATGGTGGGTGGGTGGGATTGGAGGACTAGGTGAGCAGGTGGGTAGGTGGGATTGGGGGACTTGGTGAGAAGGTGGGTGGGTGGGATTGGGGGACTAGGTGAGAAGGTGGGTGGGTGGGATTGGGGGACTTGGTGAGAAGGTGGGTGGGTGGGATTGGGGGACTAGGTGAGAAGGTGGGTGGGTGGGATTGGGGGACTAGGTGAGAAGGTGGGTGGGTGGGATTGGGGGACTTGGTGAGCAGGTGGGTAGGTGGGATTGGGGGACTTGGTGAGCAGGTGGGTGGGTGGGATTGGGGGACTTGGTGAGCAGGTGGGTGGGTGGGATTGGGGGACTAGGTGAGAAGGTGGGTGGGTGGGATTGGGGGACTAGGTTAGAAGGTGGGTAGGTGGGATTGGGGGACTTGGTGAGAAGGTGGGTAGGTGGGATTGGGGGACTTGGTGAGCAGGTGGGGGGTGGGATTGGGGGACTTGGTGAGCAGGTGGGTGGGTGGGATTGGGGGACTAGGTGAGAAGGTGGGTGGGTGGGATTGGGGGACTTGGTGAGCAGATGGGTAGGTGGGATCGGGGGACTTGGTGAGCAGGTGGGTAGGTGGGATCGGGGGACTTGGTGAGCAGATGGGTAGGTGGGATCGGGGGACTTGGTGAGCAGATGGGTAGGTGGGATCGGGGGACTTGGTGAGCAGATGGGTAGGTGGGATCGGGGGACTTGGTGAGCAGATGGGTAGGTGGGATCGGGGGACTTGGTGAGCAGGTGGGTAGGTGGGATCGGGGGACTTGGTGAGAAGGTGGGTGGGTGGGATCGGGGGACTAGGTGAGCAGGTGGGTAGGTGGGATCGGGGGACTTGGTGAGCAGATGGGTAGGTGGGATCGGGGGACTTGGTGAGCAGGTGGGAAGGTGAGATCGGGGGACTTGGTGAGCAGATGGGTAGGTGGGATCGGGGGACTTGGTGAGCAGGTGGGTAGGTGGGATCGGGGGACTTGGTGAGAAGGTGGGTAGGTGGGATCGGGGGACTTGGTGAGCAGATGGGTAGGTGGGATCGGGGGACTTGGTGAGCAGGTGGGTGGGTGGGATCGGGGGACTTGGTGAGCAGGTGGGTAGGTGGGATCGGGGGACTTGGTGAGCAGATGGGTAGGTGGGATCGGGGGACTTGGTGAGCAGGTGGGTAGGTGAGATCGGGGGACTTGGTGAGCAGGTGGGTAGATGGGATTGGGGGACTTGGTGAGAAGGTGGGTAGATGGGATTGGGGGACTTGGTGAGAAGGTGGGTAGGTGGGATTGGGGAGATGAAGAGAAGGTGGGTTGAGGGATATGGTGTGGAGGGTAGGTGGGATTGAGGGATATGGAGAGATGGGTCGGTGGGATTGAGGAATATGGTGAGAAGGTGGGTAGATGGGGTTGAGAGATATGGTGAGAAAGTGGTTTGGTTGATTAAGGGATATGTGAGAAGGTGGATAGGTGGGGTTGATACGGAGAGAAGGTGATTAAGTGGCACTGAGGAATATGGGAAGAAGGTGAGACGGTGCAGTTGAGGGATGTGGTGGGTCGGTGGGATCGTAGGACATGGTGAGAAGATGGGTAGGTGGGATTGAGGGATGTGGTGCGAAGTGGGGTAGGTGGGATTGAGGAATATGGGGATAAGATGAGGTTGGGCCTCGTGGCCTTTTCCTGTTCCAGTAGTTTTTTGTCCCATTTATCATTGTGAAATGTATTTACATAATTTCATCTTAATGCCTAGTTGGGTGTTGGTGTATCTTGTCTCATGCACTGCTGCCTGAGTCTCAGGAGAGTGAGTTAACTGAAGCCACTCACCACATCTGGTTCTGTAATGTGCAGCTGGTCTTCCTGTAAACCAGCTGCCCCATGGGAGCCCAGCGTTGATCTGTGAGCAGAGCAGTGACATCGAGATATTGTCACAAGACCGTTCCAAAGTAACGGGACACTTTGTACGTAATGATGTCATGATGCAGCAGGGTGTTTCCTTGCCCTGGTGAGACCAAAAAAACCCAGTGATAAAAAGGGTCTTCCTCACCACTGGTTTAAGAATTCCAGTAGGTTTACGTTGATGTATCTGCCAGATGCAGTAGACTTGTGAAATGGGAGCAGGCAGCTGAACAACAGAATAAAAGAAAGAACTCGCATAAATGTAGCACCTTTCACATCCTTCCCAGAGCACTGCACTGTTGTGATGTTGGCAAACACAGCAAGCTGATTTGCACAGCAAGGGCCCACAAGTCCCATCTTCACATTGAGGATACCCTCCGTCGTATTGTGTGGCACTGCCACCATGCTAAGTGGGATGTTCTATGCTCTATATCACCACTCACCCATTGGAGATTGAACCTGGAATGTTCCTGCTCTATTATCACCTCCTCGCTGGATAAACTCCCTGAGCCGCTGGGGAAGTTGCACAACTTGGCATTCAATTAAGCCAATTTCCGTAGGTTGGCTTTCAAAGGCTGTTGCTATCTGCTGTTACTGGATTCAAAACGATTACATTTAATTTCATTATGTGGTTAATAACTTCTGATTAATTTTTGAACGACCCGTCCATCACTGTGATATAAATGAGTTGGAACCGTATAAAATATAAGGCGTGTCTGTGGCTCGCTCAGTGATCGAAAATCTTCGCAATAACCCTCTCACATGGCTTAAAGAGCAGGCACTTGCAATTATAGAGCACCTTTCATGACCTCAGGGCGTCTCGAAGCACTTTACAGCCAATTAAGTACTTTTGAATTTAGAGCAGAGAAGATTAAAGAGAGGTTAAATAGAGGTGTTCAAAACCATGAAAGGTTTTGATAGAGTAAATAAGGAGAAACTGTTTTCACTTCTTCACAAATTGTGTCACCCTTATCATCTGAAGTACAGGGCCCCTGGCATATGTGCCAACACAGTAGATTAAGGCTGAGAGAAGAGAGTCTTTCCATTAGCTGGAGATCGACCGTTGGCTGTGCGAAAGGTCCTCAGTGTTTGTGCCTCCACAAGCATCTCAACCATTACTGAAACATTTACACACAGGAAATTCCTCCTAAATTCTCTATTTGATCTGTTAGTGACTATCTTATGTTTATGGCCCCTTGTTCTGCACTGCTCGGCAAGTGGAAACAGTTTCTCCACAACGACCCTTTCATCATTTTAAAGAGCTCTATCAGGTCTCCTATTAGAATCATAGAATCATAGAAGTTTACAACATGGAAACAGGCCCTTCGGCCCAACATGTCCATGTCGCCCAGTTTATACCACTAAGCTAGTCCCAATTGCCTGCACTTGGCCCATATCCCTCTATACCCATCTTACCCATGTAACTGTCCAAATGCTTTTTAAAAGACAAAATTGTACCCGCCTCTACTACTGCCTCTGGCAGCTCGTTCCAGACACTCACCACCCTTTGAGTGAAAAAATTGCCCCTCTGGACCCTTTTGTATCTCTCCCCTCTCACCTTAAATCTATGCCCCCTCATTATAGACTCCCCTACCTTTGGGAAAAGATTTTGACTTTCGACCTTATCTATGCCCCTCATTATTTTATAGACTTCTATAAGATCACCCCTAAACCTCCTACTCTCCAGGGAAAAAAGTCTCAGTCTATCCAACCTCTCCCTATAAGTCAAACCATCAAGTCCCGGTAGCATCCTAGTAAATCTTTTCTGCACTCTTTCTAGTTTAATAATATCCTTTCTATAATAGGGTGACCAGAACTGTACACAGTATTCCAAGTGTGGCCTTACTAATGTCTTGTACAACTTCAACAAGACATCCCAACTCCTGTATTCAATGTTCTGACCAATGAAACCACGCATGCCGAATGCCTTCTTCACCACCCTATCCACCTGTGACTCCACTTTCAAGGAGCTATGAACCTGTACTCCTAGATCTCGTTGTTCTATAACTCTCCCCAATGCCCTACCATTAACGGAGTAGGTCCTGGCCCGATTCGATCTACCAAAATGCATCACCTCACATTTATCTAAATTAAACTCCATCTGCCATTCATCGGCCCACTGGCCCAATTTATCAAGATCCCGTTGCAATCCTAGATAACCTTCTTCACTGTCCACAATGCCACCAATCTTGGTGTCATCTGCAAACTTACTAACCATGCCTCCTAAATTCTCATCCAAATCATTAATATAAATAACAAATAACAGCGGACCCAGCACCGATCCCTGAGGCACACCGCTGGTCACAGGCCTCCAGTTTGAAAAACAACCCTCTACAACCACCCTCTGTCTTCTGTCGTCAATCCAATTTTGTATCCAATTGGCTACCTCACCTTGGATCCCGTGAGATTTAACCTGATGTAACAACCTACCATGCGGTACCTTGTCAAAGGCTTTGCTAAAGTCCATGTAGACCACGTCTACTGCACAGCCCTCATCTATCTTCTTGGTTACCCCTTCAAAAAACTCAAATCAAATTCGTGAGACATGATTTTCCTCTCACAAAACCATGCTGACTGTTCCTAATCAGTCCCTGCCTCTCCAAATGCCTGTAGATCCTGTCTCTCAGAATACCCTCTAACAACTTACCCACTACAGATGTCAGGCTCACCGGTCTGTAGTTCCCAGGCTTTTCCCTGCCGCCCTTCTTAAACAAAGGCACAACATTTGCTACCCTCCAATCTTCAGGCACCTCACCTGTAGCTGTCGATGATTCAAATATCTCTGCTGGAGCCCCGCAATTTCCTCCCTAACCTCCCATAACGTCCTGGGATACATTTCATCAGGTCCCGGAGATTTATCTACCTTGATGCGCGTTAAGACTTCCAGCACCTCCCTCTCTGTAATATGTACACTCCTCAAGACATCACTATTTATTTTCCCAAGTTACAACACGGAAGGAGACCATTCGGTCCATCAAGTCCATGCCGGCTCTCTGCAATATCAATCCAGCTAATCCCACTCCTCCGCCCTATCCCCATAGCCCTGCAAATTTTTTCCTTTCAAGTACTTATCCAGTTCCTTTTTGAAAGCCACGATTGAATCTGCCTCCACCACCCCCTCGGGCAGTGCATTCCAGATCCTAAAAACTCGCTGCATAGAAAAGTTTTTCCTCATCTCATCTTTGGTTCTTTTGCCAATCACCTTAAATCTATGCCCTCTGGTTCTTGACCCTTCCACCAATGGGAACAGTTTCTCTCTATCTACTGTATCTAGACCCTTCATGATTTTGAATACCTCTATCAAATCTCCTCTCAATCTTCTCTGTTTCAAGGAAAACAACCCCAGTTTCTCCAATCTATCCACGTAACTGAAGTCCCTCATCCCTGAAATCATTCCAGTAAATCTCTTCTGCACCCCCTCTAAGGCCTTCACATCTATCCTGCAGTGAGGTGCCCAAAACTGGACACAATACTCCAGTTGTGGACGAACCAGTGTTTCATAAAGGTTCATCATGACTTCCTTGCTTTTGTACTCTATGCCTCTATTTATAAAGCCCAGGATCCTGTATGCTTTTTTAACCACTTTCTCAACCTACTTTCTCTGCCACCTTCAATGATTTTTGCATATATACCCCCAGATCTCTCTGTTCCTGTACCCTATTAGAATTGTGCCCTCTAGTTTATATTGCCTCTCCTCGTTCTTCCTACCGCAGTGCATCACTTCACATTTTTCTGCATTAAATTTAATCTGCCGTGTGTCCGCCCATGCCACCAGCCAGTCTGTATCCTCTTGAAGTCTATCACTATCCTCCTCACTGTTCACTACACTTCCAATTGTGTCATCTGCAAATTTTGAAATTGTGCCCTGTACACCCAAGTCCAAGTCATTAATATATATCAAGAAAAGCAGTGCTCCCAGCACCGACCCCTGGGGAACACCACTGTACACCTCCCTCCAGTCCAAAAAACAACCGTTCACAACTATTCTCTGCTTCCTTTACTAAGCTAATTTTGTATCCATGTTGCTACTGCCCCCTTTACTCTATGGGTTTCAATCTTGATGACAAGCCTATTATGTGGCACTTTTATCAAACGCCTTTTGAAAGTCCATATACACCACATCAGCCACATCACCCTCATCGACCCTCTCTGTTACCTCATCAAAATCTCTATCAAGTTAGTTAAACACGATTTGCCTTTAACAAATCCGTGCTGGCTTTCCCTAATCAATCCACACTCGTCCAAGTGACTGTTAATTTTGTCCCGGATTATCGTTTCCAAAAGTTTCCCCACCACTGAGGTTAAACTGACTGGCCTGTAGTTGCTGGGTTTATCCTTACACCCTTTTTTGAACAAGGGTGTAACATTTGCAATTCTCCAGTCCTCTGGCACCACCCCCGTAACTAAGGATGTTTGGAAGATTATGGCCAGTACCTCCGCAATTTCCACCCTTACTTCCCTCATCAACCTAGGATGCATCCCATCCGGACCAGGTGACTTATCTACTTTAAGTACAGCCAGCCATTCTAGTACCTCCTCTTCATCTATTTTTAGCACACCCAGTATCTCAACTACATCTTCCTTTACTGAGACTCTGGCAGCATCTTCTTCTTTGGTAAAGACAGATGCAAAGTACTCATTTAGTACCTCAGTCATGCCCTCTGGCTCCATGAGTAGATCTCCTTTTTGGTCCCTGATCGCCCCATCCCTCCTCTTACTACCCGTTTACTGTTTATATGCCTATAGAAGACTTTTGGATTCCCTTTTATATTGGCCACCAGTCTATTCTCATACTCTGTCTTTGCCCCTCTTATTTCCTTTTTTACTTCCCCTCTGAACTTTCTATGTTCAGCCTGGTTCTCACTTGTGTTATCAACCTGACATCTGTCATAAGCCCCTTTTTTCAGCTCCATCTTACTCTATCTCTTTTGTCATCCAGGGAGCTCTGGCTTTAGTTGCCCTACCTTTCTCCCTCATGGGAATGTACCTAGACTGTACCTGAACCATCTCCTCCTTAAAGGCCGCCCATTGTTCAATTACAGTTTTGCCTGCCAATCTTTGATTCCCATTTACCCGGGCCAGATCTGTTCTCATCCCATTGAGATTGGCCCGCCTCCAATTGAGTATTTTTACTTTAGAGTGGTCCATGTCCTTTTCCATAGCTATTCTAAACCTTATGATACCAAGATCGCTGCTCCCTAAATGCTCCCCCCACTGACACTTGCTCCACTTGACCCGCCTCATTCTCCAGAACCAAGTACAGCAATGCCTCCTTCTTCATTGGGCCAGAACGTACTGGTCAAGAAAATTCTCCTGAACACGCTTCAAAAATTCATCCCCCTCTTTGCCCCTTGTATTATTGCTTTTAGTCTTCTCTTTTCCAGAGAAAAGAGCCCCAGCCTGCTCAATCTTTCCTGATGGTTCATCCTTTCAATTTTGCTAACATCCTTGTAAACCTTTTCATGACTTTCTCCAATGCTTCAATATCCTTTATGTAATTTGGAGTCCAGAACTGCGCACAGTACTCCAAGTGTGGTCTAACCAAGACTCTTTGGAACTTTAACATTAGCTCCCTGCTTTTTTATTCTTTTTCTCTAGAAATTAACCCTAGTACTTTGTTTGCAGTCTTTACGGCCTTATCAGCTTGTGATACTACTTTTAGCAATTTATGTATCTATTCCCAGATCTCTTTGCTCCTCTATTCCATTTGTTTTCTCATGTTCCGAGGAATAAGTGGCCCCCTTATTCCTCCTACCAAAATGAACCATCTAATGTTCACTATATTGAATTTGATTTGCCATTTATCCGCCCACTCTGTAACCTGTTTATGTCTACCTGTTTCTGCACTTTATGTGCAGTCCTCCACATTATACCGTCAATCTGGTATCATCCTCAAATTTCAACACCATACCTCCAATTCCTGAGTCCAAATCCATACAGAGATCAGACAAGCATGTAGCAACGGCAAAGTAATTTTAATGAGGGATTTTAACTTTCATTTTGATTGGGATACGCAGAGGAGCTCATGTCAGAAAGGTAGCGAATTTCTTGAGTGTGTTCAGGACAGCTTTCTGCAACAATATGTCATAGAACCAACAAGAGGGCAGGCCATATTAGATTTAATAATGAGTAATGAGCCAGATTTAGTTAACAGCCTAACGGTGCACGAACATTTATCTAACAGCGATCATAATATGATCGAGTTCAATGTTGTATTTGAAAGGGAGAAATCCATATCAGCTACAAAGATTCTAAATTTAGGTAAGGCCGACTTCAACGGGATGAGGCAGAGACTGTCCACAATAAACTAGACAAATCTGTTAATGGGTAAAATGACAGAAGATCAGTGGGAAGTGTTCAAAAAACTATTTAATATGACACAGAATCAGCTTATACCCCTAAGGGGCAAGAGTTCCACTTGCCTATAAAAACAGCCATGGACGACAAAAGGCATAAGGGAGAACATAAAACTAAAAGAAAAACCGCACAAAAATGCAAAAAATAGCACAGATCCTGGCGACTGGGAGAGATACAAAGAACAGAAAATGTGACAAAACAGATAGTAAGAGCTACAAAAAGGGAGTATGAAAAGAAACTTGCAAGGGATATCAATCAACACATTTTTTTTTACAATATTAGGAAAGAGAGGGTGGTCAAGAGCAATGTGGGCCCTTTAAAAACTGATAATGGTGAAATTGTAAATGGAAATAAGGAACTAGCAGACACGTTAAATAATTACTTTGGGTCAGCATTTACAGTAGAGGAAGAGGATAGCATGCTGGACACCCCAAGGAAACTAATTTTGAATCAGGGACGGGGACTCACTATAATTAACATAAACAAATTAACAGTAATGGAGGAAATAATAGCACTAAAGAGTGACAAATCCCCAGGACCAGATGGTTTCCATCCCTGGGTTTTGAAGGAAGGTGAGAACATTGCTGAAGTCCTAACTATAATCTTCCAAAGTTCTCTAGATTCAGGAACTGTTCCTTTAGATTGGAAAATTACATATGTCACTCCGCTATTTAAGAAAGGAGAGAGGGAAACCAGGGAATTATAGATCAGTTAGCCTAACATCTGTTGTCGGGAAATTACTAGAGTCTATAATTAAGGATAGAGTGTCTGAACACCTTGAAATTTTCAGCTGATCAGAGAGACCCAGCATGGATTTGTAAAGGGGAGGTCTTACCTGATGAACCGGATTGAATTTTTTGAAGAGGTGACTAAAGTAGTGGACAGGGGAATGTCTATGGAGGTTGTATATATGGACTTCCAGAAGGCATTCGATAAAGTCCCTCATAAGAGACTGTTTGCTAAAGTTGAACCTCATGGATTTGAGGGCAAATTATTCACCTGGTTAGAAAAATGGCTGAGCGGCAGGAGACAGAGAGTAGGGATAATGGGCAGGTACTCAAATTGGCAGGATGTGACTAGTGGTGTCCCACAGGGATCTGTGTTGGGGCCTCAACTATTCACTGTATTTATTAACGACTTAGATGACAGGATAGAGATCCACGTATCCAAGTTTGCCGATGACACAGAGATGCATTGTAAGCAGTGTAGATAGAAGCCATAAAATTACAGGGATTATTAATAGATTAAGTGAATGGGCAAAACTGTGGCAAATAGATTTCACTGTAGACAAGTGTGAGGTCATCCACTTTGGACCTAAAAAGGATAGATCAGAGTACATTCTAAATGGTGAAAAGCTCGAAACAGTGGAGTTCCAAAGAGACTTAGGAGTCCATGTTCATAGATCATTAAAATGCTATGAACAGGCAGTGTCCTAGGCCCAACCATCTTCAGCTGCTTCATCAATGACCTTCCCTCCATCATAAGGTCAGAAATGGGGATGTTCGCTGATGACTGCACAGTGTTCAGTTCCATTCGCAACCCCTCAAATAATGAAGCAGTCCGAGCCCGCATGCAGCAAGACCTGGACAACATCCAGGCTTGGGCTCATAAGTGGCAAGTAACATTCGCGCCAGACAAGTGCCAGGCAATGACCATCTCCAACAAGAGAGAGTCTAATCACCTCCCCTTGACATTCAACGGCATTACCATCGCCGAATCCCTCACCATCAACATCCTGGGGGTCACCATTGACCAGAAACTTAACTGGACCAGCCATATCAATACTGTGGCTACGAGAGCAGGTCAGAGGCTGGGTATTCTGCAGCGAGTGACTCACCTCCTGACTCCCCAAAGCCTTTCCACCATCTACAAGGCACAAGTCAGGAGTGTGATGGAATACTCTCCACTTGCTTGGATGAGTGCAGCTCCAACAACACTCAAGAAGCTCGACAGCATCCAAGATAAAGCAGCCCGCTTGATTGGCACCCCATCCACCACCCTAAACATTCACTCCCTTCACCACCGGCACACTGTGGCTGCAGTGTGTACCATCCACAGGATGCACTGCAGCAACTCGCCAAGGCTTCTTTGACAGCACCTCCCAAACCTGCGACCTCTACCACCTAGAAGGACAAGAGCAGCAGGCACATGGGAACAACACCACCTGCACGTTCCCCTCCAAGTCACACACCATCCCGACTTGGAAATATATCACCGTTCCTTCATCGTCGCTGGGTCAAAATCCTGGAACTCCTTTCCTAACAGCACTGTGGGAGAACCTTCACCACACGGACTGCAGCGGTTCAAGAAGGCGGCTCACCACCACCTTCTCAAGGGCAATTACGGATGGGCAATAAATGCCGGCCTCGCCAGCGATGCCCACATCCCATGAAAATTTTTTTAAAAAGGAACAGAAAATAATCAAAAGGCTAATGGAATGCTGGCCTTTATATCTAGAGGACTAGAGTACAAGAAGGTAGAAGTTATGCTGCAGCTATACAAAACCCTGCTTCGACTGCACCTGGAGTACTGTGTTCAGTTCTGGGCACCGCACCTTAGGAAGGATATATTGGCCTTGGAGGGAGTGCAGCGTAGATTTACTAGAATGATACCTGGACTCTAAGGGTTAAATTACGAGGAGAGATTACACAAACTAGGGTTGTATTCCCTGGAATTTAGAAGGTTAAGCGATGATTGGATTTAAGTTTTCAAGATATTAAGGGGAATTGATATTGTAGATAGAGAGAAATTATTTCCGCTGGTTGGGAAGTCTAGGACTAGGGGACATAGCCTAAAA
Source organism: Heptranchias perlo (assembly GCF_035084215.1). NCBI lineage: Eukaryota > Metazoa > Chordata > Chondrichthyes > Hexanchiformes > Hexanchidae > Heptranchias > Heptranchias perlo. The sequence continues at coordinate 46,130,225 of NC_090347.1, forward strand.
ATTAGAGCCAGGACTTTCAGGAGTGAAGTTAAGAAACATTTCTACACGCAGAGGGTGGTAGAAGTTTGGAACTCTCTTCCTCAACCGGCAGTCGATGCTAGCTCAATTGTTAATTTTAAATCTGAGATTGATAGATTTTTGTTAATCAAAGGTATTAAGGGATATGGGGCTAAGGCGGGTATATGGAGTTAGGTCACAGGGTCAGCCAGGATCTCATTGAATGGTGGAACAGGCTCGAGGGGCTGAATGGCCCACTCCTATTCCTAGGTTCCAACTTGGGCTCGCTGACCTGTGACCTATATTTTTCTAACACTAACCCTAACCCCTTTTTAAAGACTGACTTTGATTTAATGATGATTCAATCTGCTGGCACTGTTCTCATTTCTGATTGTTCCCTAAAGACATGGGCAAGTGGCGATTTTGCTGGTCAATGTTTTGCGTGCCCTTATATTAGAAAATTCTAACATAGCACAGTGGATGTGTGGAACAGGCTCCCAGAGAAGGGAGTTGATTTGGAGCCAACTGACACTTTTAAAAGGAAACTGGGTCACTATCTGTTGATTGATTGAGGCTTAGAGAGATATTAACAATGCTGCTAGAATATTTTGTTCAGACGGTAATTTTAGCAGCCCCATAGGGAGCCTCGTTTAAATGGAGTGTGAGCTGGAGAATCTGTGCCAGGAGGGAGGGGTATGGAAGGGGAGTCCATGAGGGAATAATCACACACCAGCTCAGGACTGGTAGGTCGAATGGCCTTTGCTCACTCTGGATTTTCTTCCGTTTTTATACGGAGAGCTCTAAATCCTGGTGTGTACTGACACCTGACCCACCACCCCCCCGTGCTCGAGATCGAGCACACAGCACAAGCTCAGTTAGTGAACTGCTGAACACAACAAAGCCTTTAAAATGGGAATTTGGGGCAGAGTGGGGATTTGGGGCAAAGGGGAAAGGAGGCTCTAAGTAATTTAAACCGAGGGACAACAGCAAAAGAGTAATACCTTAAAAAAGAGCACGGAGCAACTATATAATTGGTTATAGTTGGTTATCGGGCTAACTAACTTAAAATAACACACACGAGGCAAGGGTAAAAACCAAACCATCAACTTTAAATAAGTAAATAGACCTAATGGGATAAATTTATTAACCCGAGCGGTAGAAGGAACTAAATTAATATTTATGGGGAGTCAGTTAGCACTAGAGATAAATAAATAACTGCTATATAAACATTGAATAAGTAAATAAATATAGAATGGTAAATGTCAGCGTAGGCAGTGTGTCGGGATTGGAGTATCTGACTGTTTGTGGATAGTGACACTGTGGATTTGTTTGTGGATTGCCACGTCTGTAGAAAATGCCTCTGCCTTGAGACACTCTGACTCAGAGTCGTTGAGCTGGAGTCCGAGTTAGAGACACTCCGACACAGAAGGGAGAAGGAGGAATATCTGGATTAGTTTACTCCGGAATACAGTCACTCCACATATTGAGATACAGGTACAGGAAGAGGAGAGTGTGACTGATAGTCAGCTGGGTAACGGGAACCCAGTGGAGGCGGGGAAGTAGGAAGTGCAGAATCTGGACCTGTCCAACAGGTAGGATGCACTTGCTACGTGTGAGGATAAGAATAAAGGCTGTGGGGTGGGCAGCCAGAATGCTGACCAAGGTACCATGGAGCAGGAGGCAGAATAGAAATGTAGTAGTTAAAGGGGATTCAATAACCAGGGGGATAGATGGCATCCCCTGCAGTCACGATCGAGAGTCCCGTAGGCTGTGTTGCCTACCTGGTGCCAGAGTAAGGGATGCAATTAGCCTCTGTACCCTCCTGCATTAGAGAGCTTTAGAAGCAGCCCAGGTTCCCACTCCTGATTGCAGATCCACAGACTCCTGCTGGAAGTTTGAAGGTGGCAGGTGCGGACAGGATTGGATTGAAGTGTGATGCACTCTGCAGTCAAATAGCCTGCTTACACTCTCTGTTCAACTCATATATGAACAACACCCACTTGGTGGCCTAAAGACCGTCAAGGGGAGAGGGCAGAGATTGGAAGGAAGGAAGTGGGGAAGGAGAGGGAAGGAGAAAGGGAAGAAAGGAGAGGAGAGGGGGCAGGGGGATAAAACAGGGAATGGAAGGAAGGGAGAGGAGAAGGGGAGGAGAGAGGAGGGGGGGGATGGAGAAAAGGAAGAGAGGAGAGGGCTGATTAAAAACTGAGTTAGATGATTTACTTTCCCTTTAATTCAACATTTCAAAGTACACACACACACACACACAGACCTCACGCTGTGACCCCCTGCATTATCAGACCTTTCCCGAGTGATGACATTCACAGACCTTTACATCAAAAGATGCTGACTACTCTCTGACCTTTTCTCATAATTTATTTGTTGTAAGTTGGCCGTTTCAGCCGATAATCTCTTCCCAGACGAATGCTCCCCCCTCCCCCTCTCCTCACGTCTCTTCCCTGGACTCTCACTGTCCTGGTCAGTGACTCTCGTGAGGTGACCGTTCAAATGTTCCTCATGTGTGAGGCTCATGAGTGACAATAGGCTACAGACGAGCTGAACTCTGTCCTCATTCAATATTCAGTACACTAACCAGCAAGGGGTGGGGAGGGTGAAGCATTAATAACCAGCAAGGAGAGGGGAGGGTGAAGCATTAATAACCAGCAAGGAGAGGGGAGGGTGAAGCATTAATAACCAGCAAGGAGTGGGGAGGGTGATCCATTAATAACCAGCAAGGAGAGGGGAGGGTGATCCATTAATAACCAGCAAGGAGTGGGGAGGGTGATCCATTAATAACCAGCAAGGAGAGGGGAGGGTGATCCATTAATAACCAGCAAGGGGTGGGGAGGGTGATCCATTAATAACCAGCAAGGAGAGGGGAGGGTGATCCATTAATAACCAGCAAGGAGTGGGGAGGGTGATCCATTAATAACCAGCAAGGAGAGGGGAGGGTGATCCATTAATAACCAGCAAGGAGAGGGGAGGGTGATCCATTAATAACCAGCAAGGAGTGGGGAGGGTGATCCATGAATATCCAGACTCAGTACCTGGTATCCCAGCCCCACCATCCCCCACTGGGAGGATATGGAAACAGTGGGGAGAGCGGAATCTGTAATAGGCAAGTGAATAAATAATTGGGGAAAGAGCAAGGGAGTGGGACTAATTGGATAGCTCTTTCAAAGAGCCAGCACAGGCATGATGGGCTGAATGGCCCCCTCCTGTGCTGTACCATTCTATGATTCCAGAGTTAGGAGTCTTGGTTATTTTCCCCCCATCTTTCACTCTGGGATACGGAGATCCTGGGGCCGGTTTTCAATTCGACCCCACATCAGGTAGTTGGATCCGAATCCACAGTGACCAATCCCTGACTCTGCACCCTCTCCACAGTGACCAATCCTGGCTCTGCACCCTCTCCACAGTGACCAATCCCTGACTCTGCACCCTCTCCACAGTGACCAATCCTGGCTCTGCACCCTCTCCATACTGACCAATCCTGGGCTCTGCACCCTCTCCACAGTGACCAATCCTGGCCCTGCACCCTCTCCACAGTGACCAATCCTGGCTCTGCACCACTCCACAGCGACCAATCCCGGCTCTGCACCCTCTCCACAATGACCAATCCCAGGCTCTGCACCCTCTCCACAGTGACCAATCCTGGCTCTGCACCCTCTCCATACTGACCAATCCCAGGCTCTGCACCCTCTCCACAGTGACCAATCCCGGGCTCTGCACCCTCTCCACAGTGACCAATCCCGTGCTCTGCACTCTCTCCACAGTGACCAATCCCGGGCTCTGCACCCTCTCCACAGTGACCAATCCCGGGCTCTTCAACCCTCTCCACAGTGACCAATCCCAGGCTCTGCACCCTCTCCACAGTGACCAATCATAGAAACATCGAAAATAGGAGCAGGAGTAGGCCATTCGGCCCTTCGAGCCTGCTCCGCCATTCAATATGATCATGGCTGATCCTTTATCTCAATACCATATTCCCGCTCTCTCCCCATACCCCTTGATGTCTTTTGTGTCTAGAAATCTATCTAGCTCCTTCTTAAATATATTCAGTGACTTGGTCTCCACAGCCTTCTGTGGTAGAGAATTCCACAGGTTCACCACCCTCTGTGAAGAAATTTCTCCTCATCTCAGTCCTAAATGTCCTATCCCGTATCCTGAGAGTGTGACCCCTCGTTCTGGACCCCCCCCCCAGGGGAAACATCCTCCCTGCATCCAGTCTGACATAATTTTATATATTTCAATGAGATCCCCTCTCATTCTTCTAAACTCGAGTGAATACAGGCCGAGTCGACCCAATCTCTCCTCATACGACAGTCCTGCCATCCCAGGAATCAGTCTGGTGAACCTTCGCTGCACTCCCTCTATGGCGAGTATATCCTTTCTTAGGTAAGGAGACCAAAACTGCACACAATACTCCAGGTGTGGTCTCACCAGGGCCCTGTATAACTGCAGTAAGACATCTTTACTCCTGTACTCAAATCCTCTTGCAATGAAGGCCAACATACCTTTTGCCTTCCTAACTGCTTGCTGCACCTACATGTTTGCTTTCAGTGACTGGTGTACAAGGACACCCAGGTCCCTTTGTACATCAACATTCCCCAATCTATCACCATTTAAAATAATATTCTGCCTTTCTGTTTTTCCTTCCGAAGTAGATAACTTCACATTTATCCACATTATACTGCACCTGCCATGTATTTGCCCACTCACTCAACTTGTCTAAATCGCCTTGTTGCCTCTTTACATCCTCCTCACAACTCACAATCCCACCTAGTTTTGTGTCGTCAGCAAACTTGGAAATATTACATTTGGTTCCCTCATCCAAATCATTGATATATATTGTGAATAGCTGAGGCCCAAGCACCGATCCCTGCGGTACCCCACTAGTCACCGCCTGCCACCCCGAAAAAGACCCATTTATTCCCACTCTCTGTTTCCTGTCTGTTAACAAATTTTCAATCCATGCCAGTATATTACCACCAATCCCATGTGCTTTAATTTTGCACACTAACCTCTTATGTGGGACTTTATCAATCCCAGGCTCTGCACCCTCTCCACAGTGACCAATCCCGGGCTCTTCACCCTCTGCACAGTGACCAATCCTGGGCTCTGCACCCTCTCCACAGTGACCAATCCTGGGCTCTTCACCCTCTCCACAGTGACCAATCCCAGGCTCTGCACCCTCTCCACAGTGACCAATCCCGGGCTCTTCACCCTCTGCACAGTGACCAATCCCGGGCTCTTCACCCTCTGCACAGTGACCAATCCCGGGCTCTGCACCCTCTCCACAGTGACCAATCCTGGGCTCTTCACCCTCTCCACAGTGACCAATCCCAGGCTCTGCACCCTCTGCACAGTGACCAATCCCGGGCTCTTCACCTTCTCCACAGTGACCAATCCCGGGCTCTTCACCTTCTCCACAGTGACCAATCCCGGGCTCTTCACCCTCTGCACAGTGACCAATCCCGGGCTCTTCACCTTCTCCACAGTGACCAATCCCGGGCTCTTCACCTTCTCCACAGTGACCAATCCCGGGCTCTTCACCCTCTGCACAGTGACCAATCCTGGGCTCTTCACCCTCTCCACAGTGACCAATCCCGGGCTCTTCACCTTCTCCACAGTGACCAATCCTGGGCTCTTTACCCTCTCCACAGTGACCAATCCCGGGCTCTGCACCCTCTCCACAGTGACCAATCCCGTGCTCTGCAACCTCTCCACAGTGACCAATCCCGGGCTCTGCAACCTCTCCACAGTGACCAATCCCGGGCTCTTCACCCTCTCCACAGTGACCAATCCCGGGCTCTTCACCTTCTCCACAGTGACCAATCCTGGGCTCTGCACCCTCTCCACAGTGACCAATCCCGGGCTCTGCACCCTCTCCACAGTGACCAATCCCGGGCTCTGCACCCTCTCCACAGTGACCAATCCTGGGCTCTTCACCCTCTCCACAGTGACCAATCCCGGGCTCTTCACCCTCTGCACAGTGACCAATCCCGGGCTCTTCACCTTCTCCACAGTGACCAATCCTGGGCTCTTCACCCTCTCCACAGTGACCAATCCTGGGCTCTTCACCCTCTCCACAGTGACCAATCCCAGGCTCTGCACCCTCTCCACAGTGACCAATCCCGGGCTCTTCACCCTCTGCACAGTGACCAATCCCGGGCTCTTCACCTTCTCCACAGTGACCAATCCTGGGCTCTTCACCTTCTCCACAGTGACCAATCCCGGGCTCTTCACCCTCTGCACAGTGACCAATCCCGGGCTCTTCACCTTCTCCACAGTGACCAATCCCGGGCTCTTCACCTTCTCCACAGTGACCAATCCCGGGCTCTTCACCCTCTGCACAGTGACCAATCCCGGGCTCTTCACCCTCTCCACAGTGACCAATCCCGGGCTCTTCACCTTCTCCACAGTGACCAATCCCGGGCTCTTCACCCTCTCCACAGTGACCAATCCTGGGCTCTTTACCCTCTCCACAGTGACCAATCCCGGGCTCTGCACCCTCTCCACAGTGACCAATCCCGTGCTCTGCAACCTCTCCACAGTGACCAATCCCGGGCTCTGCAACCTCTCCACAGTGACCAATCCCGGGCTCTTCACCCTCTCCACAGTGACCAATCCCGGGCTCTTCACCTTCTCCACAGTGACCAATCCTGGGCTCTGCACCCTCTCCACAGTGACCAATCCCGGGCTCTGCACCCTCTCCACAGTGACCAATCCCGGGCTCTGCACCCTCTCCACAGTGACCAATCCTGGGCTCTTCACCCTCTCCACAGTGACCAATCCCAGGCTTGTCACCCTCTCCACAGTGACCAATCCCGTGCTCTGCACCCTCTCCACAGTGACCAATCCCGGGCTCTGCACCCTCTCCACAGTGACCAATCCCGGGCTCTTCACCCTCTCCACAGTGACCAATCCCGGGCTCTTCACCTTCTCCACAGTGACCAATCCTGGGCTCTGCACCCTCTCCACAGTGACCAATCCTGGGCTCTGCACCCTCTCCACAGTGACCAATCCCGGGCTCTTCACCCTCTCCACAGTGACCAATCCCGGGCTCTGCACCCTCTCCACAGTGACCAATCCTGGGCTCTTCACCCTCTCCACAGTGACCAATCCCAGGCTTGTCACCCTCTCCACAGTGACCAATCCCGGGCTCTGCACCCTCTCCACAGTGACCAATCCCGGGCTCTGCACCCTCTCCACAGTGACCAATCCTGGGCTCTTCACCCTCTCCACAGTGACCAATCCCAGGCTTGTCACCCTCTCCACAGTGACCAATCCCGGGCTCTTCACCCTCTCCACAGTGACCAATCCCGGGCTCTGCACCCTCTCCACAGTGACCAATCCTGGGCTCTTCACCCTCTCCACAGTGACCAATCCCAGGCTTGTCACCCTCTCCACAGTGACCAATCCCGGGCTCTGCACCCTCTCCACAGTGACCAATCCCGGGCTCTGCACCCTCTCCACAGTGACCAATCCCGGGCTCTGCACCCTCTCCACAGTGACCAATCCCGGGCTCTTCACCGAGACAGGTGGTGAGGAAAACCCCCAGTGGTGGAGAGCTTTGGGAACTATAGGCCCAAAGTCACCTGTTCCTCCCAAGCATGTTACACTTACCACATGTCATGCCTCAAATCACTCATATACTGTATCCTAAAATGTTATTTTCTGAAAGGATTGCGAAAGAAGAAAGACTTGCATTTATATAGCGCCTTCCACGACCTCAGGATGTCCCAGAGCGCTTTACAACCAATGAAGTACTTTTGAAGTGTTGTTACTGTTGTAATGTAGGAAACATGATAGCCAATTTGCGCAGAGCAAGATCCCACAAATAGCAATGAAATAAATGACCAGATTATCTGTTTTAAGTTTTAGTTGAGTAATAAATATTGGCCCAGGACACCAGGAGAACTCCCCTGCTCTTCTTCAAAATAGTGTCATGGAATCTTTTACATCCACCTGAGGGAGCAGACGGGCCTCAGTTTAACATCTCATCTGATAGATGGCACTTCCAACAGTGCAGCACTCCCTCAGTACCGCACTGGAGCGCCAGCCTAGGTTATGTGCTCAATGAATTAATACCAACCACTTCCCACTGTCTCCCTAGCAAGCCTGTTCTATGGATTGACCAGTCGCTCACGAGCTAACTCCATCTAGTCCACAGATCCACAGCATTCCCTCAATAATTTCTAATAATCCAGTACCCTTGTTGCTATATCCTTCCCTGTACCCTAGAGGCATTTAGTTTCTATTCCTAGTTTATTTCCCTTCCTCAGTTTCATTTCCTGCACTCGCACCTCCGAGTCAGAAGGTCATGGGTTCAAATCCCACTTTGGAGACTTGAGGACAGAATCCCTCAACCAACATCATTAAAACAGATATATTTTGGGTTCGGGTTAGTGTTGGGGTTGGGGTTGGGTTTTTTTTTTATTCGTTCATGGGATGTGGGCATCGCTGGCGAGGCCGGCATTTATTGCCCATCCCTAATTGCCCTTGAGAAGGTGGTGGTGAGCCGCCTTCTTGAACCGCTGCAGTCCGTGTGGTGAAGGTTCTCCCACAGTGCTGTTAGGAAGGGAGTTCCAGGATTTTGACCCAGCGACGATGAAGGAACGGCGATATATTTCCAAGTCGGGATGATGTGTGACTTGAAGTGGAATGTGCAGGTGGTGTTGTTCCCATGTGCCTGCTGCCCTTGTCCTTCTAGTTGGTAGAGTTCGCGGTTTGGGAGGTGCTGCCGAAGAAGCCTTGGCGAGTTGCTGCAGTGCATCCTGTGGATGGTACACACTGCAGCCACAGTGCGCCGGTGGTGAAGGGAGTGAATGTTTAGGGTGGTGGATGGGGTGCCAATCAAGCGGGCTGCTTTGTCCTGGATGGTGTCGAGCTTCTTGAGTGTTGTTGGAGCTGCACTCATCCAGGCAAGTGGAGAGTATTCCATCACACTCCTGAATTGTGCCTTGTAGATGGTGGAAAGGCTCTGGGGAGTCAGGAGGTGAGTCACTCGCCGCAGAATACCCAGCCTCTGACCTGCTCTTGTAGCCACAGTATTTATATGGCTGGTCCAGTTAAGTTTCTGGTTAATGGTGACCCCCAGGATATTGATGATGGGGAATTCGGCAATGGTAATGCCGTTGAATGTCAAGGGGAGGTGGTTAGACTCTCTCTTGTTGGAGATGGTCATTGCCTGGCACTTGTCTGGCACAAATGTTACTTGCCACTTATGAGCCCAAGACTGGATGTTGTCCAGGTCTTGCTGCATGCGGGCTCGGACTGCTTCATTATTTGAAGGGTTGCGAATGGAACTGAACACTGTGCAATCATCAGCGAACATCCTTATTTCTGATCTTATGATGGAGGGAAGGTCATTGATGAAGCAGCTGAAGATGGTTGGGCCTAGGACACTGCCCTGAGGAACTCCTGCAGCAAAGCCCTGGGGCTGAGATGATTGGCCTCCAACAACCACTACCATCTTCCTTTGTGCCAGGTATGACTCCAGCCACTGGAGAGTTTTCCCCCTGATTCCCATTGACTTCAATTTTACTAGGGCTCCTTGGTGCCACACTCGGTCAAATGCTGCCTTGATGTCAAGGGCAGTCACTCTCACCTCACCTCTGGAATTCAGCTCTTTTGTCCATGTTTGGACCAAGGCTGTAATGAGGTCTGGAGCCGAGTGGTCCTGGCGGAACCCAAACTGAGCATTGGTGAGCAGGTTAGCCCCGACAACATCCCAGCTGTAGTGCTGAAGGCTTGTGCTCCAGAACTAGCTGCGCCTCTAGCCAAGCTGTTCCAGTACAGCTACAACACTGGCATCTGCCCGACAATGTGGAAAATTGCCCAGGTATGTCCTGTTCACAAAAAGCAGGACAAATCCAATCCGGCCAATTACCGCCCCATCAGTCTACTCTCAATCATCAGCAAAGTGATGGAAGGTGTCGTCGACAGTGCGATCAAGTGGCACTTACTCACCAATAACCTGCTCACTGATGCTCAGTTTGGGTTCCGCCAGGACCACTCGGCTCCAGACCTCATTACAGCCTTGGTCCAAACATGGACAAAAGAGCTGAATTCCAGAGGTGAGGTGAGAGTGACTGCCCTTGACATCAAGGCAGCATTTGACCGAGTGTGGCACCAAGGAGCCCTAGTAAAATTGAAGTCATTGGGAATCAGGGGGAAAACTCTCCAGTGGCTGGAGTCATACCTGGCACAAAGGAAGATGGTAGTGATTGTTGGAGGCCAATCATCTCAGCCCCAGGACATTGCTGCAGGAGTTCCTCAGGGCAGTGTCCTAGGCCCAACCATCTTCAGCTGCTTCATCAATGACCTTCCCTCCATCATAAGGTCAGAAATGGGGATGTTCGCTGATGACTGCACAGTGTTCAGTTCCATTCGCAACCCCTCAAATAATGAAGCAGTCCGAGCCCGCATGCAGCAAGACCTGGACAACATCCAGTCTTGGGCTCATAAGTGGCAATTAACATTCGCGCCAGATAAGTGCCAGGCAATGACCATCTCCAACAAGAGAGAGTCTAACCACCTCCACTTGACATTCAACGGCATTACCATCGCCGAATCCCCCACCATCAACATCCTGGGGGTCACCATTGACCAGAAACTTAACTGGACCAGCCATATAAATACTGTGGCTACGAGAGCAGGTCAGAGGCTGGGTATTCTGCGGCGAGTGACTCACCTCCTGACTCCCCAAAACCTTTCCACCATCTACAAGGCACAAGTCAGGAGTGTGATGGAATACTCTCCACTTGCTTGGATGAGTGCAGCTCCAACAACACTCAAGAAGCTCGACACCATCCAAGATAAAGCAGCCCGCTTGATTGGCACCCCATCCACCACCCTAAACATTCACTCCCTTCACCACCGGCGCACTGTGGCTGCAGTGTGTACCATCCACAGGATGCACTGCATCAACTCGCTAAGGCTTCTTCGACAGCACCTCCTAAACCCGCGACCTCTACCACCTAGAAGGACAAGGGCAGCAGATACATGGGAACAACACCACCTGCACGTTCCCCTCCAAGTCACACACCATCCCGACTTGGAAATATATCGCCGTTCCTTCAGCGTCGCTGGGTCAAAATCCTGGAACTCCCTTCCTAACAGCACTGTGGGAGAACCGTCACCACACGGACTGCAGCGGTTCAAGAAGGCGGCTCACCACCACCTTCTCGAGGGCAATTAGGGATGGGCAATAAATGCTGGCCTCGCCAGCGACGCCCACATCCTGTGAACGAATAAAAAAAAGTGCCGCTTGATAGCACTGTCGATGACACCTTCCATCACTTTGCTGATGATTGGGAGTAGACTGATGGGGCAGTAATTGGCCGGATTGTATTTGTCCTGCTTTTTATGGACAGGACATACCTAGGCAATTTTCCACATTGTCGGGTAGATGCCAGTGTTGTAGCTGTACTGGAACAGCTTGGCTGGAGGTGCAGCTAGTTCTGGAGCACAAGTCTTCAGCACTACAGCTGGGATGTTGTCAGGGCCCATAGCCTTTGCTGTATCCAGTGCACTCAGCCGTTTCTTGATATCACATGGAGTGAATTGAATTGGCTGAAGACTGGCTTCTGTGATGGTGGGGATATCGGGAGGAGGCCGAGATGGATCATCCACTCGGCACTTCTGGCTGAAGATGGTTGCAAACGCTTCAGCCTTGTCTTTTGAACTTGCGTGCTGGACTCCGCCATCACAGAGCCTCTTCCTCACGTTAGTTGTTTAATTGTCCACCACCATTCACGGTTGGGGTTAGGGTGGGTCTATTGAAGGAGTGTTGGGGTTGGGGTTAGGGTTGGGGTTAGGGTGGGTCTATTGAAGGAGTGTTGGGGCTGGGGTTAAGGTTAGGTTTGGGTTTAAAGTTAGGTTCGAGTTAAGGTCGGTCTGTCAGAAGGAGTGGGGCCGATGACTTTGTCTCATTCCACACTGAGGTCAGTGTGTGTCTGTAATTCCCACACAGTAAGAAGCCCAGCAAAAACCAAACACAAATAATTCCGATCTCTGAATACCTTAAATAGGGAAAAACCAGTTCTGACACCATGGGCAAACTTCTCAACCACAGAGAATGTTGGAAATACAGAGTAGGTCAGTCAGCTCCTGAATAGGGTTAACCCTACGTGTAACCCTTCATCTGAAGTTCCTGGGAAGGGTCTTGCACCCGAAATGTTAGCCCATCTATTCCCTCTTCAGGAGCTGACTGACCTGCCAAGTGGCCTCCTTCTGTGCTGTATGATTCTATGATTTCCAGCGTTCTCTGGTTTTATTTTCCCGTGTTTTTATTCTAAACATGCTGCTCTGGTTTAATTCAGACCCAGCGACCCGAGCAAAGTCTCCTGAGGATGGACTCTCGGCCGAGTGCCGATGGAGTGAGGGGTGTTCGCATTAGCTGGGGGTTCAGGGGCTGTGTTAGGCTCCCAGAGACTTTGGCTGCTCACACTCAGACCATTCACTTATTGTGTTTGGTGTAAAATATTTCACTAATGTGGTGACTCGGGTTTTAAAAAGATGAGGACGTGGCTCTCGAAACGAGGGTGAGCTGGATGGGCTGCTGACAGGGTTTGTTTTATTTCTAATCTATCAGTGTTAGGTTTAGTTTGAGTCTTGTGCATACAGAGCATGTGCCATAGGGCCCCTGAACCCTGTTAACCTGGTACTTGTGGCCCAAACATCTTGGTCCTACCTTTTTTTAATTTATTCTCGGGATATGGGTGCGTGGCAAGGCTGGCATTTATTGCCCATTCCTAGTTGCCCCTTGAGAAGGTGGTGATGGGTCTTCTTCTTGAACCGCTGCAGTCCGTGTGGTGACGGTTCTCCCACAGTGCTGTTAGGGAATTCCAGGATTTTGACCCAGCGACGATGAAGGAACGACGATATATTTCCAAGTCGGGATGGTGTGTGACTTGGAGGGGAACGTGCAGGTGGTGTTGTTCCCATGTGCCTGCTGCCCTTGTCCTTCTAGGTGGTAGAGCTCGCGGGTTTGGGAGGTGCTGTTGAAGAAATTACTCATTGGTTTGTCTTGTTTGAATTTTGTAGGGTTGAAGGTTTGGAAGGGACTGTTCTTAGCGATGTTGTCTCATTAGTGGATAAATTCTACATCAGAGCACAGAGATCAGTTAGTGATCTGAGATATCTGGGAATTAATGGGAACAACAACAACAACTTGCATTTATATAGCGCCTCTAACATAATAAAATGTCCAAAGTGCTTCACAGGAGCGTTATCAGAAAAAATTGACACTGAGCCACATAAGGAGATATTAGGACAGGTGACCAAAAGCTTAGTCAAAGGGGTAGGTTTTAAGGAGCATCTTAAAGGAGGAGAGGGAAGTCAAGAGGCAGAGAGGTTTAGGGAGGGAATTCCAGAGCTTAGGGCCTTGGCAGCTGAAGTCACGGCCGCCAAGGGTGGAGTGATGAAGTTCGGGGATGGACAAGAGGCCAGAATGAGAGGAGTGCAGAGATCTCAGATGGTTGTAGGGGTGAAGGAGGTTACAGAGATAGGGGTGAGGCCAGCGAGGGATTTGAAAACAAAGTGAGAACAGGGGTTTAAACTTTAGATGTGGCCCTGAGATTCCATGGTAAAAACATATGCAGCCCGTTGTAACAGAGACATGTCTGAGATCGTTGCTCCTATTTACAAGAGGTGGTCAGTGCCAATAGTGCAATGGCAGTGAGCTGAATGCTAATGTTTTTGTGAAGTGGTGGAACGCGCAGGGTCGTTCACTTAACTAACGTAAAGCCCTGACGCTGTGTTTAATATTCCAAAAGGGTGCTGGATTTCGATTGCTAATTTACTGAATGCAAGGTTTAAATGACCCGAACGTCAGTCTGCCTGCCCTTCAAACACATCCCAAGTTGACTTTTTCCCAAAGGGGCCGGGAATTGAGCAGCCGACAGGCAAAGGGGCTGCACTCTTGGGCTCTGTGTACTTTGAAACATGGCTCTCACCTCCAGGATTGTCCTGGAGTCTCCAGGAATTACAGATTAATCTCCTGGACACTGCAACTGGCAGAAAAATCATAAGGGCGATAAATCAATTGTGTGTTTTTTCCATTTTCTTTGAACGCTTTTATTAGTTATAAAAATATTGGAAATGGAAAAAAGGCTGTTTGATTGACAGTCAAGATTCATCCAATCGGGTAACAAAAAGGTTTGCTCACTTTCCAGTCGGTGTGGGAAGGCGGAGCGACCAATGGTGCAAGAGTGGAGATGGGGCTGGGGCTGTTGGAGGTGGGAGGTCATGTGATAAAACCTTCTGGAATATGTCCAACAAAAGTTGGCGACCTTACCTCTGGGGTCATGCTGCAGGGTGGTTCAGTCTTTGTTTTCCACACGTAAGTGCTCTTACATCAGTGTGGGTGGGGGTTGTGCGACTGGTTTGCACCCCAGGTCACTCAACTGCTGACCACGCCAATGTAATCTGACAACTGGGAAAAGTCCAGTAAAAACCAGGCCTTCTGGATTTAGTGAATCTGTTAGTGGAGCAGTCTTATTTATGATTTTCAATAATGTTCTTGAACATTGAAGCCAGGTGTCATAGGTTTATTAAGCATACAACACATGCAATAGTACTTAACCGTACACTTAAATGGTCGTACTTACAACCGCAACTAATGCTTTGATTGGGGATCCAGTTCTGAACTCAGTACCTTAGGCTTTTACGAATCCAAATACTCATTAAGAGCTGCCAATTTTTATACATTTCTCTCACTCCCTCTACATGACAATTCATATGTTTCTACATTACATAATTATATCAAAGTTAAAATATAAATCCGTATAAGGAGAATATAATTGACATATCCCTTATCAATAATTTTACTTTTCCTTACGTAACAAGCTCTTTTTCCTTTGGGCTAATTCAAATTGGTATAACTCCCTTTCTTTGTTATCTTATCAATAGTTTCACTCTTGTTCCATATAATTGCTAGTCCACCAAGTGAAACCTTCAATTATAAGTCTGTATTATTAAACAGGGTGATGTATGCCCAGAGGTTCTCCTTTGCAGATCTAACTGTTTTCCCACAGTGTTATCAAATGATTCAGTATACAATGGCCCATCTTTAACTGAGTATCTTATTACTTGATCCTGAGACTGACCATTGCTGCAGGGTCATCCCTGGCCCAACAGCCCAGTGGTCCTTTACTTAAAACTCCCTGCTTAACAGACAAAGGTTAAAGATTAACATTACTACAACATAAAGAGCAACCAATAGTAGTATAACATTAGTAGACTTCAGGACAGTCTGATTAACCTTTGCTCACAAATCCAACAGGTTTACACTGGGCTACCAGCTAATTAACCAGTACTGTGAACAGTTCTGGTCTCCGTATTATAAAAAGGATATAGAGGCACTGGAGAAGGTGCGAAAAAGATTCACAAGGATAATACCAGATCTGAAAGGATATAATTATCAGGAAAGACTGAACGGGCAGAGGCTCTTTTCTCTAGAGAAGAGAAGGCTGAAGGCTGACCTAATAGACATCTTTAAGATTTTGAAAGGGTTTGATAGGGTAGACTTAGAGAAGATGTTTCCACTTGTGGGGGAATCCAAAACTAGGGGCCGTAAATATAAGATAGTCACTAATGAATCCAATAGGGAATTCAGGAGCAACTCCTTTACCCAAAGAGTGGTCAGAATGTGGAACTCACTACCACAAGGAGTAGTTGAGGCAAATAGCACAGATACATTTAAGGGGAAGCTAGATAAACACATGAGGGAGAAGGGGATAGAAGGATAGGTTGATAGGATGAGATGAAGTACGGAGGGAGGAGACTCTTGCAGAGCATAAACATTGGCATAGACCAGTTGGGCCAAATGGCCTGTTTCTGTGCTGTACTTTCGATGTAATTCTGATTGCTTATGTGAACAACAGTGGTCCCAGCACCGATCCCTGTGGAACACCACTTCCCATCTTTTGCCAGGCTGAGTAAATACCCTTAACCCCTACTCTCTGTTTTCTGTTTTGTAGCCAGCTTGCTTGCTATCCATTCTGCTATTTGTTCCGACTCCACATGCTCTGATCTTAGACATGATTCTATAATACGGTACCTTATCGAAGCCCTTTTGAAAATCCAAATATATTACGTCTACTACATTACCCTTGTCTACTCTTTCTGATACTTCTTCAAAAAATTCAATAGGGTTGGTCAAGCATGACTTTCCTTTTGAAATCCATGCTGACTATTCTTTATTATATTTTTGGTTTCTAGATGTTTTTCTGTTACATCTTTGAGTAAAGATTCCAATATCTTTCCTACCACTGTCGTTAAGCTAACTGGTCTATAGTTTCCTGGACTTGTTCTATTTCCCTTTCTAAATATAGAATCATATTAACTGTCCACCAGTCCTCTGGCACTATTCCCTTTTCTAATGAATTTTTATATATATGTAATAGTGCCTCTGATATCTCCTCCCGAACTTCTTTTAATATTTGTGGATGCAATCCATCCGAACTGGGGTTTTATCCTCTCTATATTTGGTTGGTTTATCAATTATTCCCCCTCTTTCTATCTTAAATGTCTTTACATTTTTTATGATCTTTTCTTCTAATGTGATGCCCATCTTGTTAGTCTCCCTGGTAAATACTGAGGCAAAGTAATTATTTAATATTTCAGCCATTTCACTGTCATTATTGTGTGTATCCCTTAATGGCCATATCCCTATCCTGGTTTTTCTTATGTTATTTATGTGTCTGTGGAATACTTTACTAATTCTTTTTACATCCCTTGATAATTTAATTTTGTAGTTTTTCTTTGCCTTCCGAACTGTTTTTTTGACTTCTTTCCTCACCTCTGTGTATTCCCTTTTGTAATCAATGCACTTAGTGTATACCATTTTCTTCAGTTTCACTTTTGCTCTTTTTTTTATATTCATTCATGGGATGTGGGCGTCGCTGGCGAGGCCAGCATTTATTGCCCATCCCTAATTGCCCTTGAGAAGGTGGTGGTGAGCCGCCTTCTTGAACCGCTGCAGTCCGTGTGGTGACGGTTCTCCCACAGTGCTGTTAGGAAGGGAGTTCCAGGATTTTGACCCAGCGACGATGAAGGAACGGCGATATATTTCCAAGTCGGGATGGTGTGTGACTTGGAGGGGAACGTGCAGGTGGTGTTGTTCCCATGTGCCTGCTGCTCTTGCCCTTCTAGGTGGTAGAGGTCGCGGGTTTGGGAGGTGCTGTCGAAGAAGCCTTGGCGAGTTGCTGCAGTGCATCCTGTGGATGGTACACACTGCAGCCACAGTGCGCCGGTGGTGAAGGGAGTGAATGTTTAGGGTGGTGGATGGGGTGCCAATCAAGCGGGCTGCTTTGTCCTGGATGGTGTCGAGCTTCTTGAGTGTTGTTGGAGCTGCACTCATCCAGGCAAGTGGAGAGTATTCCATCACACTCCTGACTTGTGCCTTGTAGATGGTGGAAAGGCTTTGGGGAGTCAGGAGGTGAGTCACTCGCCACAGAATACCCAGCCTCTGACCTGCTCTTGTAGCCACAGTATTTATATGGCTGGTCCAGTTAAGTTTCTGGTCAATGGTGACCCCCAGGATGTTGATGGAGGGGGATTCGGCGATGGTAATGCCGTTGAATGTCAAGGGGAGGTGGTTAGACTCTCTCTTGTTGGAGATAGTCATTGCCTGGCACTTGTCTGGCGCAAATGTTACTTGCCACTTATGAGCCCAAGCCTGGATGTTGTCCAGGTCTTGCTGCATGCGGGCTCGGACTGCTTCATTATTTGAGGGGTTGCAAATGGAACTGAACACTGTGCAGTCATCAGCGAACATCCCCATTTCTGACCTTATGATGGAGGGAAGGTCATTGATGAAGCAGCTGAAGATGGTTGGGCCTAGGACACTGCCCTGAGGAACTCCTGCAGCAATATCCTGGGGCTGAAATGATTGGCCTCCAACAACCACTACCATCTTCCTTTGTGCTAGGTATGACTCCAGCCACTGAAGAGTTTTCCCCCTGATTCCCATTGACTTCAATTTTACTAGGGCTCCTTGGTGCCACACTCGGTCAAATGCTGCCTTGATGTCAAGGGCAGTCACTCTCACCTCACCTCTGGAATTCAGCTCTTTTGTCCATGTTTGGACCAAGGCTGTAATGAGGTCTGGAGCCGAGTGGTCCTGGCGGAACCCAAACTGAGCATCGGTGAGCAGGTTATTGGTGAGTAAGTGCCGCTTGATAGCACTGTCGACGATACCTTCCATCGCTTTGCTGATGATTGAGAGTAGACTGATGGGGCGGTAATTGGCCGGATTGGATTTGTCCTGCTTTTTGTGGACAGGACATACCTGGGCAATTTTCCACATTGTCGGGTATTTGCCAGTGTTGTAGCTGTACTGGAACAGCTTGGCTAGAGGCGCAGCTGGTTCTGGAGCACAAGACTTCAGCACTACAGCCGGGATGTTGTCGGGGCCCATAGACTTTGCTGTATTCAGTGCACTCAGCCATTTCTTGATATCACGTGGAGTGAATCGAATTGGCTGAAGACTGGCTTCTGCGATGGTGGGGATATCGGGAGGAGGCCGAGATGGATCATCCACTCGGCACTTCTGGCTGAAGATGGTTGCAAACGCTTCAGCCTTGTCTTTTGCACTCACGTGCTGGACTCTGCCATCATTGCGGATGGGGATGTTTACAGAGCCTCCTCCTCCCAATAGTTGTTTAATTGTCCACCACCATTCACGACTGGATGTGGCATTATTCATCCATGGTGTGTCATTACTGGCTAGTTTACTCCACAGATCCAGCAATGCCAAGGCAGCATTGCAGGATCTGGTTCTGGGGAATGAGGTGGTTCAAGTGGAGCAAGTGTCAGTGGGGGAACATTTCGGGAACAGTAAACGGGTAGTAAGAGGAGGGGTGGGACTGATTATGGACCAAAAAGGAGATCTACGCCTGGAGGCAGAGGGGATGGCCGAGGTACTAAATGAGTACTTTGCATCCGTCTTTACCAAGGAAGAAGATGCTGACAAAGTCACAGTAAAAGATACTGGATTGACTAAAAATTGATAAAGAGGGGATGCTAGAAAGGCTGGCTGTACTTAAAGTAGATAAGTCACCCGGTCCAGATGGGATGCATCCTAGGTTGCTGAGGGAAGTAAGGGTGGAAATTGCGGAGGTACTGGCATAATCTCCCAATCCTCTTTAGATATGGGGGCGGTGCCAGAGGCCTGGAGAATTACAAATAAGAAATAGGAGCAGGAGTCGGCCAATCGGCCCCTCGAGCTTGCTCCGCAATATTGCACCATTGTTCCAAAAAGGGTGTAAGGATAAACCCAACAACTACAGGCTTGCCAGTTTAACCTCAGTGGTGGGGAAACTTTTAGAAACAATAATCCAGGACAAAATTAATAGTCACTTGGACAAGTGTAGATTGATTAGGGAAAGTCAGCACGGATTTGTTAAAGGCAAATTGTGTTTAACTAACTTCATTGAGTTTTTTGATGAGGAGACAGAGAGGGTCGATGAGGGCAATGCAGTTGATGTGATGTATATGGACTTTCAAAAGACATTTGATAAAATGCCGCATAATAGGCTTGTCAGCAAAATTGAAGCCCATGGAATAAAAGGGGCAGTGGCAGCATGGATACAAAACTGGCTAAGTGGCAGGAAACAGAGAGTAGTGGTGAACGGTTGTTTTTCAGACTAGAGGGAGGTATTCAGTGGTGTTCCCCAGGGGTCAGTGCTGGGACCACTGCTTTTCTTGATATATATTAATGACTTGGACTTGGGTGTACAGGGCACAATTTCAAAATTTGCAGATGACACAAAACTTGGAAGCTGTTTCCAGTGGGGTTCCGCAGGGCTCAGTACTAGGTTCCTTGCTTTTTGTGGTACATATCAGTGATTTAGACTTAAATGTAGGGGGCATGATTAAGAAGTTTGCAGATGATACAAAAGTTGGTCATGTGGTTGATAATGAGGAGGAAATCTGTAGACAGCAGTTAGATATTAATGGACTGATCAGGTGGGCAGAAAAGTGGCAAATGGAATTCAATCCAGAGAAGTGTGAGGTGATGCATTTGTGGAGGTCAAACAAGGCAAGGGAATACACAATAAATGGGAAGATACTGAGAGGTGTAGAGGAAGTGAGGGATCTTGGAGTGCATGTCCACAGATCCCTGAAGGTAGCAGGACAGGTAGATAAGGTGGTTACAAAGGCATATGGAATACTTTCCTTTATTAGCTGAGGTATAGAATATAACAGCAGGGAGGTTATGCTAGAACTGTATAAAACACTAGTTAGGCCACAGCTTGAGTACTATGTAATTGGCTTTATTTAAGTTTAAGACTCTAGTTTCAGACTTAAGTACGTCAGTCTCAAACTAAATATCAATTCTAGCATATTATGATCACTCTCCCCCAGAGGATCTTTTACTGTGAGATTACACAAGACAAGATCTAAATTAACCCGTTCCCTGGTTGGTTCCATGACGTATTGTTCTAGGAAACCATCTCAAACACATTCCATGAACTCGTCCTCCAGACTACTTTTGCCAATTTGATTTGCCCAGTCTATATGAAGATTAAAGTCACCCATGATTACTGCATTACCTTTATTACAAGCTTCTATTATTTCATGATTAATACTCTGTCCAATGGTATAGTTACTATTAGGGGGCCTATAAACTATTCCCACCAGTGTTTTCTGCCCCTTGTTATTTCTAATTTCCACCCATATTGATTCTACTTCCTGATTTTTTAAAAATTCATTCATGGGATGTGGGCGTCGCTGGCGAGGCCGGCATTTATTGCCCATTCTGAATTGCTCTTGAGAAGGTGGTGGTGAGCCGCCTTCTTGAACCACTGCAGTCCGTGTGGTGAAGATTCTCCCACAGTGCTGTTAGGTAGGGAGTTCCAGGATTTTGACCCAGCGACAATGAAGGAACGGCGATATATTTCCAAGTCGGGATGGTGTGTGACTTGGAGGGGAACGTGCAGGTGATGTTGTTCCCATGTGCCTGCTGCTTTTGTCCTTCTAGGTGGTAGAGGTCGTGGGTTTGGGAGGTGCTGTCGAAGAAGCCTTGGCGAGTTGCTGCAGTGCATCCTGATCTTCCGAGCCAAGATCCTTTCTCACCACTGTCCTTATGTCAACCTTTATTATTAGGGCTACACCCCCTCTCCTTTTCAATTCTGCCTGTACCTTTTCTAAACATCATGTACCCTGGAAAGGATAAATAAGGACGTGGAAAGGACTTTAAACTAGTAAGAAGTGGGGAGGGATCCAGAGAAGATAACATAAGTCTGAAGATAAAAGAAATAGTGGATGAGAGTAAAGTTCGGACCAAGATAAGGAATAAGGTTAACTTAAACGGTGAGGGTACAAACACAGTTGTAGAACATAAGTACAAAATGACTGTTAAAAATAAAGTGAGGGGAACAATCATTTTAAAGTAATGTACTTAAGTCAGAAACTGGAGTCTTAAACTTAAATAAAGCCAATTGGTATGAGGGGCAAGTTGTCAATGGTAGATTGGAAAATTAGATTAAAGGATTTCACAGTTGAAAAGCAATGGCAAAAATTTTGAAGAAATATTTCAATATTCTCAACAAATATACATTCCATTGAGAAATAAAAACTTCACGGGAAGAGTGATCCACACGTGGCTAACTAAAGAAGTTAAGGAGAGTATTAGATTGAAAGAAGAGGCCTATAATGTTGCCTGGGGATTGGGAGAGTTTTAGAAACCAACAAAGGATGATCAAAAAATTGATAAAAAGGGAGAAAATAGAATATGAAAGTAAACTAGCAAGAAATATAAAAACAGATTGTAAGAGCTTCTACACGTATGTAAAAAGGAAGAGAGTAGCAAAAGTAAATGTTAGTCCCTTAAAGGCTGCGACAGGAGAAATTATAATGGGGAATCAGGAAGTGGCAGATGCGTTAAACAAATATTTTGTATCTGTCTTCACAGTAGAAGGCACAAAAAGCATACCAGAAATAATGTGGAACCAAGGGGTAAATGAGAGTGAGAAACTTAAAACAATTAATATCACTAGAGAAAAAGTACTGGACAAACTAATGGGACTAAAAGCCGACAAATCCCCTGGACCTGATGGTCTACATCCCAGGGTTCTAAAAGAGGTGGCTGCAGAGATAGTGGATGCAATGGTTGTGATCTTCCAAAATTCTCTAGATTCTGGAACAGACTGGAAGGTAGCAAATGTAACCCTGCTATTCAAGAAAGGAGGGAGAGAGAAAACAAGGAACTACAGGCCAGTTAGCCTGACATCGGTCGTCGGGAAAATGCTGGAATCCATTATTAGGCAGAGTCAACATGGGTTTATGAAAGAGAAATCGTGTTTGACAAATTTATCACAGTTTTTTGAGGGTGTAACTAGCAGGGTAGATAAAGGGGAACCAGTGGATGCAGTATATTTGGATTTTCAAAAGGCATTTGATAAGGTGCCACCTAAAAGGTTGATACACAAGATTAGGGCTCATGGGATTGGGGGTAATATATTAGCATGGATAGAGGATTGTTTAAAGGACAGAAAACAGAGAGTAGGGATAAACTGATTATTCTCAGGTTGGCAGGCTGTAACTAGTGGAGCTCCGCAAGGATCAGTGCTTGGACCTCAGCTATTTACAATCTATATTAATGACTTAGATGAAGGGACCGAGTGTAGTGTATCCAAGTTTGCCAACGATACAAAGCTAGGTGGGAAAGTAAGCTGTGAGGAGGACACAAAGAGTCTGCAAAGGGATATAGACAGGTTAAGTGAGTGGGCAAGAAGGTGGCAGGTGGAATATAATGTGGGGAAATGTGAGGTTATTCACTTTGGTAGGAAGAATAGAAAAACAGAATATTTTTTAAATGGTGAGAAACTATTAAATGTTGGTGTTCAGAGGGATTTGGGTGTCCTCGTACAAGAAACACAGAAGGTTAGCATGCAGGTACAGCAAGCAATTAGGAAGGCAAATGGCATGTTGGCTTTTATTGCAAGGGGGTTGGAGTACAAGAGTAAGGAAATCTTACTACAGTTGTACAGGGCTTTGCTGAGACCTCACCTGGAGTACTGTGTACAGTTTTGGTCTCCTTAACTAAGGAGGGATATACTCGCCTTAGAGACAGTGCAACGAAGGTTCACTAGATTAATTCCTGGTTGATGGGGTTGTCCTATGAGGAAAGGTTGAGTAGAATGGGCCGATACTGTCTGGAGTTTAGAAGGATGAGAGGTGATCTCATTGAAACATATAAGATTATGAGGGGGCTTGACAGGGTAGATGCTGAGAGATTAATTCTGTGGCTACGAGAGCAGGTCAGAGGCTGGGTATTCTGCAGCGAGTGACTCACCTCCTGACTCCCCAAAGCCTTTCCACCATCTACAAGGCACAAGTCAGGAGTGTGATGGAATACTCTCCACTTGCCTGGATGAGTGCAGCTCCAACAACACTCAAGAAGCTCGACACCATCCAGGACAAAGCAGTCTGCTTGATTGGCACCCCATCCACCACCCTAAACATTCACTCCCTTCACCATCAGTGCACCGTGGCTGCTGTGTGTACCATCCACAGATTGCACTGCAGCAACTCGCCAAGGCTTCTTCGACAGCACCTCCCAAGCCCGCGACCTCTACCACCTAGAAGGACAAGGACAGCAGGCACATGGGAACAACACCACCTGCACGTTCCCCTCCAAGTCACACACCATCCCGACTTGGAAACATATCGCCGTTCCTTCATCGTCCCTGGGTCAAAATCCTGGAACTCCCTATCTAAAAGCACCATGGGAGAACCTTCACCACACGGACTGCAGTGGTTCAAGAAGGCGGCTCACCACCACCTTCTCAAGGGCAATTAGGGATGGGCAATAAATGCCGGCCTCGCCAGCGACGCCCACATCCCATGAATGAACAAAAAAAAAAGATTGTTTCCCCTGGATAGAGAGTTTACACCTAAGGGGTATCATCACTGGATATGGGATCGGCCATTCAAGACTGAGATGAGGAGGAATTTCTTCACGCAGAGGGTTGTGAATCTTTGGCATTCTCTCTCCCAGAGGGCTGTGGATGCTGAGTCATTGAATATATTCAAGGCTGAGATAGATAGATTTTTGTACTCTAGGGGAATCAAGGGAATATGGGGATCGGGCGGGAAAGTGGAGTTGAGGTCGAAGATCAGCCATGATCTGATTGAATGGCGGAGCAGGCTCGAGGGGCCGTATGGCCTACTCCTGCTCCTATTTCTTATGTTCTTAAATTACCTGTACAGCAATGTGCACAGCACCCAAAACAAAACGGGGGAACTGGAGGCAATAATTCCTAGCGAGGAGCCAGATGTAGGAGGGATAACTGAAACACGGCTACATAAAGAACAGGACTGGCATTTAAATATTGCAGGGTATAATGTATTTAGAAAGGACAGGGAAGGAAGAGGGGGTGGGGTAGCTGTACTAATTAGAGACAACATAATGGCAACAGAAAAAAGGGACATAAATAACATTAAGATAGAAACAGAATCCATATGGATTGAAACAAAAGAAGGGATTGATCACATTAATAGGGATATTCTACAGGCCACCTAATAATGGGAGGGAAGTAGAGGATGAAATATATAGACAAATCTATGAAATGAATAAAAAACATTGAATAATAATTTTGGGAGATTTTAACTACCCCCAAATAAACTGGCAAGAGGTAGGGAAAGGAGAAAAGGGAATGGAGTTTTTACAGTGTGAACATGGCTCCTTTCTTACCCAGTCTGTGAGAAGCTCAACAAGAGAGAAAAGGGAATGGAGTTTTTACAGTGTGAACATGGCTCCTTTCTTACCCAGTCTGTGAGAAGCTCAACAAGAGAGAAAAGGGAATGGAGTTTTTACAGTGTGAACATGGCTCCTTTCTTACCCAGTCTGTGAGAAGCTCAACTGGTGGATCGAGTAATGGGAAATGAACCAGAACAGATAAGTGAAGTAAGCGTTGGGGAACATCTAGGCAATAGCGATCATAACATAATAAGGTTTAAAATAATGATTGAGAAAGTCATAAGTAAGACAAAGTAATATATTGGCAAAAAGCTAATTTTGAAGGGATGATAATGGAACTAAGACAGGTAAACTGGCAAAAAATTTTGACAAAGAGAGAACAACAGTGAGAAATATTTAAAATGGTGATCAGTAGAGTTCAGGAGAAATATATTACTCTTAAAAAAAAACAAGAGCAAACTACCCAATAATGATGAATAAAGAGATAAGGGTAAAATTGAAACTGAAGAAAAAGGCATACACTAAGTACATAGATAATAAAAGAGAGAATGACAAAAGGGAATATGAAGATGTCAGGAAAGAAGTAAAAAAAACAATTAGTGAAGCAAAGAGGAACTATGAAATGAAATTGTCAAGAACTATAAAAAGAAATAGTAAAGCACACATAAGTGT
This sequence comes from Heptranchias perlo, assembly GCF_035084215.1. Classification (NCBI taxonomy): domain Eukaryota; kingdom Metazoa; phylum Chordata; class Chondrichthyes; order Hexanchiformes; family Hexanchidae; genus Heptranchias; species Heptranchias perlo. The sequence continues at coordinate 46,155,609 of NC_090347.1, forward strand.
ACAGACACATAAATAACAAAAGGAAAACCAGGAAAGGGAGAGGGCCATTAAGGGATGCACAAGATAAACACAGATCAGGACAGCGAAATGGCAGAAATATTGAATAGTTACTTTGCCTCAGTATTTACCAGGGAGATTAACATAGAAACATATAAACATAGAAAATAGGAGCAGGAGTAGGCCATTCGGCCCTTCGAGCCTGCTCTGCCATTCAATATGATCATGGCTGATCCTCTTTCTCAATACCATATTCCCGCTCTCTCCCCATACCCCTTGATGCTTTTTGTGTCTAGAAATCTATCTAGCTCCTTCTTAAATATATTCGTGGTGGGCAGGACATTAGAAGGAGAGATTGAAAAAGATATAAAGACATTTAAGATAGAAAGGGGGGAGATCATTGATAAACTAATCAAACTAAGGGAGGATAAAACCCCGGTCTGGATGGATTGCATCCACGAATATTAAAAGAAGTTAGGGAGGAGATATCAGAGGCACTATTACATATACATAAAAATTCATTAGAAAAGGGAATAGTGCCAGAGGACTGGCGGACAGCTAATGTGATTCCTATATTTAAAAATGGAGATAGAACAAGTTTGGGGAACTACTGACCAATTAGCTTAATGTCAGTGTTAGGAAAGATAATGGAAGATACTCAAAGATGTAATCGAAAACCATCTAGAAAATGAAAATATAATAAAGAATAGTCAGCACGGATTTCAGAAGGGAAAGTCATGCCTAATCAACCTTATTGAATTATTTGCAGAAGTAACAGAAAAAGTAGACAAGGGTAACATAGTAGATGTAATATATTTGGATTTTCAAAAGACCTTCGATAAGATACCACATCGTAGACTGATGACTAAGGGTGGAGCATGTGGAGTCGGGACAGGTAGCAGAATGGATAGCAAGCTGGCTACAAAACAGAAAAACAGAGTGTAGGGGTTAAGGGTTGCTACTTAGACTGGTAAAAGGTGGGAAATGGTGTTCCACAGGGATCGGTGCTGGGACCACTGTTATTCACAATTTACATTAACGATTTGGACTCAGGAATCGGAAGTACAATTTCAAAATTTAGGGACATCACCAAATTGGGGGGTATAGTTAATACTGAGGAGGACTGCGATAAAATACAGGAAGACATTAATAAACTTGCAGAATGGGAATGTAATTGGCAAATTAATTTCAATATAGATTAACTGTGAGGTGGTGCATTTTGGTAGGAAGAATAAGGAGGCCACATATTGCTTGGAAAACAAGAGCCTAAATGGGGTAGAGGAGCAAAGTGATCTCGGGGAACAGATACACAAATCATCAAAAGTAGCGATGCAGATTAATAAGGCCATAAAAAAAAGCAAATGAAGCACTGGGGTTCATTTCTGGGGTTCATTTCTGGTGGGATAGAATTGAAAAGCCGAGAAGCCATGCTACACTTACATCAAATCTGAGTGAGACCACACTTGGAGTATTGTGCGCGGTTCTGGTCTTCATATTGTAGAAAGGATATAGAGGCATTGGAGAGGGTGCAAAAAAGACTTACAAGGATGATACCAGAACTAAGAGGATATACTTATAGGGAAAGATTGAATAGGCTGGGGTTCATTTCTCTTGAAAAGAGAAGGCTGAGGGGTGACCTGATAGAGGTCTTTAAGATTTTGAAAGGATTTGATAGGGTAGACGTGGAGAAAACGTTTCCACTTGTGGGGGAGACCAGTACTAGGGGCCACTAATATAAGATAGTCACTAATAAATCCAATAGGGAATTCAGGAGAAACTTCTTTATCTAAAGAATGATAAGAAAGTGGAACTCGCTACCACAAGGAGTGGTTGAGGCAAATAGCATAGTTGCATTTAAGGGGAAGCTAGATAAACACATAAGGGAGAAAGGAATAGAAGGGTATTCTGAGAGGGTTAGATGAAGTAGGTAGGGAGGAGTCTCATGTGGAGCATAAACGCCGGCATAGACCAGTTGGGCCGAATGGCCTGTCTCTGTGCTGTAGACTTGATGTAACTACCCTGAGAAGGTGGCGGTGGTGGTGGGCCTTCTTCTTGAACAGTTGGTAGCGGTTTTGGTACGACTGAGTGGCTCACTAGGCCACTCCAGAGGGGCAGTTAAGATCAACCATGTTGGTGTGGGACTGAAGTCTCTTATAGGTCAGACTGGCAGGTTTCCTTCCCTAAAGGACATTAGTGAACCAGTTAGGTTTTTATGACAATCCAACAACATCATGGTCACTTTTAATGGTCCCAGATTTCTATTCCCAGATTTTTTTGAATTTAATACAAATTCTCAAACTGCCCTGTGGGATTTGAACTCATATTCCCTGAATTATTAGTGCAGGCGTCTGGATTAACCATTACACTGCCATACCCAAACTTTCTTTGGAGTGCAGTATGTGGAGTCCAGTCTAGAACTGTGCTGATCTGCAGTGAGTCTGACTAGTGTCTGGGGAGCATTGTTTGATTCTCCTGCTGAGACTCAGCGACACGACAGGCACATCACAAGGGACTGCCTGTTTTGCTAATCGCCCTCCTTTCCTGTGCTTGGATCATCATGATCCACATCACCTTTGCCTGAGGACTCGTCTTCAGTCTCAGGTGACTGATGATGTGGATCAGACAGCAACTTCTGAAATAGTTTTTTTTTTAAAAATCACAACAACAAAATGTGTAGCAGACTCCATCGGGGAAATTTTGGGAGATTCTCAATCAATCAGCAAGTGCACTCAGTTAGTGCAAATCGGAAAATCCCCCTGAATTACCCTAAAAAAAAACTATCCCTTTTCTGTGTTGCAAGATTGTGTAGCTTGTTTTAAATGTCGAGTGCGCTTCCTCAATGGGTCTCATTCTCTCCTCCTGAGGCAGAAAGTTGTGGGTTCAAGACCTACTTCAGAGACTTGAGCACATAATCCAGGCTGACACTCCAGTGCAGTACTGAGGGAGTGCTGCACTGTCAGAGGTGCCGTCTTTTGGATGAGATGTTAAACTGAGGCCCTGTCTGCCCTCTCAGGTGGATGTAAAAGATCCCACGGCCACTATTCGAAGAGGAGCAGGGGAGTTCTCCCCAGTGTCCTGGCCAATATTTATCCCTCAACCAACATCACCATAACAGATTATCTGGCCATTATCACAGTGCTGTTTGTGGGATCTTGCTGTGTGCAAATTGGCTGCCACGTTTCTTACGTTACAACAGTGACTAGACTTCAAAAAGTATTTCATTGGCTGTAGAGCACTTTGGGACGTCCCGAGGTCAGGAAAGGTGCCATAGAAAAGCAAGTTCTTTCTCTTTTGGCACATTTGAATGCTGATCCGTGCAGTGTTAGGTGATCTCACTCAGGGCAGTTGTAGATGGTGCTAGAATTGGCTTCAGTGCCCCTTGGCTAGGGAGAGGGGAGAAATCAGTCAGGAGTCCTGCCCCGCGTTACCGTCCAGTGTGATCCCCGCAGAGAGGAGTGACGGTCGAAAGGGGATCGTACTGCAGCAGGAGTCAGTCGGGGAATTCAGGAGAAGAGGCAAAGAAAATCCGGGAGGAACTAGGGAATAGAACAGGAAGCTCCTCTGGAGTGAGGTCTGGGCAGCCCGGTGGGACTGAGAGTTTTGGATATGGAAGCAATCGCCCCTCCCCCTGAGCCGAGAGTGTAAGTGCGGGCACTGTAATAACAGCTGAACACCCCGCCAGTCAGTCCCAGCACACCGTTAATCATTCATCAGCTCCAAGTGACAGTGAGATCACATCAGCAAACTGTGCAGGGCAGCTCGAAGGAATTATAGTTCGTCAGAGACCCTCATCCTCCGCATTGGCGGAGAACGGACAATGGGAGTTAGGAACTCAGCAGTTAGATTTTAACAAGGGTGTTCCATTCTCTGCTACTGCTCCCTGGATCTGCTGCCCCCTCACACGGTCAAGCAGCTGCCCCCTCACACGGTCGAGCAGCTGCCCCCTCACACGGCCGAGCGGCCCCCTCACACGGTCGAGCAGCCCAGTGAGTTTCCTGTATTTATTTTTTTACTTTGTCCACCAATTTTCTCACCAATCCTGACAGCATGGGCTGTTACTGGGGTACATTACACAGACACAGGGTATTATTGGGGTACATTACACAGACACAGGGTATTATTGGGGTACATTACACAGACACAGGGTATTATTGGGGTACATTACACAGACACAGGGTATTATTGGGGTACATTACACAGACACAGGGTATTATTGGGGTACATTACACAGACACAGGGTATTATTGGGGTACATTACACAGACACAGGGTATTATTGGGGTACATTACACAGACACAGGGTATTATTGGGGTACATTACACAGACACAGGGTATTATTGGGGTACATTACACAGACACAGGGTATTATTGGGGTACATTACACAGACACAGGGTATTATTGGGGTACATTACACAGACACAGGGTATTATTGGGGTACATTACACAGACACAGGGTATTATTGGGGTACATTACACAGACACAGGGTATTATTGGGGTACATTACACAGACACAGGGTATTATTGGGGTACATTACACAGACACAGGGTATTATTGGGGTACATTACACAGGCACAGGGTATTATTGGGGTACATTACACAGACACATGGTATTATTGGGGTACAATACACAGGCACAGGGTATTATTGGGGTACATTACACAGACACATGGTATTATTGGGGTACATTACACAGACACAGGGTATTATTGGGGTACATTACACAGACACAGGGTATTATTGGGGTACATTACACAGACACAGGGTATTATTGGGGTACATTACACAGACACAGGGTATTATTGGGGTACATTACACAGACACAGGGTATTATTGGGGTACATTACACAGACACAGGGTATTATTGGGGTACATTACACAGACACAGGGTATTATTGGGGTACATTACACAGGCACAGGGTATTATTGGGGTACATTACACAGACACATGGTATTATTGGGGTACAATACACAGGCACAGGGTATTATTGGGGTACATTACACAGACACATGGTATTATTGGGGTACATTACACAGACACAGGGTATTATTGGGGTACATTACACAGACACGGTATTATTGGGGTGCATTACACAGACACAGGGTATTATTGGGGTACATTACACAGACAAAGGGTATTATTGGGGTACATTACACAGACACGGTATTATTGGGGTGCATTACACAGACACAGGGTATTATTGGGGTACATTACACAGACACATGGTATTATTGAGCCAGCATGTAGAAAGTCCTACAAGAGAGGGGGCGGTACTGGACCTAATTCTAGGGAATGTGGCCGGCCAAGTGGAAGAAGTGCTCGTTGGTGAGCACTTAGGTGACAGTGACCATAATTCGGTGAGATTTAAGGTGGTCATGGAAAAGGACAGGGAGGGGCCGGAAATAAAGGTTCTAAATTGGGGGAAGGCCGATTTTAATAGGATAAGGCAGGATCTGGCCAAAATGGACTGGGATCAGCTGCTTGTAGGAAAATCCGCATCGGAGCAATGGGAGTCTTTCAGAAGGGAGATTGAGACCATACAATGGCAACATGTTCCCGTAAAGGTCAAGGGTGGTTCCAAGAACTCCAGGGAACCTTGGATGTCAGGGGATATACGAGAATGGATTAGGAAAAAAAGGAGGGCTTTTGGCAGATACAAAAGGCTAAAGACGGAGGAAGCCCTCGAGGAGTACAAAAAGTGCAGGGGGATACTTAAAAAAGAAATTAGGAGATCAAGGAGGGGCCATGAAATAACACTGGCGAGCAAAATAAAGGAAAATCCTAAGATGTTTTCTAAGTATATTAAGGGTAAGAGGATGACTAGGGAAAAAATAGGGCCCATTAGGGACAAAAATGGCAATCTGTGTGTGGAGCCGGCAGATGTAGGAGGGGTTCTAAATGAATTTTTTGCATCTGTTTTCACTATGGAGAAGGACGATGTAGACATAGAAATACGGCAGGGGGCCTGTGATATACTCGAACATATTAACATCGAGCGGGAGGAGGTATTGGCGGTTTTAGCAGGCCTAAAAATGGATAAATCCCCAGGCCCGGACGAAATGTATCCCAGGCTACTGTGTGAGGCAAAGGAGGAGATTGCGGGGGCTCTGACACATATATTCAGAACCTCTCTGGCCACAGGGGATGTGCCAGAGGACTGGAGAACCGCTAATGTCATACCATTATTCAAGAAGGGGAGTAGGGAAAAACCGGGGAACTACAGGCCAGTGAGCCTAACATCAGTGGTAGGAAAATTATTGGAAAAAATTCTGAAGGACAAAATTAGTCTCCACTTGGAGAAGCAAGGATTAATCAGGGATAGTCAACATGGCTTTGTCAAGGGAAGATCATGTCTGACTAATTTGATTGAATTTTTTGAGGGGGTGACTAGGCGTGTGGATGAGAGTAACGCAGTGGATGTGGTATACATGGATTTCAGTAAGGCCTTCGATAAAGTCCCCCACAGGAGACTGGTCAAGAAGGTACGAGCCCATGGAATCCAGGGTGCCTTGGCACTTTGGATACAAAACTGGCTAAGTGGCAGAAGGCAGAGGGTGATGGTCGAAGGTTGTTTTTGTGACTGGAAGCCTGTGGCCAGTGGGGTACCACAGAGATCGGTGCTGGGTCCCTTGCTGTTTGTGGTCTACATTAATGACTTGGATATGAATGTAAAAGGTATGATCAGTAAATTCGCTGATGATACAAAAATTGGTAGGGTGGTAAATAGCGAGGAGGATAGCCTCAGTCTGCAGGACGATATAGATGGGTTGGTCAGATGGGCGGAACAGTGGCAAATGGAATTTAACCCGGAAAAGTGCGAGGTGATGCACTTTGGAGGGACAAACAAGGCAAGGGAATACACAATGAATGGGAGGACCCGAGGCAAGACAGAGGGTCAGAGGGATCTTGGTGTGCAAGTTCACAGATCCCTGAAGGCGGCGGAACAGGTAGATAAGGTGGTAAAGAAGGCATATGGGATACTTGCCTTTATTAGCCGAGGCATAGAATATAAGAGCAAGGAGGTTATGATGGAGCTGTATAAAACACTGGTTAGGCCACAGCTGGAGTACTGTGTGCAGTTCTGGTCGCCACACTACAGGAAGGATGTGATCGCTTTGGAGAGGGTGCAGAGGAGATTCACCAGGATGTTACCAGGGCTGGAGCGCTTCAGCTATGAAGAGAGACTGGGAAGATTGGGTTTGTTTTCCTTGGAGCAGAGGAGGCTGAGGGGGGACATGATTGAGGTGTACAAAATTATGAGGGGCACAGATAGGATGGATACTAAGGAGCTTTTTCCCTTCGTTGAGGGTTCTATAACAAGGGGACATAGATTCAAGGTAAAAGGCGGGAGGTTTAGAGGGGATTTGAGAAAGAACTTTTTCACCCAGAGGGTGGTTGGAGTCTGGAACTCACTGCCTGAAAGGGTTGTGGAGGCAGGAACCCTCACAACATTCAAGAAGCATTTGGATGAGCACTTGAAATGCCATAGCATACAAGGCTACGGACCAAATGCTGGAATATGGGATTAGAGTAGACGGGCTGATGGCCGGCGCGGACACGATGGGCCGAAGGGCCTCTATCCGTGCTGTATAACTCTATGACTCTATGACTCTATTGGGGTACATTACACAGACACGGTATTATTGGGGTACATTACACAGACACGGTATTATTGGGGTACATTACACAGTCACAGGGTATTATTGGGGTACATTACACAGACACAGGGTATTATTGGGGTACATTACACAGACACAGGGTATTATTGGGGTACATTACACAGACACAGGGTATTATTGGGGTACATTACACAGACACAGGGTATTATTGGGGTACATTACACAGATACAGGGTATTATTGGGGTACATTACACAGACACATGGTATTATTGGGGTACATTACACAGACACAGGGTATTATTGGGGTACATTACACAGACACATGGTATTATTGGGGTACATTACACAGACACAGGGTATTATTGGGGTACATTACACAGACACAGGGTATTATTGGGGTACATTACACAGACACAGGGTATTATTGGGGTACACTACACAGACACAGGGTATTATTGGGGTGTATTACACAGACACAGGGTATTATTGGGGTACATTACACAGACACAGGGTATTATTGGGGTACATTACACAGACACGGGGTATTATTGGGGTACATTACACAGACACAGGCTATTATTGGGGTACATTACACAGACACGGGGTATTATTGGGGTACATTACACAGACACAGGCTATTATTGGGGTACATTACACAGACACAGGGTATTATTGGGGTACATTACACAGACACAGGCTATTATTGGGGTACATTACACAGACACATGGTATTATTGGGGAACATTATACAGACATAGGGTATTATTGGGGTACATTACACAGACACAGGCTATTATTGGGGTACATTACACAGACACATGGTATTATTGGGGAACATTATACAGACACAGGCTATTATTGGGGTACATTACACAGACACATGGTATTATTGGGGAACATTATACAGACACAGGGTATTATTGGGGTACATTACACAGACACAGGGTATTATTGGGGTAAATTATACAGACATAGCGTATTATTGGGGTACGTTACACAGATACAGGATATTATTGGGGTACATTACACAGACACAGGGTATTATTGGGGTACATTATACTGACACAGGGTATTATTGGGGTACGTTACACAGATACAGGATATTATTGGGGTACATTACACAGACACAGGGTATTATTGGGGTATTACACAGACATAGGGTATTATTGGGGTATATTACACAGACACAGGGTATTATTGGGGTACATTACACAGACACAGGGTATTATTGGGGTACATTACACAGACACAGGGTATTATTGGGGTATTACACTGACACAGGGTATTATTGGGGTACATTACACAGACACAGGGTATTATTGGGGTACATTACACAGACACAGGGTATTATTGGGGTATTACACAGACACAGGGTATTATTGGGGTACATTATACAGGCACAGGGTATTATTGGGGTACATTACACAGACACAGGGTATTATTGGGGTACATTACACAGGCACATGGTATTATTGGGGTACATTACACAGACACAGGGTATTATTGGGGTACATTACACAGGCACATGGTATTATTGGGGTACATTACACAGGCACAGGGTATTATTGGGGTACATTACACAGACACAGGGTATTATTGGGGTACATTACACAGACACATGGTATTATTGGGGTACATTACACAGACACAGGGTATTATTGGGGTACATCACACAGATACAGGGTATTATTGGGGTACATTACACAGACACAGGGTATTATTGGGGTACATTATACAGACACAGGGTATTATTGGGGTACATTATACAGACGCAGGGTATTATTGGGGTACATCACACAGATACAGGGTATTATTGGGGTATATTACACAGATACAGGGTATTATTGGGGTACATTACACAGATACAGGGTATTATTGGGGTACATTACACAGATACAGGGTATTATTGGGGTATATTACACAGATACAGGTTATTATTGGGGTACATTATACAGACGCAGGGTATTATTGGGGTACATTATACAGACGCAGGGTATTATTGGGGTACATTATACAGACGCAGGGTATTATTGGGGTACATCACACAGATACAGGGTATTATTGGGGTACATTACACAGACACAGGGTATTATTGGGGTACATTACACAGACACAGGGTATTATTGGGGTACATTACACAGACACAGGGTATTATTGGGGTACATTATACAGACGCAGGGTATTATTGGGGTACATTACACAGACACAGGGTATTATTGCGATACGTTACACAGACACTGTCTGTTATTTTGGTACATTACACAGATACAGCCTGTTGTTGAGGTACATTACACAGATGCAGCCTGTTATTGGGGTACATTATACAGACACAGTCTGTTATTGGGGTACATTATACAGACACAGCCTGTTATTGGGGTACATTATACAGACACAGTCTGTTATTGGGGTACATTATACAGGCACAGTCTGTTATTGGGGTACATTATACAGACACAGCCTGTCATTGGGGGGTGAACTAGCTGGTAATGGAATGCAGAGCCACGAGGAGTGGGGCTTTTTATGAAGGATCTGGTTGTTATAAAGTATCTCCTCTCACCTGCGTACTGGCTGTTTATGGTTAGATTCAAACCACTGAAGGTGATCTCTGGCTTTCACAGTGACTGAACTGTCAACACTCGACAAACCTGGGGTTTCACTGAGACACCGCAATGCTCGTCACCTGGGCCTAGGGAAAATTCATCTATTCTTTTCCACTCCTCCATCATCCCTTTCTTTCTCTGTCTCTTCTTTTTCTCTCTGTCTTTTCTGTATCTCTCTCTCCATCTCTCTCTCCCTCTCTTTCTCCCTCTGGTTGTCTGTCTCTGGGTCTCACTCTCTCTCCTCTCTATCACATTCTCTCTCTGTATCTATCCCTCTCTATGTGTATGTGTCTCTCTGTATCTCTGTATCTCTCTCCTTCTATCTCTCTCTCTCTTTAAGTCTCAATCTCTCTCTTCTCTCTCTATCGCACTGTCGCTCTGTATCTCTCTCTCTCTCACACATTATGTGTGTGTCTCTCTCCCTCTCTGTATCTCACTCCTGTCTCTCTGTTTTTCTCTCTCAGTCTCTCTCTCTCTTGCTCTCTCTCTCTCTGTCTCTTTCTGGATCTCACTCTCCCTTCTATCACACACTCTCTCTCTCCCCCTCTTTCTGTATCTCTCTGTAAGTCTCTGTATATCTCTCCCTCTGTCTCTCTATGAGAGTATCTCACTCTGTCCCTCTGAATACCTCTCTGTCTCTCTGCATATCTTTGTAGTTCTCTCAGTGTATCTCTCTCTCTCTCTCTCTCTGGGTCTCACTCTCTCTCTCCTCTCTATCACACTCTCTATCACACTCTCTCTCTCTCTGGGTCTCACTCTCTCTCTCTATCACACTCTCTGTATTTCCCTCTCTGTATCTCTCTCTCTCTCTCTCTCCATCTCTCTCTCTGGGTCTCTCTCCTCTCTCTATCACACTCTCTGTATTTCTCTCTCTGTATCTCTCTCTCTCTCTCTCTCCATCTCGCTCTCTGGGTCTCTCTCTCTCCTCTCTCTATCACACTCTCTCTCTCTTCAAACCCATCGAACTGTGGTATTTTCCCTCCTGTTCTGTTGGAGAATGCTAGAGCAGAGTGTAGAGGTAGTGAAAGGTCCCTGGACTCCGAATGCTTTCACAGGCGATGGATCGATCTGGTTTGCTCTACACACAGCCCGCCTCTTGTTATGTTTGACCTCAGAGTTGCTGTTTTTGCAAATTCTGCTCACTTTGTTCCGAGTTGATTACGGGTGTAGTTTATCCGTAGATTGGTGAGTTCGCTATTGACTGTGTTTGCTGTAAAATGTCTGAACTTTTTGAATGTTTTACAGCTGATCTGTGTCTCTCATGTCTGTACAATGGGCCGCACAGATCATTAAAAAGACAGCTTTTAATGGGCAAGGTTCAAATCTCGCTTCTACCTTCAAGAACTTGATCAGTTGGGCTTGACGGCCCAGGTCTGCTGTCTGATCGCCAGCCCTATCTTTTACTGTACTCTGCCAGCCTGGAATGGACCATTTACCTGCTGGTTTGGGGATGTCCATTGTAGCTAAACTCCATGATGCAGCGTGTTCTGGGCCACTGCAGTGGACGTATGGAGCTGAGGAGAGCAAGAGGCGATTGGTTCATGCTTCGATGTGACTGAAGTCATCGGCTCCATCACAGAACCTGCCAGTGTGTGTATTTTAGCCAGTGATTTATTTTTTAACTGTTAGGGAGTTGGCACGATGCTGCGAGGGTCACAGTACCTGTCCCTGGTCTGTGCTGGGTCATCTCAGCCCAGGTGAAGAGGGGAGTAAGCTCAGTTCAGTGTGGGTGAGTTTGTGGGTGAGTGCGTGAGGGTCTGAATTTGGTGGTGAGTGTTTGTGGGTGAGGGTGAGTGTTTGTGGGTGAGGGTGAGTGTTTGTGGGTGAGGGTGCGTGTTTGTGGGTGAGGGTGCGTGTTTGTGGGTGAGGGTGCGTGTTTGTGGGTGAGGGTGAGTGTTTGTGGTGAGGGTGCGTGTTTGTGGTGAGGGTGAGTGTTTGTGGTGAGGGTGCGTGTTTGTGGGTGAGGGTGCGTGTTTGTGGGTGAGGGTGCGTGTTTGTGGGTGAGGGTGTGTGTTTGTGGGTGAGGGTGCGTGTTTGTGGGTGAGGGTGCGTGTTTGTGGGTGAGGGTGAGTGTTTGTGGGTGAGAGTGAGTGTTTGTGGGTGAGAGTGAGTGTTTGTGGTGAGGGTGCGTGTTTGTGGGTGAGGGTGCGTGTTTGTGGGTGAGGGTGCGTGTTTGTGGGTGAGGGTGTGTGTTTGTGGGTGAGGGTGCGTGTTTGTGGGTGAGGGTGCGTGTTTGTGGGTGAGGGTGCGTGTTTGTGGGTGAGGGTGCGTGTTTGTGGGTGAGGGTGCGTGTTTGTGGGTGAGGGTGAGTGTTTGTGGTGAGGGTGCGTGTTTGTGGGTGAGGGTGCGTGTTTGTGGGTGAGAGTGCGTGTTTGTGGTGAGTGTGCGTGTTTGTGGTGAGGGTGCGAGTTTGTGGGTGAGAGTGAGTGTTTGTGGGTGAGAGTGAGTGTTTGTGGTGAGGGTGTGTGTTTGTGGGTGAGGGTGCGTGTTTGTGGGTGAGGGTGCGTGTTTGTGGGTGAGGGTGTGTGTTTGTGGGTGAGGGTGCGTGTTTGTGGGTGAGGGTGCGTGTTTGTGGGTGAGAGTGCGTGTTTGTGGTGAGTGTGCGTGTTTGTGGTGAGGGTGCGAGTTTGTGGGTGAGAGTGTGTGTTTGTGGGTGAGGGTGCGTGTTTGTGGTGAGGGTGAGTGTTTGTGGTGAGGGCGTGTTTGTGGTGAGAGTGCGTGTTTGTGGGTGAGGGTGCGTGTTTGTGGTGAGGGTGAGTGTTTGTGGTGAGAGTGCGTGTTTGTGGGTGAGGGTGCGTGTTTCTGGGTGAGGGTGAGTGTTTGTGGTGAGGGTGAGTGTTTGTGGTGAGGGTGAGTGTTTGTGGTGAGGGTGAGTGTTTGTGGTGAGGGTGCGTGTTTCTGGGTGAGGGTGAGTGTTTGTGGTGAGGGTGAGTGTTTGTGGTGAGGGTGTGTGTTTGTGGGTGAGGGTGAGTGTTTGTGGTGAGGGTGCGTGTTTGTGGGTGAGGGTGCGTGTTTGTGGGTGAGGGTGAGTGTTTGTGGGTGAGGGTGAGTGTTTGTGGTGAGGGTGCGTGTTTGTGGGTGAGGGTGCGTGTTTGTGGGTGAGGGTGAGTGATTGTGGTGAGGGTGCATGTTTGTGGTGAGGGTGAGTGTTTGTGGTGAGGGTGTGTGTTTGTGGGTGAGGGTGCGTGTTTGTGGTGAGGGTGCGTGTTTGTGGTGAGGGTGAGTGTTTGTGGTGAGGGTGCGTGTTTGTGGGTGAGGGTGCGTGTTTGTGGGTGAGGGTGCGTGTTTGTGGTGAGGGTTGTGTTTGTGGTGAGGGTGAGTGTTTGTGGTGAGGGTGCGTGTTTGTGGGTGAGGGTGCGTGTTTGTGGTGAGGGTTGTGTTTGTGGTGAGGGTGAGTGTTTGTGGTGAGGGTGAGTGTTTGTGGGTGAGGGTGCGTGTTTGTGGTGAGGGTGCGTGTTTGTGGGTGAGGGTGCGTGTTTGTGGGTGAGGGTGCGTGTTTGTGTGTGAGGGTGAGTGTTTGTGGCTGAGAGTGCGTGTTTGTGGGTGAGGGTGAGTGTTTGTGGTGAGGGTGCGTGTTTGTGGTGAGGGTGTGTGTTTGTGGTGAGAGTGAGTGTTTGTGGGTGAGGGTTCGTGTTTGTGGGTGAGGGTGAGTGTTTGTGGGTGAGGGTGAGTGTTTGTGGGTGAGGGTGAGTGTTTGTGGGTGAGGGTGAGTGTTTGTGGGTGAGGGTGAGTGTTTGTGGTGAGGGTGCGTGTTTGTGGTGAGGGTGTGTGTTTGTGGGTGAGAGTGAGTGTTTGTGGGTGAGGGTGCGTGTTTGTGGGTGAGGGTGAGTGTTTGTGGGTGAGGGTGAGTGTTTGTGGTGAGAGTGAGTGTTTGTGGGTGAGGGTGAGTGTTTGTGGGTGAGGGTGAGTGTTTGTGGGTGAGGGTGAGTGTTTGTGGGTGAGGGTGAGTGTTTGTGGTGAGGGTGCGTGTTTGTGGTGAGGGTGTGTGTTTGTGGGTGAGAGTGAGTGTTTGTGGGTGAGGGTGAGTGTTTGTGGGTGAGGGTGAGTGTTTGTGGGTGAGAGTGAGTGTTTGTGGGTGAGAGTGAGTGTTTGTGGGTGAGGGTGAGTGTTTGTGGGTGAGAGTGAGTGTTTGTGGTGAGGGTGCGAGTTTGTGGGTGAGAGTGTGTCTTTGTGGGTGAGAGTGAGTGTTTGTGGTGAGGGTGCTTTTTTGTGGGTGAGGGTGCGTGTTTGTGGTGAGGGTGCGTGTTTGTGGTGAGGGTGCGTGTTTGTGGGTGAGGGTGAGTGTTTGTGGGTGAGGGTGTGTGTTTGTGGTGAGGGTGCGTGTTTTTGGTGAGGGTGCGTGTTTGTGGGTGAGGGTGCGTGTTTGTGGTGAGGGTGCGTGTTTGTGGGTGAGTGTGTGTGTTTGTGGTGAGGGTGCGTGTTTTTGGTGAGGGTGCGTGTTTGTGGGTGAGTGTGCGTGTTTGTGGGTGAGGGTGCGTGTTTGTGGTGAGGGTGCTTTTTTGTGGGTGAGGGTGCGTGTTTGTGGTGAGGGTGCGTGTTTGTGGGTGAGTGTGTGTGTTTGTGGGTGAGGGTGCGTGTTTGTGGTGAGGGTGCGTGTTTTTGGTGAGGGTGCGTGTTTGTGGGTGAGGGTGCGTGTTTGTGGGTGAGGATGCGTGTTTGTGGTGAGTGTGTGTGTTTGTGGTGAGGGTGCGTGTTTGTGGTGAGAGTGCGTGTTTGTGGGTGAGGGTGTGTGTTTGTGGTGAGGGTGAGTGTTTGTGGGTGAGGGTGAGTGTTTGTGGTGAGGGTGAGTGTTTGTGGTGAGGGTGAGTGTTTGTGGGTGAGGGTGAGTGTTTGTGGTGAGGGTGAGTGTTTGTGGTGAGGGTGCGTGTTTGTGGGTGAGGATGCGTGTTTGTGGGTGAGGATGCGTGTTTGTGGGTGAGGGTGTGTGTTTGTGGTGAGGGTGCGTGTTTGTGGTGAGGGTGAGTGTTTGTGGTGAGGGTGTGTGTTTGTGGTGAGGGTGAGTGTTTGTGGTGAGGGTGCGAGTTTGTGGGTGAGAGTGTGTGTTTATGGGTGAGAGTGAGTGTTTGTGGTGAGGGTGCGTGTTTGTGGGTGAGGGTGAGTGTTTGTGGGTGATGGTGCGTGTTTGTGGTGAGGGTGCGTGTTTGTGGGTGAGGGTGAGTGTTTGTGGGTGAGGGTGTGTGTTTGTGGTGAGGGTGCGTGTTTTTGGTGAGGGTGCGTGTTTGTGGGTGAGGGTGCGTGTTTGTGGTGAGGGTGCGTGTTTGTGGGTGAGTGTGTGTGTTTGTGGTGAGGGTGCGTGTTTTTGGTGAGGGTGCGTGTTTGTGGGTGAGGGTGCGTGTTTGTGGGTGAGGGTGAGTGTTTGTGGTGAGGGTGCGTGTTTGTGGTGAGGGTGCTTTTTTGTGGGTGAGGGTGCGTGTTTGTGGTGAGGGTGCGTGTTTTTGGTGAGGGTGCGTGTTTGTGGGTGAGGGTGCGTGTTTGTGGTGAGGGTGAGTGTTTGTGGTGAGGGTGCGTGTTTGTGGTGAGGGTGCTTTTTTGTGGGTGAGGGTGCGTGTTTGTGGTGAGGGTGCGTGTTTGTGGGTGAGTGTGTGTGTTTGTGGGTGAGGGTGCGTGTTTGTGGTGAGGGTGCGTGTTTTTGGTGAGGGTGCGTGTTTGTGGGTGAGGGTGCGTGTTTGTGGGTGAGGATGCGTGTTTGTGGGTGAGGATGCGTGTTTGTGGTGAGGGTGTGTGTTTGTGGTGAGGGTGCGTGTTTGTGGGTGAGGGTGCGTGTTTGTGGTGAGGGTGCGTGTTTGTGGGTGAGGGTGAGTGTTTGTGGTGAGGGTGAGTGTTTGTGGTGAGGGTGCGTGTTTGTGGGTGAGGATGCGTGTTTGTGGGTGAGGATGCGTGTTTGTGGGTGAGGGTGTGTGTTTGTGGTGAGGGTGCGTGTTTGTGGGTGAGGGTGCGTGTTTGTGGGTGAGGGTGTGTGTTTGTGGTGAGGGTGCGTGTTTGTGGGTGAGGGTGCGTGTTTGTGGTGAGGGTGCGTGTTTGTGGGTGAGGGTGTGTGTTTGTGGTGAGGGTGTGTGTTTGTGGTGAGGGTGTGTGTTTGTGGGTGAGGGTGTGTGTTTGTGGTGAGGGTGAGTGTTTGTGGTGAGGGTGCGTGTTTGTGGGTGAGGGTGCGTGTTTGTGGGTGAGGGTTAGTGTTTGTGGGTGAGGGTGCGTGTTTCTGGTGAGGGTGAGTGTTTGTGGGTGAGGGTGTGTGTTTGTGGGTGAGGGTGTGTGTTTGTGGGTGAGGGTGTGTGTTTGTGGTGAGGGTGAGTGTTTGTGGTGAGGGTGAGTGTTTGTGGGTGAGGGTGTGTGTTTGTGGGTGAGGGTGTGTGTTTGTGGGTGAGGGTGTGTGTTTGTGGGTGAGGGTGCGTGTTTGTGGTGAGGGTGAGTGTTTGTGGGTGAGGGTGTGTGTTTGTGGGTGAGGGTGTGTGTTTGTGGTGAGGGTGAGTGTTTGTGGGTGAGGGTGAGTGTTTGTGGTGAGGGTGAGTGTTTGTGGGTGAGGGTGAGTGTTTGTGGTGAGGGTGAGTGTTTGTGGGTGAGGGTGTGTGTTTGTGGGTGAGGGTGTGTGTTTGTGGGTGAGGGTGTGTGTTTGTGGGTGAGGGTTATTGTTTGTGGGTGAGGGTGAGTGTTTGTGGTGAGGGTGAGTGTTTGTGGGTGAGGGTGCGTGTTTGTGGTGAGGGTGAGTGTTTGTGGGTGAGGGTGTGTGTTTGTGGTGAGGGTGAGTGTTTGTGGGTGAGGGTGTGTGTTTGTGGGTGAGGGTGAGTGTTTGTGGGTGAGGGTGTGTGTTTGTGGGTGAGGGTTAGTGTTTGTGGGTGAGGGTGTGTGTTTGTGGTGAGGGTGAGTGTTTGTGGTGAGGGTGAGTGTTTGTGGGTGAGGGTGCGTGTTTGTGGTGAGGGTGAGTGTTTGTGGGTGAGGGTGAGTGTTTGTGGTGAGGGTGAGTGTTTGTGGTGAGAGTGCGTGTTTGTGGGTGAGGGTGCGTGTTTATGGGTGAGGGTGCGTGTTTGTGGGTGAGGGTGCGTGTTTGTGGGTGAGGATGCGTGTTTGTGGGTGAGGGTGCGTGTTTGTGGTGAGGGTGAGTGTTTGTTCTGAGGGTGTGTGTTTGTGGGTGAGAGTGCGTGTTTATGGGTGAGGGTGCGTGTTTGTGGTGAGGGTGAGTGTTTGTGGTGAGAGTGCGTGTTTGTGGGTGAGGGTGCGTGTTTATGGGTGAGGGTGCGTGTTTGTGGTGAGGGTGCGTGTTTGTGGTGAGGGTGAGTGTTTGTGGTGAGAGTGAGTGTTTGTGGGTGAGGGTGTGTGTTTGTGGGTGAGGGTGAGTGTTTGTGGTGAGGGTGCGTGTTTGTGGGTGAGGGTGAGTGTTTGTGGTGAGGGTGCGTGTTTGTGGTGAGGGTGAGTGTTTGTGGGTGAGGGTGAGTGTTTGTGGTGAGGGTGCGTGTTTGTGGGTGAGGGTCAGTGTTTGTGGTGAGGGTGCGTGTTTGTGGTGAGGGTGAGTGTTTGTGGTGAGGGTGAGTGTTTGTGGGTGAGGGTGCGTGTTTGTGGGTGAGGGTGCGTGTTTGTGGGTGAGGGTGAGTGTTTGTGGTGAGGGTGCGTGTTTGTGGTGAGGGTGCGTGTTTGTGGTGAGGGTGAGTGTTTGTGGTGAGGGTGCGTGTTTGTGGGTGAGGGTGCGTGTTTGTGGTGAGGGTGAGTGTTTGTGGTGAGGGTGTGTGTTTGTGGTGAGGGTGTGTGTTTGTGGGTGAGGGTGAGTGTTTGTGGTGAGGGTGCGTGTTTGTGGGTGAGGGTGAGTGTTTGTGGGTGAGGGTGCGTGTTTGTGGGTGAGGGTGAGTGTTTGTGGTGAGGGTGCGTGTTTGTGGGTGAGGGTGAGTGTTTGTGGTGCGGGTGCGTGTTTGTGGGTGAGGGTGAGTGTTTGTGGTGAGGGTGTGTGTTTGTGGTGAGAGTGCGTGTTTATGGGTGAGGGTGCGTGTTTGTGGTGAGGGTGAGTGTTTGTGGTGAGGGTGAGTGTTTGTGGTGAGAGTGCGTGTTTGTGGGTGAGGGTGCGTGTTTATGGGTGAGGGTGCGTGTTTGTGGTGAGGGTGAGTGTTTGTGGTGAGGGTGAGTGTTTGTGGTGAGAGTGAGTGTTTGTGGTGAGGGTGCGTGTTTGTGGTGAGGGTGAGTGTTTGTGGTGAGGGTGAGTGTTTGTGGTGAGAGTGAGTGTTTGTGGGTGAGGGTGAGTGTTTGTGGGTGAGGGTGCGTGTTTGTGGGTGAGGGTGCGTGTTTGTGGTGAGAGTGCGTGTTTGTGGTGAGGGTGCGTGTTTGTGGGTGAGGGTGAGTGTTTGTGGGTGAGGGTGAGTGTTTGTGGTGAGGGTGAGTGTTTGTGGTGAGAGTGAGTGTTTGTGGGTGAGGGTGAGTGTTTGTGG
This sequence comes from Heptranchias perlo, assembly GCF_035084215.1. Lineage (NCBI taxonomy): Eukaryota > Metazoa > Chordata > Chondrichthyes > Hexanchiformes > Hexanchidae > Heptranchias > Heptranchias perlo. Next base: position 46,174,232 of record NC_090347.1, read on the forward strand.
GTGAGGGTGCGTGTTTGTGGGTGAGGGTGCGTGTTTGTGGTGAGGGTGCGTGTTTGTGGTGAGGGTGCGTGTTTGTGGTGAGGGTGCGTGTTTGTGGTGAGGGTGCGTGTTTGTGGTGAGGGTGAGTGTTTGTGGGTGAGGGTGAGTGTTTGTGGGTGAGGGTGAGTGTTTGTGGTGAGGGTGAGTGTTTGTGGTGAGAGTGCGTGTTTGTGGGTGAGGGTGCGTGTTTATGGGTGAGGGTGCGTGTTTGTGGTGAGAGTGCGTGTTTGTGGGTGAGGGTGCGTGTTTATGGGTGAGGGTGCGTGTTTGTGGTGAGGGTGTGTGTTTGTGGGTGAGGGTGCGTGTTTATGGGTGAGGGTGCGTGTTTGTGGTGAGAGTGCGTGTTTGTGGGTGAGGGTGCGTGTTTGTGGTGAGAGTGCGTGTTTGTGGGTGAGGGTGCGTGTTTATGGGTGAGGGTGCGTGTTTGTGGTGAGGGTGTGTGTTTGTGGGTGAGGGTGCGTGTTTATGGGTGAGGGTGCGTGTTTGTGGGTGAGGGTGCGTGTTTATGGGTGAGGGTGCGTGTTTGTGGTGAGAGTGCGTGTTTGTGGGTGAGGGTGCGTGTTTATGGGTGAGGGTGCGTGTTTGTGGTGAGGGTGTGTGTTTGTGGGTGAGGGTGCGTGTTTATGGGTGAGGGTGCGTGTTTGTGGTGAGAGTGCGTGTTTGTGGGTGAGGGTGCGTGTTTATGGGTGAGGGTGAGTGTTTGTGGGTGAGGGTGCGTGTTTGTGGGTGAGGGTGAGTGTTTGTGGTGAGGGTGAGTGTTTGTGGTGAGAGTGCGTGTTTGTGGGTGAGGGTGCGTGTTTATGGGTGAGGGTGCGTGTTTGTGGGTGAGGGTGCGTGTTTGTGGGTGAGGGTGAGTGTTTGTGGTGAGGGTGAGTGTTTGTGGTGAGAGTGCGTGTTTGTGGGTGAGGGTGCGTGTTTATGGGTGAGGGTGCGTGTTTGTGGGTGAGGGTGCGTGTTTGTGGGTGAGGGTGAGTGTTTGTGGTGAGGGTGAGTGTTTGTGGTGAGAGTGCGTGTTTGTGGGTGAGGGTGCGTGTTTATGGGTGAGGGTGCGTGTTTATGGGTGAGGGTGCGTGTTTGTGGTGAGGGTGTGTGTTTGTGCGTGAGGGTGAGTGTTTGTGGGTGAGGGTGCGTGTTTGTGGGTGAGGGTGCGTGTTTATGGGTGAGGGTGCGTGTTTGTGGTGAGAGTGCGTGTTTGTGGGTGAGGGTGCGTGTTTATGGGTGAGGGTGAGTGTTTGTGGGTGAGGGTGCGTGTTTGTGGGTGAGGGTGAGTGTTTGTGGTGAGGGTGAGTGTTTGTGGTGAGGGTGAGTGTTTGTGGTGAGAGTGCGTGTTTGTGGGTGAGGGTGCGTGTTTATGGGTGAGGGTGCGTGTTTGTGGTGAGAGTGCGTGTTTGTGGGTGAGGGTGCGTGTTTATGGGTGAGGGTGCGTGTTTGTGGTGAGGGTGTGTGTTTGTGGTGAGGGTGAGTGTTTGTGGTGAGAGTGCATGTTTGTGGGTGAGGGTGCGTGTTTGTGGGTGAGGGTGCGTGTTTGTGGATGAGGATGCGTGTTTGTGGGTGAGGATGCGTGTTTGTGGGTGAGGATGCGTGTTTGTGGGTGAGGGTGCGTGTTTGTGGATGAGGATGCGTGTTTGTGGGTGAGGATGCGTGTTTGTGGGTGAGGGTGAGTGTTTGTGGTGAGGGTGAGTGTTTGTGGTGAGGGTGCGTGTTTGTGGTGAGGGTGAGTGTTTGTGGGTGAGGGTGCGTGTTTGTGGGTGAGGGTGAGTGTTTGAGGGTGAGAGTGAGTGTTTGTGGGTGAGGGTGCGTGTTTGTGGGTGAGGGTGCGTGTTTGTGGGTGAGGGTGCGTGTTTGTGGATGAGGATGCGTGTTTGTGGGTGAGGATGCGTGTTTGTGGGTGAGGGTGAGTGTTTGTGGTGAGGGTGAGTGTTTGTGGTGAGGGTGAGTGTTTGTGGGTGAGGGTGCGTGTTTGTGGGTGAGGGTGCGTGTTTGTGGATGAGGATGCGTGTTTGTGGGTGAGGATGCGTGTTTGTGGGTGAGGGTGAGTGTTTGTGGTGAGGGTGAGTGTTTGTGGTGAGGGTGAGTGTTTGTGGGTGAGGGTGCGTGTTTGTGGGTGAGGGTGCGTGTTTGTGGATGAGGATGCGTGTTTGTGGGTGAGGATGCGTGTTTGTGGGTGAGGGTGAGTGTTTGTGGTGAGGGTGAGTGTTTGTGGTGAGGGTGCGTGTTTGTGGTGAGGGTGCGTGTTTGTGGGTGAGGGTGAGTGTTTGTGGTGAGAGTGCGTGTTTGTGGGTGAGGGTGCGTGTTTATGGGTGAGGATGCGTGTTTGTGGTGAGGGTGAGTGTTTGTGCGTGAGGGTGCGTGTTTGTGGGGAGGGTGAGTGTTTGTGGGTGAGGGTGTGTGTTTGTGGTGAGGGTGAGTGTTTGTGGTGAGAGTGCGTGTTTATGGGTGAGGGTGCGTGTTTGTGGGTGAGGGTGCGTGTTTGTGGGTGAGGATGCGTGTTTGTGGGTGAGGATGCGTGTTTGTGGTGAGGGTGTGTGTTTGTGGTGAAGATGCGTGTTTGTGGGTGAGGGTGCGTGTTTGTGGGTGAGGGTGAGTGTTTGTGGGTGAGGGTGAGTGTTTGTGGTGAGGGTGAGTGTTTGTGGGTGAGGGTGCGTGTTTGTGGTGAGGGTGCGTGTTTGTGGGTGAGAGTGAGTGTTTGTGGGTGAGGGTGCGTGTTTGTGGGTGAGGGTGCGTGTTTGTGGGTGAGGGTGAGTGTTTGTGGTGAGGGTGCGTGTTTGTGGGTGAGGGTGCGTGTTTGTGGGTGAGGGTGTGTGTTTGTGGGTGAGGGTGCGTGTTTGTGGGTGAGAGTGCGTGTTTGTGGTGAGTGTGCGTGTTTGTGGTGAGGGTGCGAGTTTGTGGGTGAGAGTGCGTGTTTGTGGTGAGGGTGAGTGTTTGTGGGTGAGGGTGCGTGTTTGTGGGTGAGGGTGCGTGTTTGTGGTGAGAGTGCGTGTTTGTGGGTGAGGGTGAGTGTTTGTGGTGAGGGTGAGTGTTTGTGGGTGAGGGTGCGTGTTTGTGGGTGAGGGTGCGTGTTTGTGGTGAGAGTGCGTGTTTGTGGGTGAGGGTGAGTGTTTGTGGTGAGGGTGCGTGTTTGTGGGTGAGGGTGCGTGTTTGTGGTGAGAGTGCGTGTTTGTGGGTGAGGGTGAGTGTTTGTGGTGAGGGTGAGTGTTTGTGGGTGAGGGTGCGTGTTTGTGGGTGAGGGTGCGTGTTTGTGGTGAGAGTGCGTGTTTGTGGGTGAGTGTGCGTGTTTGTGGTGAGGGTGCGAGTTTGTGGGTGAGAGTGCGTGTTTGTGGGTGAGGGTGCGTGTTTGTGGTGAGGGTGAGTGTTTGTGGGTGAGGGTGCGTGTTTGTGGGTGAGGGTGCGTGTTTGTGGTGAGAGTGCGTGTTTGTGGGTGAGGGTGAGTGTTTGTGGTGAGGGTGAGTGTTTGTGGTGAGGGTGAGTGTTTGTGGTGAGGGTGCGTGTTTGTGGGTGAGGGTGCGTGTTTGTGGTGAGGGTGAGTGTTTGTGGTGAGAGTGCGTGTTTGTGGGTGAGGGTGCGTGTTTGTGGTGAGAGTGCGTGTTTGTGGGTGAGGGTGCGTGTTTCTGGGTGAGGGTGAGTGTTTGTTGTGAGGGTGAGTGTTTGTGGTGAGGGTGAGTGTTTGTGGTGAGGGTGAGTGTTTGTGGTGAGGGTGTGTGTTTGTGGGTGAGGGTGCGTGTTTGTGGTGAGGGTGTGTGTTTGTGGTGAGGGTGAGTGTTTGTGGTGAGGGTGAGTGTTTGTGGTGAGGGGGTGTGTTTGTGGGTGAGGGTGAGTGTTTGTGGTGAGAGTGTGTGTTTCTGGGTGAGGGTGAGTCTTTGTGGTGAGGGTGAGTGTTTGTGCGTGAGGGTGTGTGTTTGTGGGTGAGCGTGCGTGTTTGTGGTGAGGGTGCGTGTTTCTGGGTGAGGGTGAGTGTTTGTGGTGAGGGTGAGTGTTTGTGGTGAGGGTGTGTGTTTGTGGGTGAGGGTGAGTGTTTGTGGTGAGGGTGCGTGTTTGTGGGTGAGGGTGCGTGTTTGTGGGTGAGGGTGAGTGTTTGTGGGTGAGGGTGAGTGTTTGTGGTGAGGGTGCGTGTTTGTGGGTGAGGGTGCGTGTTTGTGGGTGAGGGTGCGTGTTTGTGGTGAGGGTTGTGTTTGTGGTGAGGGTGAGTGTTTGTGGTGAGAGTGCGTGTTTGTGGGTGAGGGTGCGTGTTTGTGGGTGAGGGTGCGTGTTTGTGGGTGAGGGTGAGTGTTTGTGGGTGAGGGTGCGTGTTTGTGGTGAGGGTGCGTGTTTGTGGGTGAGGGTGCGTGTTTGTGGTGAGGGTGAGTGTTTGTGGGTGAGGGTGCGTGTTTGTGGTGAGGGTTGTGTTTGTGGTGAGGGTGAGTGTTTGTGGTGAGGGTGAGTGTTTGTGGGTGAGGGTGCGTGTTTGTGGTGAGGGTGCGTGTTTGTGGGTGAGGGTGCGTGTTTGTGGGTGAGGGTGCGTGTTTGTGGGTGAGGGTGAGTGTTTGTGGGTGAGAGTGCGTGTTTGTGGGTGAGGGTGAGTGTTTGTGGTGAGGATGCGTGTTTGTGGTGAGGGTGTGTGTTTGTGGTGAGAGTGAGTGTTTGTGGGTGAGGGTTCGTGTTTGTGGGTGAGGGTGAGTGTTTGTGGGTGAGGGTGAGTGTTTGTGGGTGAGGGTGAGTGTTTGTGGGTGAGGGTGAGTGTTTGTGGGTGAGGGTGAGTGTTTGTGGTGAGGGTGCGTGTTTGTGGGTGAGGGTGAGTGTTTGTGGGTGAGGGTGAGTGTTTGTGGGTGAGGGTGAGTGTTTGTGGTGAGGGTGAGTGTTTGTGGTGAGGGTGTGTGTTTGTGGGTGAGAGTGAGTGTTTGTGGGTGAGGGTGCGTGTTTGTGGGTGAGGGTGCGTGTTTGTGGTGAGGGTGAGTGTTTGTGGTGAGGGTGCGTGTTTGTGGTGAGGGTGAGTGTTTGTGGGTGAGGGTGCGTGTTTGTGGTGAGGGTGCGTGTTTGTGGGTGAGGGTGCGTGTTTGTGGGTGAGGGTTGTGTTTGTGGTGAGGGTGAGTGTTTGTGGTGAGGGTGAGTGTTTGTGGGTGAGGGTGCGTGTTTGTGGTGAGGGTGCGTGTTTGTGGTGAGGGTGCGTGTTTGTGGGTGAGGGTGCGTGTTTGTGGGTGAGGGTGAGTGTTTGTGGGTGAGAGTGCGTGTTTGTGGGTGAGGGTGAGTGTTTGTGGTGAGGATGCGTGTTTGTGGTGAGGGTGTGTGTTTGTGGTGAGAGTGAGTGTTTGTGGGTGAGGGTTCGTGTTTGTGGGTGAGGGTGAGTGTTTGTGGGTGAGGGTGAGTGTTTGTGGGTGAGGGTGAGTGTTTGTGGGTGAGGGTGAGTGTTTGTGGGTGAGGGTGAGTGTTTGTGGTGAGGGTGCGTGTTTGTGGGTGAGGGTGAGTGTTTGTGGGTGAGGGTGAGTGTTTGTGGGTGAGGGTGAGTGTTTGTGGTGAGGGTGAGTGTTTGTGGTGAGGGTGTGTGTTTGTGGGTGAGAGTGAGTGTTTGTGGGTGAGGGTGCGTGTTTGTGGGTGAGGGTGAGTGTTTGTGGGTGAGGGTGAGTGTTTGTGGGTGAGGGTGAGTGTTTGTGGGTGAGGGTGAGTGTTTGTGGTGAGAGTGAGTGTTTGTGGGTGAGGGTGAGTGTTTGTGGGTGAGGGTGAGTGTTTGTGGTGAGGGTGTGTGTTTGTGGGTGAGGGTGAGTGTTTGTGGTGAGGGTGCGTGTTTGTGGGTGAGGGTGCGTGTTTGTGGGTGAGGGTGAGTGTTTGTGGGTGAGGGTGAGTGTTTGTGGTGAGGGTGCGTGTTTGTGGGTGAGGGTGCGTGTTTGTGGGTGAGGGTGAGTGTTTGTGGTGAGGGTGCATGTTTGTGGTGAGGGTGAGTGTTTGTGGTGAGGGTGTGTGTTTGTGGGTGAGGGTGCGTGTTTGTGGGTGAGGGTGAGTGTTTGTGGTGAGGGTGCGTGTTTGTGGTGAGGGTGAGTGTTTGTGGTGAGGGTGCGTGTTTGTGGGTGAGGGTGCGTGTTTGTGGGTGAGGGTGCGTGTTTGTGGTGAGGGTTGTGTTTGCGGTGAGGGTGAGTGTTTGTGGTGAGAGTGCGTGTTTGTGGTGAGGGTGCGTGTTTGTGGGTGAGGGTGCGTGTTTGTGGTGAGGGTGAGTGTTTGTGGTGAGGGTGAGTGTTTGTGGGTGAGGGTGCGTGTTTGTGGTGAGGGTGCGTGTTTGTGGTGAGGGTGCGTGTTTGTGGGTGAGGGTGCGTGTTTGTGGGTGAGGGTGAGTGTTTGTGGGTGAGAGTGCGTGTTTGTGGGTGAGGGTGAGTGTTTGTGGTGAGGGTGCGTGTTTGTGGTGAGGGTGTGTGTTTGTGGTGAGAGTGAGTGTTTGTGGGTGAGGGTTCGTGTTTGTGGGTGAGGGTGAGTGTTTGTGGGTGAGGGTGAGTGTTTGTGGGTGAGGGTGAGTGTTTGTGGGTGAGGGTGAGTGTTTGTGGTGAGGGTGCGTGTTTGTGGTGAGGGTGTGTGTTTGTGGGTGAGAGTGAGTGTTTGTGGGTGAGGGTGCGTGTTTGTGGGTGAGGGTGAGTGTTTGTGGGTGAGGGTGAGTGTTTGTGGGTGAGGGTGAGTGTTTGTGGGTGAGGGTGAGTGTTTGTGGTGAGAGTGAGTGTTTGTGGGTGATGGTGAGTGTTTGTGGGTGAGGGTGAGCGTTTGTGGGTGAGGGTGAGTGTTTGTGGTGAGGGTGCGTGTTTGTGGTGAGGGTGTGTGTTTGTGGGTGAGAGTGAGTGTTTGTGGGTGAGAGTGAGTGTTTGTGGGTGAGGGTGAGTGTTTGTGGGTGAGGGTGAGTGTTTGTGGGTGAGAGTGAGTGTTTGTGGGTGAGAGTGAGTGTTTGTGGGTGAGGGTGAGTGTTTGTGGGTGAGGGTGAGTGTTTGTGGGTGAGGGTGAGTGTTTGTGGGTGAGGGTGAGTGTTTGTGGTGAGGGTGCGTGTTTGTGGTGAGGGTGTGTGTTTGTGGGTGAGAGTGAGTGTTTGTGGGTGAGAGTGAGTGTTTGTGGGTGAGGGTGCGTGTTTGTGGGTGAGGGTGCGAGTTTGTGGGTGAGAGTGAGTGTTTGTGGGTGAGGGTGAGTGTTTGTGGGTGAGAGTGAGTGTTTGTGGTGAGGGTGCGAGTTTGTGGGTGAGAGTGAGTGTTTGTGGTGAGGGTGCTTTTTTGTGGGTGAGGGTGCGTGTTTGTGGTGAGGGTGCGTGTTTGTGGTGAGGGTGCGTGTTTGTGGGTGAGGGTGAGTGTTTGTGGGTGAGGGTGTGTGTTTGTGGTGAGGGTGCGTGTTTTTGGTGAGGGTGCGTGTTTGTGGGTGAGGGTGCGTGTTTGTGGTGAGGGTGCGTGTTTGTGGGTGAGTGTGTGTGTTTGTGGTGAGGGTGCGTGTTTTTGGTGAGGGTGCGTGTTTGTGGGTGAGGGTGCGTGTTTGTGGGTGAGGGTGCGTGTTTGTGGGTGAGGGTGCGTGTTTGTGGTGAGGGTGCTTTTTTGTGGGTGAGGGTGCGTGTTTGTGGTGAGGGTGCGTGTTTGTGGGTGAGTGTGTGTGTTTGTGGGTGAGGGTGCGTGTTTGTGGTGAGGGTGCGTGTTTTTGGTGAGGGTGCGTGTTTGTGGGTGAGGGTGCGTGTTTGTGGGTGAGGATGCGTGTTTGTGGGTGAGGATGCGTGTTTGTGGTGAGTGTGTGTGTTTGTGGTGAGGGTGCGTGTTTGTGGTGAGAGTGCGTGTTTGTGGGTGAGAGTGTATGTTTGTGGTGAGGGAGTGTGTTTGTGGTGAGGGTGCGTGTTTTTGGTGAGGGTGCGTGTTTGTGGGTGAGGGTGCGTGTTTGTGGGTGAGGGTGCGTGTTTGTGGTGAGGGTGCTTTTTTGTGGGTGAGGGTGCGTGTTTGTGGTGAGGGTGCGTGTTTGTGGGTGAGGGTGCGTGTTTGTGGTGAGGGTGCGTGTTTTTGGTGAGGGTGCGTGTTTGTGGGTGAGGGTGCGTGTTTGTGGGTGAGGATGCGTGTTTGTGGTGAGTGTGTGTGTTTGTGGTGAGGGTGAGTGTTTGTGGTGAGGGTGTGTGTTTGTGGTGAGGGTGAGTGTTTGTGGGTGAGGGTGAGTGTTTGTGGTGAGGGTGAGTGTTTGTGGTGAGGGTGAGTGTTTGTGGTGAGGGTGCGTGTTTGTGGGTGAGGATGCGTGTTTGTGGGTGAGGATGCGTGTTTGTGGGTGAGGGTGTGTGTTTGTGGTGAGGGTGCGTGTTTGTGGGTGAGGGTGCGTGTTTGTGGGTGAGGGTGTGTGTTTGTGGTGAGGGTGCGTGTTTGTGGGTGAGGGTGAGTGTTTGTGGGTGAGGGTGTGTGTTTGTGGTGAGGGTGCGTGTTTGTGGGTGAGGGTGCGTGTTTGTGGTGAGGGTGCGTGTTTGTGGGTGAGGGTGTGTGTTTGTGGTGAGGGTGTGTGTTTGTGGTGAGGGTGTGTGTTTGTGGGTGAGGGTGTGTGTTTGTGGTGCGGGTGTGTGTTTGTGGTGAGGGTGAGTGTTTGTGGTGAGGGTGCGTGTTTGTGGGTGAGGGTGCGTGTTTGTGGGTGAGGGTGCGTGTTTGTGGGTGAGGGTGCGTGTTTGTGGGTGAGGGTTAGTGTTTGTGGGTGAGGGTGCGTGTTTGTGGTGAGGGTGAGTGTTTGTGGGTGAGGGTGTGTGTTTGTGGTGAGGGTGAGTGTTTGTGGGTGAGGGTTATTGTTTGTGGGTGAGGGTGAGTGTTTGTGGTGAGGGTGAGTGTTTGTGGGTGAGGGTGCGTGTTTGTGGTGAGGGTGAGTGTTTGTGGGTGAGGGTGTGTGTTTGTGGTGAGGGTGAGTGTTTGTGGGTGAGGGTGTGTGTTTGTGGGTGAGGGTGAGTGTTTGTGGGTGAGGGTGTGTGTTTGTGGGTGAGGGTTAGTGTTTGTGGGTGAGGGTGAGTGTTTGTGGGTGATGGTGAGTGTTTGTGGGTGATGGTGTGTGTTTGTGGTGAGGGTGCGTGTTTGTGGTGAGGGTGAGTGTTTGTGGGTGAGGGTGTGTGTTTGTGGTGAGGGTGAGTGTTTGTGGTGAGAGTGCGTGTTTGTGGGTGAGGGTGCGTGTTTATGGTTGAGGGTGCGTGTTTGTGGGTGAGGGTGCGTGTTTGTGGGTGAGGATGCGTGTTTGTGGGTGCGGATGCGTGTTTGTGGTGAGGGTGTGTGTTTGTGGTGAGGGTGAGTGTTTGTTCTGAGGGTGTGTGTTTATGGGTGAGGGTGAGTGTTTGTGGTGAGAGTGCGTGTTTGTGGGTGAGGGTGCGTGTTTATGGGTGAGGGTGCGTGTTTGTGGTGAGGGTGAGTGTTTGTGGTGAGAGTGCGTGTTTGTGGGTTAGGGTGCGTGTTTATGGGTGAGGGTGCGTGTTTGTGGTGAGAGTGCGTGTTTGTGGGTGAGGGTGAGTGTTTGTGGTGAGGGTGCGTGTTTGTGGTGAGGGTGCGTGTTTGTGGTGAGGGTGAGTGTTTGTGGTGAGGGTGCGTGTTTGTGGTGAGGGTGAGTGTTTGTGGTGAGAGTGCGTGTTTGTGGGTGAGGGTGAGTGTTTGTGGGTGAGGGTGAGTGTTTGTGGGTGAGGGTGCGTGTTTGTGGTGAGGGTGCGTGTTTGTGGTGAGGGTGCGTGTTTGTGGTGAGGGTGAGTGTTTGTGGTGAGAGTGCGTGTTTGTGGGTGAGGGTGAGTGTTTGTGGTGAGAGTGCGTGTTTGTGGGTGAGGGTGCGTGTTTATGGGTGAGGGTGCGTGTTTGTGGTGAGAGTGCGTGTTTGTGGGTGAGGGTGCGTGTTTATGGGTGAGGGTGCGTGTTTGTGGTGAGGGTGTGTGTTTGTGGGTGAGGGTGCGTGTTTATGGGTGAGGGTGCGTGTTTGTGGTGAGAGTGCGTGTTTGTGGGTGAGGGTGCGTGTTTATGGGTGAGGGTGAGTGTTTGTGGGTGAGGGTGCGTGTTTGTGGGTGAGGGTGAGTGTTTGTGGTGAGGGTGAGTGTTTGTGGTGAGAGTGCGTGTTTGTGGGTGAGGGTGCGTGTTTATGGGTGAGGGTGCGTGTTTGTGGTGAGAGTACGTGTTTGTGGGTGAGGGTGCGTGTTTATGGGTGAGGGTGCGTGTTTGTGGTGAGGGTGTGTGTTTGTGGTGAGGGTGAGTGTTTGTGGTGAGAGTGCGTGTTTGTGGGTGAGGGTGCGTCTTTGTGGGTGAGGGTGCGTGTTTGTGGATGAGGATGCGTGTTTGTGGGTGAGGATGCGTGTTTGTGGGTGAGGATGCGTGTTTGTGGTGAGGGTGAGTGTTTGTGGTGAGGGTGCGTGTTTGTGGGTGAGGGTGAGTGTTTGTGGTGAGAGTGCGTGTTTGTGGGTGAGGGTGCGTGTTTATGGGTGAGGATGCGTGTTTGTGGTGAGGGTGAGTGTTTGTGCGTGAGGGTGCGTGTTTGTGGGGAGGGTGAGTGTTTGTGGGTGAGGGTGTGTGTTTGTGGTGAGGGTGAGTGTTTGTGGTGAGAGTGCGTGTTTGTGGGTGAGGGTGCGTGTTTGTGGGTGAGGGTGCGTGTTTGTGGATGAGGATGCGTGTTTGTGGGTGAGGATGCGTGTTTGTGGGTGAGGATGCGTGTTTGTGGTGAGGGTGAGTGTTTGTGGTGAGGGTGCGTGTTTGTGGGTGAGGGTGAGTGTTTGTGGTGAGAGTGCGTGTTTGTGGGTGAGGGTGCGTGTTTATGGGTGAGGATGCGTGTTTGTGGTGAGGGTGAGTGTTTGTGCGTGAGGGTGCGTGTTTGTGGGGAGGGTGAGTGTTTGTGGGTGAGGGTGTGTGTTTGTGGTGAGGGTGAGTGTTTGTGGTGAGAGTGCGTGTTTATGGGTGAGGGTGCGTGTTTGTGGGTGAGGGTGAGTGTTTGTGGTGAGGGTGAGTGTTTGTGGGTGAGGGTGCGTGTTTGTGGTGAGGGTGAGTGTTTGTGGGTGAGGGTGTGTGTTTGTGGGTGAGGGTGAGTGTTTGTGGGTGAGGGTGAGTGTTTGTGGGTGAGGGTGTGTGTTTGTGGGTGAGGGTGAGTGTTTGTGGGTGAGGGTGCGTGTTTGTGGTGAGGGTGAGTGTTTGTGGGTGAGGGTGTGTGTTTGTGGGTGAGGGTGAGTGTTTGTGGGTGAGGGTGAGTGTTTGTGGGTGAGGGTGAGTGTTTGTGGTGAGGGTGCGTGTTTGTGGTGAGGGTGTGTGTTTGTGGTGAGGGTGAGTGTTTGTGGGTGAGGGTGTGTGTTTGTGGGTGAGGGTGAGTGTTTGTGGGTGAGGGTGTGTGTTTGTGGGTGAGGGTTAGTGTTTGTGGGTGAGGGTGAATGTTTGTGGTGAGGGTGAGTGTTTGTGGGTGAGGGTGTGTGTTTGTGGTGAGGGTGCGTGTTTGTGGTGAGGGTGAGTGTTTGTGGGTGAGGGTGTGTGTTTGTGGTGAGGGTGAGTGTTTGTGGTGAGAGTGCGTGTTTGTGGGTGAGGGTGCGTGTTTATGGGTGAGGGTGCGTGTTTGTGGGTGAGGGTGCGTGTTTGTGGGTGAGGATGCGTGTTTGTGGTGAGGGTGAGTGTTTGTGGGTGAGGGTGCGTGTTTGTGGTGAGGGTGAGTGTTTGTGGGTGAGGGTGTGTGTTTGTGGGTGAGGGTGAGTGTTTGTGGGTGAGGGTGTGTGTTTGTGGGTGAGGGTTAGTGTTTGTGGGTGAGGGTGAGTGTTTGTGGTGAGGGTGAGTGTTTGTGGGTGAGGGTGCGTGTTTGTGGTGAGGGTGAGTGTTTGTGGGTGAGGGTGTGTGTTTGTGGGTGAGGGTGAGTGTTTGTGGGTGAGGGTGAGTGTTTGTGGGTGAGGGTGTGTGTTTGTGGGTGAGGGTTAGTGTTTGTGGGTGAGGGTGAGTGTTTGTGGTGAGGGTGAGTGTTTGTGGGTGAGGGTGTGTGTTTGTGGGTGAGGGTGAGTGTTTGTGGGTGAGGGTGTGTGTTTGTGGGTGAGGGTGTGTGTTTGTGGTGAGGGTGCGTGTTTGTGGTGAGGGTGAGTGTTTGTGGGTGAGGGTGTGTGTTTGTGGTGAGGGTGAGTGTTTGTGGTGAGAGTGCGTGTTTGTGGGTGAGGGTGCGTGTTTATGGGTGAGGGTGCGTGTTTGTGGGTGAGGGTGCGTGTTTGTGGGTGAGGATGCGTGTTTGTGGGTGAGGATGCGTGTTTGTGGTGAGGGTGTGTGTTTGTGGTGAGGGTGAGTGTTTGTGGTGAGGGTGAGTGTTTGTGGTGAGGGTGAGTGTTTGTGGTGAGAGTGCGTGTTTGTGGGTGAGGGTGCGTGTTTGTGGGTGAGGGTGCGTGTTTGTGGGTGAGGGTGAGTGTTTGTGGGTGAGGGTGCGTGTTTGTGGTGAGGATGTGTGTTTGTGGTGAGGGTGAGTGTTTGTGGTGAGAGTGCGTGTTTGTGGGTGAGGGTGCGTGTTTGTGGGTGAGGGTGCGTGTTTGTGGATGAGGATGCGTGTTTGTGGGTGAGGATGCGTGTTTGTGGGTGAGGATGCGTGTTTGTGGTGAGGGTGAGTGTTTGTGGTGAGGGTGCGTGTTTGTGGGTGAGGGTGAGTGTTTGTGGTGAGAGTGCGTGTTTGTGGGTGAGGGTGCGTGTTTATGGGTGAGGATGCGTGTTTGTGGTGAGGGTGAGTGTTTGTGCGTGAGGGTGCGTGTTTGTGGGGAGGGTGAGTGTTTGTGGGTGAGGGTGTGTGTTTGTGGTGAGGGTGAGTGTTTGTGGTGAGAGTGCGTGTTTATGGGTGAGGGTGCGTGTTTGTGGGTGAGGGTGCGTGTTTGTGGGTGAGGATGCGTGTTTGTGGGTGAGCATGCGTGTTTGTGGTGAGGGTGTGTGTTTGTGGTGAAGATGCGTGTTTGTGGGTGAGGATGCGTGTTTGTGGGTGAGGATGCGTGTTTGTGGGTGAGGGTGCGTGTTTGTGGGTGAGCATGCGTGTTTGTGGGTGAGGGTGCGTGTTTATGGGTGAGGGTGCGTGTTTGTGGGTGAGGATGCGTGTTTGTGGGTGAGGGTGTGTGTTTGTGGTGAGGGTGTGTGTTTGTGGTGAGGGTGAGTGTTTGTGGTGAGGGTGAGTGTTTGTGGTGAGGGTGCGTGTTTGTGGGTGAGGATGCGTGTTTGTGGGTGAGGGTGTGTGTTTGTGGTGAGGGTGCGTGTTTGTGGGTGAGGGTGCGTGTTTGTGGTGAGGGTGCGTGTTTGTGGGTGAGGGTGTTTCTTTGTGGTGAGGGTGCGTGTTTGTGGTTGAGGGTGCGTGTTTGTGGGTGAGGGTGCGTGTTTGTGGGTGAGCGTGTGTCTTTGTGGGTGAGAGTGTGTGTTTGCGGTGAGGGTGTGTGTTTGTGGGTGAGGGTGCGTGTTTATGGGTGAGGGTGCGTGTTTGTGGTGAGGGTGCGTGTTTGTGGGTGAGGGTGCGTGTTTGTGGGTGAGGGTGCGTGTTTGTGGGTGAGGGTGCGTGTTTGTGGTGAGGGTGCGTGTTTGTGGGTGAGGGTGCGTGTTTGTGGTGAGGGTGCGTGTTTGTGGGTGAGGGTGCGTGTTTGTGGGTGAGGGTGCGTGTTTGTGGTGAGGGTGAGTGTTTGTGGGTGAGGGTGAGTGTTTGTGGTGAGGGTGAGTGTTTGTGGTGAGAGTGCGTGTTTGTGGGTGAGGGTGCGTGTTTATGGGTGAGGGTGCGTGTTTGTGGTGAGAGTGCGTGTTTGTGGGTGAGGGTGCGTGTTTATGGGTGAGGGTGCGTGTTTGTGGTGAGGGTGTGTGTTTGTGGGTGAGGGTGCGTGTTTATGGGTGAGGGTGCGTGTTTGTGGTGAGAGTGCGTGTTTGTGGGTGAGGGTGCGTGTTTATGGGTGAGGGTGAGTGTTTGTGGGTGAGGGTGCGTGTTTGTGGGTGAGGGTGAGTGTTTGTGGTGAGGGTGAGTGTTTGTGGTGAGAGTGCGTGTTTGTGGGTGAGGGTGCGTATTTATGGGTGAGGGTGCGTGTTTGTGGTGAGAGTGCGTGTTTGTGGGTGAGGGTGCGTGTTTATGGGTGAGGGTGCGTGTTTGTGGTGAGGATGTGTGTTTGTGGTGAGGGTGAGTGTTTGTGGTGAGAGTGCGTGTTTGTGGGTGAGGGTGCGTGTTTGTGGGTGAGGGTGCGTGTTTGTGGATGAGGATGCGTGTTTGTGGGTGAGGATGCGTGTTTGTGGGTGAGGATGCGTGTTTGTGGTGAGGGTGAGTGTTTGTGGTGAGGGTGCGTGTTTGTGGGTGAGGGTGAGTGTTTGTGGTGAGAGTGCGTGTTTGTGGGTGAGGGTGCGTGTTTATGGGTGAGGATGCGTGTTTGTGGTGAGGGTGAGTGTTTGTGCGTGAGGGTGCGTGTTTGTGGGGAGGGTGAGTGTTTGTGGGTGAGGGTGTGTGTTTGTGGTGAGGGTGAGTGTTTGTGGTGAGAGTGCGTGTTTATGGGTGAGGGTGCGTGTTTGTGGGTGAGGGTGCGTGTTTGTGGGTGAGGATGCGTGTTTGTGGGTGAGCATGCGTGTTTGTGGTGAGGGTGTGTGTTTGTGGTGAAGATGCGTGTTTGTGGGTGAGGATGCGTGTTTGTGGGTGAGGATGCGTGTTTGTGGGTGAGGGTGCGTGTTTGTGGGTGAGCATGCGTGTTTGTGGGTGAGGGTGCGTGTTTATGGGTGAGGGTGCGTGTTTGTGGGTGAGGATGCGTGTTTGTGGGTGAGGGTGTGTGTTTGTGGTGAGGGTGTGTGTTTGTGGTGAGGGTGAGTGTTTGTGGTGAGGGTGAGTGTTTGTGGTGAGGGTGCGTGTTTGTGGGTGAGGATGCGTGTTTGTGGGTGAGGGTGTGTGTTTGTGGTGAGGGTGCGTGTTTGTGGGTGAGGGTGCGTGTTTGTGGTGAGGGTGCGTGTTTGTGGGTGAGGGTGTTTCTTTGTGGTGAGGGTGCGTGTTTGTGGTTGAGGGTGCGTGTTTGTGGGTGAGGGTGCGTGTTTGTGGGTGAGCGTGTGTCTTTGTGGGTGAGAGTGTGTGTTTGCGGTGAGGGTGTGTGTTTGTGGGTGAGGGTGCGTGTTTATGGGTGAGGGTGCGTGTTTGTGGTGAGGGTGCGTGTTTGTGGGTGAGGGTGCTCGTTTGTGGGTGAGGGTGCGTGTTTGTGGGTGAGGGTGCGTGTTTGTGGTGAGGGTGCGTGTTTGTGGGTGAGGGTGCGTGTTTGTGGTGAGGGTGCGTGTTTGTGGGTGAGGGTGAGTGTTTGTGGGTGAGGGTGCGTGTTTGTGGGTGAGGATGCGTGTTTGTGGTGAGGGTGCGTGTTTGTGGTGAGGGTGCGTGTTTGTGGTGAGGGTGCGTGTTTGTGGGTGAGAGTGCGTGTTTGTGGGTGAGGGTGCGTATTTTTGGTGAGGGTGCATGTTTGTGGGTGAGGGTGAGTGTTTGTGGGTGAGAATGCGTGTTTGTGGGTGAGGGTGCGTATTTGTGGTGAGGGTGCGTGTTTGTGGTGAGGGTGCGTGTTTGTGGGTGAGGGTGAGTATTTCTGGGTGAGGGTCCGTATTTGTGGTGAGGGTGCGTGTTTGTGGTGAGGGTGAGTGTTTGTGGTTGAGGGTGCGTGTTTGTGGGTGAGGGTGCGTATTCTGATGAGGGTGTGTGTTTGTGGGTGAGGGTGCGTGTTTGTGGGTGAGGGTGAGTATTTGTGGTGAGGGTGAGTGTTTGTGGGTGAGGGTGCGTATTTGTGGTGAGGGTGCGTGTTTGTGGGTGAGGGTGAGTATTTCTGGGTGAGGGTCCGTATTTGTGGTGAGGGTGCGTGTTTGTGGTGAGGGTGCGTGTTTGTGGGTGAGGGTGAGTATTTGTGGGTGAGGGTGAGTATTTCTGGGTGAGGGTGGGTATTTGTGGGTGAGGGTGCGTGTTTGTGGTGAGGGTGCGTGTTTATGGGTGAGAGTGTGTATTTGTGGGTGAGGGTGCGTGTTTATGGGTGAGAGTGTGTGTTTGTGGGTGAGGGTGCGTGTTTGTGGGTGAGAGTGAGTGTTTGTGGTGAGGGTGCGTGTTTATGGGTGAGAGTGTGTGTTTGTGGGTGAGGGTGCGTGTTTGTGGGTGAGAGTGCGTGTTTGTGGGTGAGGGTGAGTGTTTGTGGTGAGGGTGTGTGTTTGTGGTGAGGGTGCGTGTTTAGAGTCATAGCGTCATAGAGTTATACAGCACGGATAGAGGCCCTTCGGCCCATCGTGTCCGCGCCGGCCATCAGCCCTGTCTACTCGAATCCCATATTCCAGCATTTGGTCCGTAGCCTTGTATGCTATGGCATTTCAAGTGCTCATCCAAATGCTTCTTGAATGTTGTGAGGGTTCCTGCCTCCACAACCCTCTCAGGGTTGTGTTTGTGGGTGAGAGTGCGTGTTTGTGGGTGAGAGTGCGTGTTTGTGGGTGAGGGTGAGTGTTTGTGGTGAGGGTGCGTGTTTGTGGGTGAGGGTGCATGTTTGTGGGTGAGGGTGCATGTTTGTGGGTGAGAGTGCGTGTTTGTGGGTGAGGGTGAGTGTTTGTGGTGAGGGTGCGTGTTTGTGGTGAGGGTGCGTGTTTGTGGGTGAGGGTGTTTCTTTGTGGTGAGGGTGAGTGTTTGTGGTGAGAGTGCGTGTTTGTGCGTGAGGGTGCGTGTTTGTGGTGAGGGTGTGTGTTTGTGGTGAGGGTGAGTGTTTGTGGTGAGAGTGCGTGTTTATGGGTGAGGGTGCGTGTTTGTGGTGAGGGTGAGTGTTTGTGGTGAGAGTGCGTGTTTGTGGGTGAGGGTGCGTGTTTATGGGTGAGGGTGCGTGTTTGTGGTGAGAGTACGTGTTTGTGGGTGAGGGTGCGTGTTTATGGGTGAGGGTGAGTGTTTGTGGGTGAGGGTGCGTGTTTGTGGGTGAGGGTGAGTGTTTGTGGTGAGAGTGCGTGTTTGTGGGTGAGGGTGCGTGTTTATGGGTGAGGGTGCGTGTTTGTGGTGAGAGTGCGTGTTTGTGGGTGAGGGTGCGTGTTTATGGGTGAGGGTGCGTGTTTGTGGTGAGGGTGAGTGTTTGTGGTGAGAGTGCGTGTTTGTGGGTGAGGGTGCGTGTTTGTGGGTGAGGGTGCGTGTTTGTGGGTGAGGATGCGTGTTTTTGGGTGAGGATGCGTGTTTGTGGGTGAGGATGCGTGTTTGTGGTGAGGGTGAGTGTTTGTGGTGAGGGTGCGTGTTTGTGGGTGAGGGTGAGTGTTTGTGGTGAGAGTGCGTGTTTGTGGGTGAGGGTGCGTGTTTATGGGTGAGGATGCGTGTTTGTGGTGAGGGTGAGTGTTTGTGGGTGAGGGTGCGTGTTTGTGGGTGAGGGTGCGTGTTTGTGGGTGAGGATGCGTGTTTGTGGGTGAGGGTGCGTGTTTGTGGTGAGGGTGTGTGTTTGTGGTGAGGATGCGTGTTTGTGGGTGAGGATGCGTGTTTGTGGGTGAGGGTGCGTGTTTGTGGGTGAGGATGCGTGTTTGTGGGTGAGGATGCGTGTTTGTGGTGAGGGTGAGTGTTTGTGGTGAGGGTGCGTGTTTGTGGGTGAGGGTGAGTGTTTGTGGTGAGAGTGCGTGTTTGTGGGTGAGGGTGTTTCTTTGTGGTGAGGGTGAGTGTTTGTGGTGAGAGTGCGTGTTTGTGCGTGAGGGTGCGTGTTTGTGGTGAGGGTGTGTGTTTGTGGGTGAGGGTGCGTGTTTATGGGTGAGGGTGCGTGTTTGTGGTGAGAGTGCGTGTTTGTGGGTGAGGGTGCGTGTTTATGGGTGAGGGTGAGTGTTTGTGGGTGAGGGTGCGTGTTTGTGGGTGAGGGTGAGTGTTTGTGGTGAGGGTGAGTGTTTGTGGTGAGAGTGCGTGTTTGTGGGTGAGGGTGCGTGTTTATGGGTGAGGGTGCGTGTTTGTGGTGAGAGTGCGTGTTTGTGGGTGAGGGTGCGTGTTTATGGGTGAGGGTGCGTGATTGTGGTGAGGGTGTGTGTTTGTGGGTGAGGGTGCGTGTTTATGGGTGAGGGTGCGTGTTTGTGGTGAGAGTGCGTGTTTGTGGGTGAGGGTGCGTGTTTATGGGTGAGGGTGAGTGTTTGTGGGTGAGGGTGCGTGTTTGTGGGTGAGGGTGAGTGTTTGTGGTGAGGGTGAGTGTTTGTGGTGAGAGTGCGTGTTTGTGGGTGAGGGTGCGTGTTTATGGGTGAGGGTGCGTGTTTGTGGTGAGAGTGCGTGTTTGTGGGTGAGGGTGCGTGTTTATGGGTGAGGGTGCGTGTTTGTGGTGAGGATGTGTGTTTGTGGTGAGGGTGAGTGTTTGTGGTGAGAGTGCGTGTTTGTGGGTGAGGGTGCGTGTTTGTGGGTGAGGGTGCGTGTTTGTGGATGAGGATGCGTGTTTGTGGGTGAGGATGCGTGTTTGTGGGTGAGGATGCGTGTTTGTGGTGAGGGTGAGTGTTTGTGGTGAGGGTGCGTGTTTGTGGGTGAGGGTGAGTGTTTGTGGTGAGAGTGCGTGTTTGTGGGTGAGGGTGCGTGTTTATGGGTGAGGATGCGTGTTTGTGGTGAGGGTGAGTGTTTGTGCGTGAGGGTGCGTGTTTGTGGGGAGGGTGAGTGTTTGTGGGTGAGGGTGTGTGTTTGTGGTGAGGGTGAGTGTTTGTGGTGAGAGTGCGTGTTTATGGGTGAGGGTGCGTGTTTGTGGGTGAGGGTGCGTGTTTGTGGGTGAGGATGCGTGTTTGTGGGTGAGCATGCGTGTTTGTGGTGAGGGTGTGTGTTTGTGGTGAAGATGCGTGTTTGTGGGTGAGGATGCGTGTTTGTGGGTGAGGATGCGTGTTTGTGGGTGAGGGTGCGTGTTTGTGGGTGAGCATGCGTGTTTGTGGGTGAGGGTGCGTGTTTATGGGTGAGGGTGCGTGTTTGTGGGTGAGGATGCGTGTTTGTGGGTGAGGGTGTGTGTTTGTGGTGAGGGTGTGTGTTTGTGGTGAGGGTGAGTGTTTGTGGTGAGGGTGCGTGTTTGTGGGTGAGGATGCGTGTTTGTGGGTGAGGGTGTGTGTTTGTGGTGAGGGTGCGTGTTTGTGGGTGAGGGTGCGTGTTTGTGGTGAGGGTGCGTGTTTGTGGGTGAGGGTGTTTCTTTGTGGTGAGGGTGCGTGTTTGTGGTTGAGGGTGCGTGTTTGTGGGTGAGGGTGCGTGTTTGTGGGTGAGCGTGTGTCTTTGTGGGTGAGAGTGTGTGTTTGCGGTGAGGGTGTGTGTTTGTGGGTGAGGGTGCGTGTTTATGGGTGAGGGTGCGTGTTTGTGGTGAGGGTGCGTGTTTGTGGGTGAGGGTGCGTGTTTGTGGGTGAGGGTGCGTGTTTGTGGGTGAGGGTGCGTGTTTGTGGTGAGGGTGCGTGTTTGTGGGTGAGGGTGCGTGTTTGTGGTGAGGGTGCGTGTTTGTGGGTGAGGGTGCGTGTTTGTGGGTGAGGGTGCGTGTTTGTGGTGAGGGTGAGTGTTTGTGGGTGAGGGTGAGTGTTTGTGGTGAGGGTGAGTGTTTGTGGTGAGAGTGCGTGTTTGTGGGTGAGGGTGCGTGTTTATGGGTGAGGGTGCGTGTTTGTGGTGAGAGTGCGTGTTTGTGGGTGAGGGTGCGTGTTTATGGGTGAGGGTGCGTGTTTGTGGTGAGGGTGTGTGTTTGTGGGTGAGGGTGCGTGTTTGTGGTGAGAGTGCGTGTTTGTGGGTGAGGGTGCGTGTTTATGGGTGAGGGTGAGTGTTTGTGGGTGAGGGTGCGTGTTTGTGGGTGAGGGTGAGTGTTTGTGGTGAGGGTGAGTGTTTGTGGTGAGAGTGCGTGTTTGTGGGTGAGGGTGCGTGTTTATGGGTGAGGGTGCGTGTTTGTGGTGAGAGTGCGTGTTTGTGGGTGAGGGTGCGTGTTTATGGGTGAGGGTGCGTGTTTGTGGTGAGGATGTGTGTTTGTGGTGAGGGTGAGTGTTTGTGGTGAGAGTGCGTGTTTGTGGGTGAGGGTGCGTGTTTGTGGGTGAGGGTGCGTGTTTGTGGATGAGGATGCGTGTTTGTGGGTGAGGATGCGTGTTTGTGGGTGAGGATGCGTGTTTGTGGTGAGGGTGAGTGTTTGTGGTGAGGGTGCGTGTTTGTGGGTGAGGGTGAGTGTTTGTGGTGAGAGTGCGTGTTTGTGGGTGAGGGTGCGTGTTTATGGGTGAGGATGCGTGTTTGTGGTGAGGGTGAGTGTTTGTGCGTGAGGGTGCGTGTTTTTGGGGAGGGTGAGTGTTTGTGGGTGAGGGTGTGTGTTTGTGGTGAGGGTGAGTGTTTGTGGTGAGAGTGCGTGTTTATGGGTGAGGGTGCGTGTTTGTGGGTGAGGGTGCGTGTTTGTGGGTGAGGATGCGTGTTTGTGGGTGAGCATGCGTGTTTGTGGTGAGGGTGTGTGTTTGTGGTGAAGATGCGTGTTTGTGGGTGAGGATGCGTGTTTGTGGGTGAGGATGCGTGTTTGTGGGTGAGGGTGCGTGTTTGTGGGTGAGCATGCGTGTTTGTGGGTGAGGGTGCGTGTTTATGGGTGAGGGTGCGTGTTTGTGGGTGAGGATGCGTGTTTGTGGGTGAGGGTGTGTGTTTGTGGTGAGGGTGTGTGTTTGTGGTGAGGGTGAGTGTTTGTGGTGAGGGTGAGTGTTTGTGGTGAGGGTGCGTGTTTGTGGGTGAGGATGCGTGTTTGTGGGTGAGGGTGTGTGTTTGTGGTGAGGGTGCGTGTTTGTGGGTGAGGGTGCGTGTTTGTGGTGAGGGTGCGTGTTTGTGGGTGAGGGTGTTTCTTTGTGGTGAGGGTGCGTGTTTGTGGTTGAGGGTGCGTGTTTGTGGGTGAGGGTGCGTGTTTGTGGGTGAGCGTGTGTCTTTGTGGGTGAGAGTGTGTGTTTGCGGTGAGGGTGTGTGTTTGTGGGTGAGGGTGCGTGTTTATGGGTGAGGGTGCGTGTTTGTGGTGAGGGTGCGTGTTTGTGGGTGAGGGTGCGTGTTTGTGGGTGAGGGTGCGTGTTTGTGGGTGAGGGTGCGTGTTTGTGGGTGAGGATGCGTGTTTGTGGTGAGGGTGCGTGTTTGTGGTGAGGGTGCGTGTTTGTGGTGAGGGTGCGTGTTTGTGGGTGAGAGTGCGTGTTTGTGGGTGAGGGTGCGTATTTTTGGTGAGGGTGCGTGTTTGTGGTGAGGGTGCATGTTTGTGGGTGAGGGTGAGTGTTTGTGGGTGAGAATGCGTGTTTGTGGGTGAGGGTGCGTATTTGTGGTGAGGGTGCGTGTTTGTGGTGAGGGTGCGTGTTTGTGGGTGAGGGTGAGTATTTCTGGGTGAGGGTCCGTATTTGTGGTGAGGGTGCGTGTTTGTGGTGAGGGTGAGTGTTTGTGGTTGAGGGTGCGTGTTTGTGGGTGAGGGTGCGTATTCTGATGAGGGTGTGTGTTTGTGGGTGAGGGTGCGTGTTTGTGGGTGAGGGTGAGTATTTGTGGTGAGGGTGAGTGTTTGTGGGTGAGGGTGCGTATTTGTGGTGAGGGTGCGTGTTTGTGGGTGAGGGTGAGTATTTCTGGGTGAGGGTCCGTATTTGTGGTGAGGGTGCGTGTTTGTGGTGAGGGTGCGTGTTTGTGGGTGAGGGTGAGTATTTGTGGGTGAGGGTGAGTATTTCTGGGTGAGGGTGGGTATTTGTGGGTGAGAGTGCGTGTTTGTGGGTGAGGGTGAGTGTTTGTGGTGAGGGTGTGTGTTTGTGGTGAGGGTGCGTGTTTAGAGTCATAGCGTCATAGAGTTATACAGCACGGATAGAGGCCCTTCGGCCCATCGTGTCCGCGCCGGCCATCAGCCCTGTCTACTCTAATCCCATATTCCAGCATTTGGTCCGTAGCCTTGTATGCTATGGCATTTCAAGTGCTCATCCAAATGCTTCTTGAATGTTGTGAGGGTTCCTGCCTCCACAACCCTCTCAGGGTTGTGTTTGTGGGTGAGAGTGCGTGTTTGTGGGTGAGAGTGCGTGTTTGTGGGTGAGGGTGAGTGTTTGTGGTGAGGGTGCGTGTTTGTGGGTGAGGGTGCATGTTTGTGGGTGAGGGTGCATGTTTGTGGGTGAGAGTGCGTGTTTGTGGGTGAGGGTGAGTGTTTGTGGTGAGGGTGCGTGTTTGTGGTGAGGGTGCGTGTTTGTGGGTGAGGGTGTTTCTTTGTGGTGAGGGTGAGTGTTTGTGGTGAGAGTGCGTGTTTGTGCGTGAGGGTGCGTGTTTGTGGTGAGGGTGTGTGTTTGTGGTGAGGGTGAGTGTTTGTGGTGAGAGTGCGTGTTTATGGGTGAGGGTGCGTGTTTGTGGTGAGGGTGAGTGTTTGTGGTGAGAGTGCGTGTTTGTGGGTGAGGGTGCGTGTTTATGGGTGAGGGTGCGTGTTTGTGGTGAGAGTACGTGTTTGTGGGTGAGGGTGAGTGTTTGTGGGTGAGGGTGCGTGTTTGTGGGTGAGGGTGAGTGTTTGTGGTGAGAGTGCGTGTTTGTGGGTGAGGGTGCGTGTTTATGGGTGAGGGTGCGTGTTTGTGGTGAGAGTGCGTGTTTGTGGGTGAGGGTGCGTGTTTATGGGTGAGGGTGCGTGTTTGTGGTGAGGGTGAGTGTTTGTGGTGAGAGTGCGTGTTTGTGGGTGAGGGTGCGTGTTTGTGGGTGAGGGTGCGTGTTTGTGGGTGAGGATGCGTGTTTTTGGGTGAGGATGCGTGTTTGTGGGTGAGGATGCGTGTTTGTGGTGAGGGTGAGTGTTTGTGGTGAGGGTGCGTGTTTGTGGGTGAGGGTGAGTGTTTGTGGTGAGAGTGCGTGTTTGTGGGTGAGGGTGCGTGTTTATGGGTGAGGATGCGTGTTTGTGGTGAGGGTGAGTGTTTGTGGGTGAGGGTGCGTGTTTGTGGGTGAGGGTGCGTGTTTGTGGGTGAGGATGCGTGTTTGTGGGTGAGGGTGCGTGTTTGTGGTGAGGGTGTGTGTTTGTGGTGAGGATGCGTGTTTGTGGGTGAGGATGCGTGTTTGTGGGTGAGGGTGCGTGTTTGTGGGTGAGGATGCGTGTTTGTGGGTGAGGATGCGTGTTTGTGGTGAGGGTGAGTGTTTGTGGTGAGGGTGCGTGTTTGTGGGTGAGGGTGAGTGTTTGTGGTGAGAGTGCGTGTTTGTGGGTGAGGGTGTTTCTTTGTGGTGAGGGTGAGTGTTTGTGGTGAGAGTGCGTGTTTGTGCGTGAGGGTGCGTGTTTGTGGTGAGGGTGTGTGTTTGTGGGTGAGGGTGCGTGTTTATGGGTGAGGGTGCGTGTTTGTGGTGAGAGTGCGTGTTTGTGGGTGAGGGTGCGTGTTTGTGGGTGAGGGTGAGTGTTTGTGGTGAGAGTGCGTGTTTGTGGGTGAGGGTGCGTGTTTATGGGTGAGGGTGTTTCTTTGTGGTGAGGGTGAGTGTTTGTGGTGAGAGTGCGTGTTTGTGCGTGAGGGTGCGTGTTTGTGGTGAGGGTGTGTGTTTGTGGGTGAGGGTGCGTGTTTATGGGTGAGGGTGCGTGTTTGTGGTGAGGGTGAGTGTTTGTGGTGAGGGTGCGTGTTTGTGGGTGAGGGTGAGTGTTTGTGGTGAGAGTGCGTGTTTGTGGGTGAGGGTGCGTGTTTATGGGTGAGGATGCGTGTTTGTGGTGAGGGTGAATGTTTGTGGGTGAGGGTGCGTGTTTGTGGGTGAGGGTGCGTGTTTGTGGGTGAGGATGCGTGTTTGTGGGTGAGGGTGCGTGTTTGTGGTGAGGGTGTGTGTTTGTGGTGAGGATGCGTGTTTGTGGGTGAGGATGCGTGTTTGTGGTGAGGGTGAGTGTTTGTGGTGAGGGTGAGTGTTTGTGGTCAGGGTGTGTGTTTGTGGTGAGGGTGAGTGTTTGTGGTGAGAGTGCGTGTTTATGGGTGAGGGTGCGTGTTTGTGGGTGAGGGTGCGTGTTTGTGGGTGAGGATGCGTGTTTGTGGGTGAGGATGCGTGTTTGTGGTGAGGGTGTGTGTTTGTGGTGAGGATGCGTGTTTGTGGGTGAGGATGCGTGTTTGCGGGTGAGGGTGCGTGTTTGTGGGTGAGGGTACGTGTTTGTGGGTGAGGGTGCGTGTTTATGGGTGAGGGTGCGTGTTTGTGGGTGAGGATGCGTGTTTGTGGGTGATGGTGTGTGTTTGTGGTGAGGGTGTGTGTTTGTGGTGAGGGTGAGTGTTTGTGGTGAGGGTGAGTGTTTGTGGTGAGGGTGCGTGTTTGTGGGTGAGGATGCGTGTTTGTGGGTGAGGATGCGTGTTTGTGGGTGAGGGTGTGTGTTTGTGGTGAGGGTGCGTGTTTGTGGGTGAGGGTGCGTGTTTGTGGTGAGGGTGCGTGTTCGTGGGTGAGGGTGTTTCTTTGTGGTGAGGGTGCGTGTTTGTGGGTGAGGGTGCGTGTTTGTGGGTGAGGGTGCGTGTTTATGGGTGAGGGTGCGTGTTTGTGGGTGAGTGCGTGTTTGTGTTGAGGGTGCGTGTTTGAGGGTGAGCGTGTGTCTTTGTGGTGAGGGTGCGTGTTTGTGGGTGAGGGTGCGTGTTTATGGGTGAGGGTGCGTGTTTGTGGTGAGGGTGCATGTTTGTGGGTGAGGGTGCGTGTTTGTGGGTGAGGGTGCGTGTTTGTGGTGAGGGTGCGTGTTTGTGGGTGAGGGTGCGTGTTTGTGGTGAGGGTGCGTGTTTGTGGGTGAGGGTGCGTGTTTGTGGGTGAGGGTGAGTGTTTGTGGTGAGGGTGCGTGTTTGTGGTGAGGGTGCGTGTTTTTGTGATGAGGGTGCGTGTTTGTGGGTGAGGGTGCGTGTTTGTGGTGAGGGTGCGTGTTTGTGGGTGAGGGTGCGTGTTTGTGGGTGAGGGTGCGTGTTTGTGGGTGAGGGTGCGTGTTTGTGGTGAGGGTGCATGTTTGTGGTGAGGGTGCGTGTTTGTGGTGAGGGTGTGTGTTTTTGTGGTGAGGGTGCGTGTTTATGGGTGAGGGTGAGTGTTTGTGGGTGAGGGTGCGTGTTTGTGGTGAGGGTGAGTGTTTGTGGTGAGAGTGCGTGTTTATGGGTGAGGGTGCGTGTTTGTGGGTGAGGGTGTGTGTTTGTGGTGAGGGTGAGTGTTTGTGGTGAGGGTGTGTGTTTGTGGTGAGGGTGAGTGTTTGTGGTGAGAGTGCGTGTTTATGGGTGAGGGTGCGTGTTTGTGGGTGAGGGTGCGTGTTTGTGGGTGAGGATGCGTGTTTGTGGGTGAGGATGCGTGTTTGTGGTGAGGGTGTGTGTTTGTGGTGAGGATGCGTGTTTGTGGGTGAGGATGCGTGTTTGTGGGTGAGGATGCGTGTTTGTGGGTGAGGGTGCGTGTTTGTGGGTGAGGATGCGTATTTGTGGGTGAGGGTGCGTGTTTGTGGGTGAGGGTGCGTGTTTGTGGGTGAGGATGCGTGTTTGTGGGTGAGGGTGTGTGTTTGTGGTGAGGGTGTGTGTTTGTGGTGAGGGTGAGTGTTTGTGGTGAGGGTGAGTGTTTGTGGTGAGGGTGCGTGTTTGTGGGTGAGGATGCGTGTTTGTGGGTGAGGATGCGTGTTTGTGGGTGAGGGTGTGTGTTTGTGGTGAGGGTGCGTGTTTGTGGGTGAGGGTGCGTGTTTGTGGTGAGGGTGCGTGTTCGTGGGTGAGGGTGTTTCTTTGTGGTGACGGTGCGTGTTTGTGGGTGAGGGTGCGTGTTTGTGGGTGAGGGTGTGTGTTTATGGGTGAGGGTGCGTGTTTGTGGGTGAGGGTGCGTGTTTGTGGTGAGGGTGCGTGTTTGAGGGTGAGCGTGTGCCTTTGTGGTGAGGGTGCGTGTTTGTGGGTGAGAGTGCGTGTTTGTGGTGAGGGTGAGTGTTTGTGGTGAGGGTGTGTGTTTGTGGGTGAGAGTGCGTGTTTGTGGGTGAGGATGAGTGTTTGTGGTGAGGGTGCGTGTTTGTGGGTGAGGGTGAGTGTTTGTGGGTGAGGGTGAGTGTTTGTGGTGAGGGTGAGTGTTTCTGGGTGAGGGTGAGTGTTTGTGGTGAGGGTGAGTGTTTGTGGGTGAGGGTGAGTGTTTCTGGGTGAGGGTGAGTGTTTGTGGTGAGGGTGAGTGTTTGTGGGTGAGGGTGAGTGTTTCTGGGTGAGGGTGAGTGTTTCTGGGTGAGGGTGAGTGTTTGTGGTGAGGGTGAGTGTTTGTGGGTGAGGGTGAGTGTTTGTGGGTGAGGGTGCGTGTTTGTGGGTGAGGGTGAGTGTTTGTGGGTGAGGGTGAGTGTTTGTGGTGAGGGTGCGTGTTTGTGGGTGAGGGTGAGTGTTTGTGGTGAGGGTGCGTGTTTGTGGGTGAGGGTGAGTGTTTGTGGGTGAGGGTGAGTGTTTGTGGTGAGGGTGCGTGTTTGTGGGTGAGGGTGCGTGTTTGTGGGTGAGGGTGAGTGTTTGTGGTGAGAGTGCGTGTTTGTGGGTGAGGGTGAGTGTTTGTGGGTGAGGGTGAGTGTTTGTGGTGAGAGTGCGTGTTTGTGGGTGAGAGTGCGTGTTTGTGGGTGAGGGTGAGTGTTTGTGGGTGAGGGTGTGTGTTTGTGGGTGAGGGTGCGTGTTTGTGGGTGAGGGTGAGTGTTTGTGGTGAGGGTGCGTGTTTGTGGTGAGGGTGTGTGTTTGTGGGTGAGAGTGCGTGTTTGTGGTGAGGGTGAGTGTTTGTGGTGAGGGTGAGTGTTTGTGGTGAGGGTGAGTGTTTGTGGGTGAGGGTGCGTGTTTGTGGGTGAGGGTGAGTGTTTGTGGTGAGGGTGAGTGTTTGTGGTGAGGGTTAGTGTTTGTGGGTGAGGGTGTGTGTTTGTGGTGAGGGTGAGTGTTTGTGGGTGAGGGTGCGTGTTTGTGGGTGAGGGTGCGTGTTTGTGGGTGAGGGTGCGTGTTTGTGGGTGAGGGTGCGTGTTTGTGGGTGAGGGTGCGTGTTTGTGGTGAGGGTGCGTGTTTGTGGGTGAGGGTGAGGGTTTGTGGTGAGGGTGAGTGTTTGTGGTGAGGGTGAGTATTTGTGGGTGAGGGTGAGTGTTTGTGGTGAGGGTGCGTGTTTGTGGTGAGAGTGAGTGTTTGTGGGTGAGGGTGAGTGTTTGTGGTGAGGGTGAGTGTTTGTGGTGAGGGTGCGTGTTTGTGGGTGAGGGTGCGTGTTTGTGGGTGAGGGTGCGTGTTTGTGGGTGAGGGTGAGTGTTTGTGGGTGAGGGTGCGTGTTTGTGGGTGAGGTTGCGTGTTTGTGGGTGAGGGTGAGTGTTTGTGGGTGAGGGTGAGTGTTTGTGGTGAGGGTGAGTGTTTGTGGGTGAGGGTGAGTGTTTGTGGTGAGGGTGAGTGTTTGTGGTGAGGGTGAGTGTTTGTGGTGAGGGTGCGTGTTTGTGGGTGAGGGTGAGTGTTTGTGGGTGAGGGTGAGTGTTTGTGGGTGAGGGTGAGTGTTTGTGGTGAGGGTGAGTGTTTGTGGGTGAGGGTGAGTGTTTGTGGTGAGGGTGCGTGTTTGTGGGTGAGGGTGAGTGTTTGTGGTGAGGGTGAGTGTTTGTGGGTGAGGGTGAGTGTTTGTGGGTGAGGGTGAGTGTTTGTGGGTGAGGGTGTGTGTTTGTGGGTGAGGGTGCGTGTTTGTGGGTGATGGTGCGTGTTTGTGGGTGAGGGTGTGTGTTTGTGGGTGAGGGTGTGTGTTTGTGGGTGAGGGTGCGTGTTTGTGGGTGAGGGTGAGTGTTTGTGGGTGAGGGTGAGTGTTTGTGGGTGAGGGTGTGTGTTTGTGGGTGAGGGTTAGTGTTTGTGGGTGAGGGTGAGTGTTTGTGGTGAGGGTGAGTGTTTGTGGGTGAGGGTGTGTGTTTGTGGGTGAGGGTGAGTGTTTGTGGGTGAGGGTGTGTGTTTGTGGGTGAGGGTTAGTGTTTGTGGGTGAGGGTGAGTGTTTGTGGTGAGGGTGAGTGTTTGTGGGTGAGGGTGTGTGTTTGTGGTGAGGGTGCGTGTTTGTGGTGAGGGTGAGTGTTTGTGGGTGAGGGTGTGTGTTTGTGGTGAGGGTGAGTGTTTGTGGTGAGAGTGCGTGTTTGTGGGTGAGGGTGCGTGTTTATGGGTGAGGGTGCGTGTTTGTGGGTGAGGGTGCGTGTTTGTGGGTGAGGATGCGTGTTTGTGGGTGAGGGTTAGTGTTTGTGGGTGAGGGTTAGTGTTTGTGGGTGAGGGTGAGTGTTTGTGGTGAGGGTGAGTGTTTGTGGGTGAGGGTGTGTGTTTGTGGGTGAGGGTGAGTGTTTGTGGGTGAGGGTGTGTGTTTGTGGGTGAGGGTTAGTGTTTGTGGGTGAGGGTGAGTGTTTGTGGTGAGGGTGAGTGTTTGTGGGTGAGGGTGAGTGTTTGTGGGTGAGGGTGAGTGTTTGTGGGTGAGGGTGTGTGTTTGTGGGTGAGGGTTAGTGTTTGTGGGTGAGGGTGAGTGTTTGTGGTGAGGGTGAGTGTTTGTGGGTGAGGGTGTGTGTTTGTGGTGAGGGTGCGTGTTTGTGGTGAGGGTGAGTGTTTGTGGGTGAGGGTGTGTGTTTGTGGTGAGGGTGAGTGTTTGTGGTGAGAGTGCGTGTTTGTGGGTGAGGGTGCGTGTTTATGGGTGAGGGTGCGTGTTTGTGGTGAGGGTGCGTGTTTGTGGTGAGGGTGTGTGTTTGTGGTGAGGGTGAGTGTTTGTTCTGAGGGTGTGTGTTTATGGGTGAGGGTGCGTGTTTGTGGTGAGAGTGCGTGTTTGTGGGTGAGGGTGCGTGTTTATGGGTGAGGGTGCGTGTTTGTGGTGAGGGTGAGTGTTTGTGGTGAGAGTGCGTGTTTGTGGGTGAGGGTGCGTGTTTATGGGTGAGGGTGCGTGTTTGTGGTGAGAGTGCGTGTTTGTGGGTGAGGGTGAGTGTTTGTGGTGAGGGTGCGTGTTTGTGGTGAGGGTGCGTGTTTGTGGTGAGGGTGAGTGTTTGTGGTGAGGGTGCGTGTTTGTGGTGAGGGTGAGTGTTTGTGGTGAGAGTGCGTGTTTGTGGGTGAGGGTGAGTGTTTGTGGGTGAGGGTGCGTGTTTGTGGTGAGGGTGCGTGTTTGTGGTGAGGGTGCGTGTTTGTGGTGAGGGTGAGTGTTTGTGGTGAGAGTGCGTGTTTGTGGGTGAGGGTGAGTGTTTGTGGTGAGGGTGAGTGTTTGTGGTGAGAGTGCGTGTTTGTGGGTGAGGGTGCGTGTTTATGGGTGAGGGTGCGTGTTTGTGGTGAGAGTGCGTGTTTGTGGGTGAGGGTGCGTGTTTATGGGTGAGGGTGCGTGTTTGTGGTGAGGGTGTGTGTTTGTGGGTGAGGGTGCGTGTTTATGGGTGAGGGTGCGTGTTTGTGGTGAGAGTGCGTGTTTGTGGGTGAGGGTGCGTGTTTATGGGTGAGGGTGAGTGTTTGTGGGTGAGGGTGCGTGTTTGTGGGTGAGGGTGAGTGTTTGTGGTGAGGGTGAGTGTTTGTGGTGAGAGTGCGTGTTTGTGGGTGAGGGTGCGTGTTTATGGGTGAGGGTGCGTGTTTGTGGTGAGAGTGCGTGTTTGTGGGTGAGGGTGCGTGTTTGTGGGTGAGGGTGCGTGTTTGTGGTGAGGGTGTGTGTTTGTGGTGAGGGTGAGTGTTTGTGGTGAGAGTGCGTGTTTGTGGGTGAGGGTGCGTGTTTGTGGGTGAGGGTGCGTGTTTGTGGATGAGGATGCGTGTTTGTGGGTGAGGATGCGTGTTTGTGGGGAGGGTGTGTGTTTGTGGTGAGGGTGAGTGTTTGTGGTGAGAGTGCGTGTTTATGGGTGAGGGTGCGTGTTTGTGGGTGAGGGTGCGTGTTTGTGGGTGAGGATGCGTGTTTGTGGGTGAGGATGCGTGTTTGTGGTGAGGGTGTGTGTTTGTGGTGAAGATGCGTGTTTGTGGGTGAGGATGCGTGTTTGTGGGTGAGAATGCGTGTTTGTGGGTGAGGGTGCGTGTTTGTGGGTGAGGATGCGTGTTTGTGGGTGAGGGTGCGTGTTTATGGGTGAGGGTGCGTGTTTGTGGGTGAGGATGCGTGTTTGTGGGTGAGGGTGTGTGTTTGTGGTGAGGGTGTGTGTTTGTGGTGAGGGTGAGTGTTTGTGGTGAGGGTGCGTGTTTGTGGGTGAGGATGCGTGTTTGTGGGTGAGGGTGTGTGTTTGTGGTGAGGGTGCGTGTTTGTGGTGAGGGTGTGTGTTTGTGGTGAGGGTGCGTGTTTGTGGGTGAGGGTGCGTGTTTGTGGGTGAGGGTGCGTGTTTGTGGGTGAGGGTGCGTGTTTGTGGTGAGGGTGCGTGTTTGTGGGTGAGGGTGTTTCTTTGTGGTGAGGGTGCGTGTTTGTGGTTGAGGGTGCGTGTTTGTGGGTGAGGGTGCGTGTTTGTGGGTGAGCCTGTGTCTTTGTGGGTGAGAGTGTGTGTTTGCGGTGAGGGTGTGTGTTTGTGGGTGAGGGTGCGTGTTTATGGGTGAGGGTGCGTGTTTGTGGTGAGGGTGCGTGTTTGTGGGTGAGGGTGCGTGTTTGTGGGTGAGGGTGCGTGTTTGTGGGTGAGGGTGCGTGTTTGTGGTGAGGGTGCGTGTTTGTGGGTGAGGGTGCGTGTTTGTGGTGAGGGTGCGTGTTTGTGGGTGAGGGTGCGTGTTTGTGGGTGAGGGTGCGTGTTTGTGGTGAGGGTGAGTGTTTGTGGGTGAGGGTGCGTGTTTGTGGGTGAGGATGCGTGTTTGTGGTGAGGGTGCGTGTTTGTGGTGAGGGTGCGTGTTTGTGTTGAGGGTGCGTGTTTGTGGGTGAGAGTGCGTGTTTGTGGGTGAGGGTGCGTATTTTTGGTGAGGGTGCGTGTTTGTGGTGAGGGTGCATGTTTGTGGGTGAGGGTGAGTGTTTGTGGGTGAGAATGCGTGTTTGTGGGTGAGGGTGCGTATTTGTGGTGAGGGTGCGTGTTTGTGGTGAGGGTGCGTGTTTGTGGGTGAGGGTGAGTATTTCTGGGTGAGGGTCCGTATTTGTGGTGAGGGTGCGTGTTTGTGGTGAGGGTGAGTGTTTGTGGTTGAGGGTGCGTGTTTGTGGGTGAGGGTGCGTATTTGTGGTGAGGGTGTGTGTTTGTGGGTGAGGGTGCGTGTTTGTGGGTGAGGGTGAGTATTTGTGGTGAGGGTGAGTGTTTGTGGGTGAGGGTGCGTATTTGTGGTGAGGGTGCGTGTTTGTGGGTGAGGGTGAGTATTTCTGGGTGAGGGTCCGTATTTGTGGTGAGGGTGCGTGTTTGTGGTGATGGTGAGTGTTTGTGGTTGAGGGTGCGTGTTTGTGGGTGAGGGTGAGTATTTGTGGGTGAGGGTGAGTATTTCTGGGTGAGGGTGGGTATTTGTGGGTGAGGGTGCGTGTTTGTGGTGAGGGTGCGTGTTTATGGGTGAGAGTGTGTATTTGTGGGTGAGGGTGCGTGTTTATGGGTGAGAGTGTGTGTTTGTGGGTGAGGGTGCGTGTTTGTGGGTGAGAGTGAGTGTTTGTGGTGAGGGTGCGTGTTTATGGGTGAGAGTGTGTGTTTGTGGGTGAGGGTGCGTGTTTGTGGGTGAGAGTGCGTGTTTGTGGGTGAGGGTGAGTGTTTGTGGTGAGGGTGTGTGTTTGTGGTGAGGGTGCGTGTTTAGAGTCATAGCGTCATAGAGTTATACAGCACGGATAGAGGCCCTTCGGCCCATCGTGTCCGCGCCGGCCATCAGCCCTGTCTACTCTAATCCCATATTCCAGCATTTGGTCCGTAGCCTTGTATGCTATGGCATTTCAAGTGCTCATCCAAATGCTTCTTGAATGTTGTGAGGGTTCCTGCCTCCACAACCCTCTCAGGGTTGTGTTTGTGGGTGAGAGTGCGTGTTTGTGGGTGAGAGTGCGTGTTTGTGGGTGAGGGTGAGTGTTTGTGGTGAGGGTGCGTGTTTGTGGGTGAGGGTGCGTGTTTGTGGGTGAGAGTGCGTGTTTGTGGGTGAGAGTGCGTGTTTGTGGTGAGGGTGCGTGTTTGTGGTGAGGGTGCGTGTTTGTGGGTGAGGGTGTTTCTTTGTGGTGAGGGTGAGTGTTTGTGGTGAGAGTGCGTGTTTGTGCGTGATCGTGTTTATGGTGAGGGTGCGTGTTTGTGGTGAGAGTACGTGTTTGTGGGTGAGGGTGCGTGTTTATGGGTGAGGGTGAGTGTTTGTGGGTGAGGGTGCGTGTTTGTGGGTGAGGGTGAGTGTTTGTGGTGAGAGTGCGTGTTTGTGGGTGAGGGTGCGTGTTTATGGGTGAGGGTGCGTGTTTGTGGTGAGAGTGCGTGTTTGTGGGTGAGGGTGCGTGTTTATGGGTGAGGGTGCGTGTTTGTGGTGAGGGTGAGTGTTTGTGGTGAGAGTGCGTGTTTGTGGGTGAGGGTGCGTGTTTGTGGGTGAGGATGCGTGTTTTGGGTGAGGATGCGTGTTTGTGGTGAGGGTGAGTGTTTGTGGTGAGGGTGCGTGTTTGTGGGTGAGGGTGAGTGTTTGTGGTGAGAGTGCGTGTTTGTGGGTGAGGGTGCGTGTTTATGGGGTGAGGATGCGTGTTTGTGGTGAGGGTGAGTGTTTGTGGGTGAGGGTGCGTGTTTGTGGGTGAGGGTGCGTGTTTGTGGGTGAGGATGCGTGTTTGTGGGTGAGGGTGCGTGTTTGTGGTGAGGGTGTGTGTTTGTGGTGAGGATGCGTGTTTGTGGGTGAGGATGCGTGTTTGTGGGTGAGGGTGCGTGTTTGTGGGTGAGGATGCGTGTTTGTGGGTGAGGATGCGTGTTTGTGGTGAGGGTGAGTGTTTGTGGTGAGGGTGCGTGTTTGTGGGTGAGGGTGAGTGTTTGTGGTGAGAGTGCGTGTTTGTGGGTGAGGGTGCGTGTTTATGGGTGAGGATGCGTGTTTGTGGTGAGGGTGAGTGTTTGTGGGTGAGGGTGCGTGTTTGTGGGTGAGGGTGCGTGTTTGTGGGTGAGGATGCGTGTTTGTGGGTGAGGGTGCGTGTTTGTGGTGAGGGTGTGTGTTTGTGGTGAGGATGCGTGTTTGTGGGTGAGGATGCGTGTTTGTGGTGAGGGTGAGTGTTTGTGGTGAGGGTGAGTGTTTGTGGTGAGGGTGTGTGTTTGTGGTGAGGGTGAGTGTTTGTGGTGAGAGTGCGTGTTTATGGGTGAGGGTGCGTGTTTGTGGGTGAGGGTGCGTGTTTGTGGGTGAGGATGCGTGTTTGTGGGTGAGGATGCGTGTTTGTGGTGAGGGTGTGTGTTTGTGGTGAGGATGCGTGTTTGTGGGTGAGGATGCGTGTTTGTGGGTGAGGGTGAGTGTTTGTGGGTGAGGGTGCGTGTTTGTGGGTGAGCATGCGTGTTTGTGGGTGAGGGTGCGTGTTTATGGGTGAGGGTGCGTGTTTGTGGGTGAGGATGCGTGTTTGTGGGTGATGGTGTGTGTTTGTGGTGAGGGTGTGTGTTTGTGGTGAGGGTGAGTGTTTGTGGTGAGGGTGAGTGTTTGTGGTGAGGGTGCGTGTTTGTGGGTGAGGATGCGTGTTTGTGGGTGAGGATGCGTGTTTGTGGGTGAGGGTGTGTGTTTGTGGTGAGGGTGCGTGTTTGTGGGTGAGGGTGCGTGTTTGTGGTGAGGGTGCGTGTTCGTGGGTGAGGGTGTTTCTTTGTGGTGAGGGTGCGTGTTTGTGGGTGAGGGTGCGTGTTTGTGGGTGAGGGGTGCGTGTTTATGGGTGAGGGTGCGTGTTTGTGGGTGAGTGCGTGTTTGTGTTGAGGGTGCGTGTTTGAGGGTGAGCGTGTGTCTTTGTGGTGAGGGTGCGTGTTTGTGGGTGAGGGTGCGTGTTTATGGGTGAGGGTGCGTGTTTGTGGTGAGGGTGCATGTTTGTGGGTGAGGGTGCGTGTTTGTGGGTGAGGGTGCGTGTTTGTGGTGAGGGTGCGTGTTTGTGGGTGAGGGTGCGTGTTTGTGGTGAGGGTGCGTGTTTGTGGGTGAGGGTGCGTGTTTGTGGGTGAGGGTGAGTGTTTGTGGTGAGGGGTGCGTGTTTGTGGTGAGGGTGCGTGTTTTTGTGATGAGGGTGCGTGTTTGTGGGTGAGGGTGCGTGTTTGTGGTGAGGGTGCGTGTTTGTGGGTGAGGGTGCGTGTTTGTGGGTGAGGGTGCGTGTTTGTGGGTGAGGGTGCGTGTTTGTGGTGAGGGTGCATGTTTGTGGTGAGGGTGCGTGTTTGTGGTGAGGGTGTGTGTTTTTGTGGTGAGGGTGCGTGTTTATGGGTGAGGGTGAGTGTTTGTGGGTGAGGGTGCGTGTTTGTGGTGAGGGTGAGTGTTTGTGGTGAGAGTGCGTGTTTATGGGTGAGGGTGCGTGTTTGTGGGTGAGGGTGTGTGTTTGTGGTGAGGGTGAGTGTTTGTGGTGAGGTGTGTGTGTTTGTGGTGAGGGTGCGTGTTTGTGGGTGAGGGTGCGTGTTTGTGGGTGAGGATGCGTATTTGTGGGTGAGGGTGCGTGTTTGTGGGTGAGGGTGCGTGTTTGTGGGTGAGGATGCGTGTTTGTGGTGAGGGTGTGTGTTTGTGGTGAGGGTGTGTGTTTGTGGTGAGGGTGAGTGTTTGTGGGTGAGGTGAGTGTTTGTGGTGAGGGTGCGTGTTTGTGGGTGAGGATGCGTGTTTGTGGGTGAGGATGCGTGTTTGTGGGTGAGGGTGTGTGTTTGTGGTGAGGGTGCGTGTTTGTGGGTGAGGGTGCGTGTTTGTGGTGAGGGTGCGTGTTCGTGGGTGAGGGTGTTTCTTTGTGGTGACGGTGCGTGTTTGTGGGTGAGGGTGCGTGTTTTGTGGGTGAGGGTGTGTGTTTATGGGTGAGGGTGCGTTGTTTGTGGGTGAGGGTGCGTGTTTGTGGTGAGGGTGCGTGTTTGAGGGTGAGCGTGTGCCTTTGTGGTGAGGGTGCGTGTTTGTGGGTGAGAGTGCGTGTTTGTGGTGAGGGTGAGTGTTTGTGGTGAGGGTGTGTGTTTGTGGGTGAGAGTGCGTGTTTGTGGGTGAGGATGAGTGTTTGTGGTGAGGGTGAGGTTTGTGGAGTGTGTTTGGGTGAGGGTGAGTGTTTGTGGGTGAGGGTGCGTGTTTGTGGGTGAGGGTGAGTGTTTGTGGGTGTGGGTGAGTGTTTGTGGTGAGGGTGAGTGTTTGTGGGTGAGGGTGAGTGTTTGTGGTGAGGGTGAGTGTTTCTGGGTGAGGGTGAGTGTTTGTGGTGAGGGTGAGTGTTTGTGGGTGAGGGTGAGTGTTTCTGGGTGAGGGTGAGTGTTTGTGGTGAGGGTGAGTGTTTGTGGGTGAGGGTGAGTGTTTCTGGGTGAGGGTGAGTGTTTCTGGGTGAGGGTGAGTGTTTGTGGTGAGGGTGAGTGTTTGTGGGTGAGGGTGAGTGTTTGTGGGTGAGGTGTGCGTGTTTGTGGGTGAGGTGAGTGTTTGTGGGTGAGGGTGAGTGTTTGTGGTGAGGGTGCGTGTTTGTGGGTGAGGGTGAGTGTTTGTGGGGGAGGGGAGAGTGTGGAGGAGGTGCGTGTGTGGGGTGAGAGTGTGTGTGTGAGTGGGGAGGGTGAGTGTGGGAGGGGTGGAGTGTGTGTGGGGGAGGGTGAGTGTTTGTGGTGAGAGTGCGTGTTTGTGGGTGAGGGTGAGTGTTTGTGGGTGAGGGTGAGTGTTTGTGGTGAGGGTGAGTGTTTGTGGTGAGGGTGAGTGTTTGTGGTGAGAGTGCGTGTTTGTGGGTGAGGGTGAGTGTTTGTGGGTGAGGGTGAGTGTTTGTGGTGAGAGTGCGTGTTTGTGGGTGAGGGTGAGTGTTTGTGGGTGAGGGTGAGTGTTTGTGGTGAGAGTGCGTGTTTGTGGGTGAGAGTGCGTGTTTGTGGGTGAGGGTGAGTGTTTGTGGGTGAGGGTGTGTGTTTGTGGGTAAGGGTGCGTGTTTGTGGGTGAGGGTGAGTGTTTGTGGTGAGGTGCGTGTTTGTGGTGAGGGTGTGTGTTTGTGGGTGAGGGTGAGTGTTTGTGGTGAGGGTGAGTGTTTGTGGGTGAGGGTGCGTGTTTGTGGGTGAGGGTGCGTGTTTGTGGGTGAGGGTGCGTGTTTGTGGTGAGGGTGAGTGTTTGTGGTGAGGGTGAGTGTTTGTGGTGAGGGTGAGTGTTTGTGGTGAGGGTGAGTGTTGTGGTGAGGGTGAGTGTTTGTGGTGAGGGTGAGTGTTTGTGGTGATGGTGCGTGTTTGTGGTGAGGTGTGAGTGTTTGTGGGTGGGAGGGTGAGTGTTTGTGGTGAGGGTGAGTGTTTGTGGTGAGGGTGAGTGTTTGTGGTGAGGGTGCGTGTTTGTGGTGAGGGTGAGTGTTTGTGGTGAGGGTGAGTGTTTGTGGGTGAGGGTGAGGGTTTGTGGTGAGGGTGAGGGTTTGTGGGTGAGGGTGCGTGTTTGTGGTGAGGGTGAGTGTTTGTGGTGAGGGTGAGTGTTTGTGGTGAGGGTGAGTGTTGTGGTGAGGGTGCGTGTTTGTGTGAGGGTGAGTGTTTGTGGTGAGGGT
Source organism: Heptranchias perlo (assembly GCF_035084215.1). Taxonomy (NCBI): domain Eukaryota; kingdom Metazoa; phylum Chordata; class Chondrichthyes; order Hexanchiformes; family Hexanchidae; genus Heptranchias; species Heptranchias perlo. The sequence goes on from NC_090347.1 coordinate 46,210,436, forward strand.
GAGTGTTTGTGGGTGAGGGTGAGGGTTTGTGGTGAGGGTGAGGGTTTGTGGGTGAGGGTGCGTGTTTGTGGTGAGGGTGAGTGTTTGTGGTGAGGGTGAGTGTTTGTGGGTGAGGGTGAGTGTTTGTGGGTGAGGGTGCGTGTTTGTGGTGAGAGTGCGTGTTTGTGGGTGAGGGTGAGGGTTTGTGGTGAGGGTGAGTGTTTGTGGGTGAGGGTGCGTGTTTGTGGTGAGGGTGAGTGTTTGTGGTGAGGGTGAGTGTTTGTGGTGAGGGTGCGTGTTGTGGTGAGAGTGCGTGTTTGTGGGTGAGGGTGTGTGTTTGTGGGTGAGGGTGCGTGTTTGTGGGTGAGGGTGAGTGTTTGTGGGTGAGGGTGAGTGTTTGTGGGTGAGGGTGAGTGTTTGTGGGTGAGGGTGAGTGTTGTGGGTGAGGGTGAGTGTTTGTGGTGAGAGTGAGTGTTTGTGGGTGAGGGTGAGTGTTTGTGGGTGAGGGTGAGTGTGGGTGGGAGAGGGTGGGTGGGCGAATGTGGGTGGGCGAGTGTGGGTGGGAGAGGGTGGGTGGGAGAGGGTGGGTGGGCGAGTGTGGGTGGGCGAGTGTGGGTGGAGAGGGTGGGTGGGAGAGGGTGGGTGGGAGAGGGTGGGTGGCGAGTGTGGGTGGGCGAGTGTGGGTGGGTGAGTGTGGGTGGAGAGGGTGGGTGGGAGAGGGTGGGTGGGAGAGGGTGGGTGGGAGAGGGTGGGTGGGCGAGTGTGGGTGGGAGAGGGTGGGTGGGAGAGGGTGGGTGGGAGAGGGTGGGTGGGCGAGTGTGGGTGGGTGAGGGTGGGTGGGAGAGGGTGGGTGGGCGAGTGTGGGTGGGTGAGTGTGGGTGGGAGAGGGGTGGGTGGGAGAGGGGTGGGGGTGGGGGAGAGGGTGGGTGGGCGAGTGTGGGTGGGAGAGGGTGGGTGGGAGAGGGTGGGTGGGAGAGGGTGGGTGGGTGAGGGTGGGTGGGAGAGGGTGGGTGGGCGAGTGTGGGTGGGAGAGGGTGGGTGGGAGAGGGTGGGTGGGCGAGGGTGGGTGGGCGAGGGTGGGTGGGCGAGTGTGGGTGGGAGAGGGTGGTGGGCGAGTGTGGGTGGGAGAGGGTGGGTGGGAGAGGGTGGGTGGGAGAGGGTGGGTGGGCGAGTGTGGTGGGAGAGGGTGGGTGGGAGAGGGTGGGTGGGAGAGGGTGGGTGGGAGAGGGTGGGTGGGAGAGCGTGGGTGGGGCGAGTGTGGGTGGGGCAAGGGTGGGTGGGAGAGGGTGGGTGGGAGAGGGTGGGTGGGGCAAGTGTGGGTGGGAGAGGGTGGGTGGGAGAGGGTGGGTGGGAGAGGGTGGGTGGGAGAGGGTGGGTGGGAGAGGGTGGGTGGCGAGTGTGGGTGGGCGAGTGTGGGTGGGAGAGGGTGGGTGGGCGAGTGTGGGTGGAGAGGGTGGGTGGGCGAGTGTGGGTGGGAGAGGGTGGGTGGGAGAGGGTGGGTGGGCGAGTGTGGGTGGGCGAGTGTGGGTGGGCGAGTGTGGGTGGGAGAGGGTGGGTGGGAGAGGGTGGGTGGGCGAGTGTGGGTGGGCGAGTGTGGGTGGGAGAGTGTGGGTGATGTGCACGGGTGAAGTGTGCACCGGTGAGTGTGGGCGGGTGAATGTTGGGTGGGTGAGTGTGGGTGAGTGTGGGTGGGTGAGTGTGGGTGGGTGAGTGTGGGTGGGTGAGTGTGGGTGAGTGTGGGCGGGTGAGTGTGGGCGGGTGAGTGTGGGCGAGTGAGTGTGGGTGGATGAGTGTGGGTGAGTGTGGGCGGGTGAGTGTGGGTGGGTGAGTGTGGGCGGGTGAGTGTGGGCGGGTGAGTGTGGGCGGGTGAGTGTGGGCGGGTGAGTGTGGTGAGTGTGGGCGGGTGAGTGTGGGCGGGTGAGTGTGGTGAGTGTGGGCGGGTGAGTGTGGATGGGTGAGTGTGGGCGGGTGAGTGTGGGCGGGTGAGTGTGGGCGGCGTGAGTGTGGGCGGGTGAGTGTGGGCGGGTGAGTGTGGGTGGGTGAGTGTGGGCGGGTGAGTGTGATGGTGAGTGTGGGTGGGTGAGTGTGGATGGTGAGTGTGGGCGGGTGAGTGTGGTGAGTGTGGGCGGGTGAGTGTGGATGGGTGAGTGTGGTGAGTGTGGCGGGTGAGTGTGGGCGGGTGAGTGTGATGGGTGGAGTGTGGGGGTGAGTGTGGTGAGTGTGGGCGGGTGAGTGTGGATGGGTGAGTGTGGTGAGTGGGGTGGGTGAGTGTGGATGGGTGAGTGTGGTCGGGTGAGTGTGGTGAGTGTGGGCGGGTGAGTGTGGATGGGTGAGTGTGGGTGGGTGAGTGTGGGCGGGTGAGTGTGGGTGGGTGAGTGTGGTGAGTGTGGGTGGGTGAGTGTGGATGGGTGAGTGTGGGCGTGTGAGTGTGGGTGAGTGTGGGCGGGTGAGTGTGGATGGGTGAGTGTGGATGGGTGAGTGTGGGGGGGGTGAGTGTGGGCGGGTGAGTGTGGGCGGGTGAGTGTGGTGAGTGTGGGCGGGTGAGTGTGGATGGGTGAGTGTGGTGAGTGTGGGCGGGTGAGTGTGGATGGGTGAGTGTGGGTGGGTGAGTGTGGTGAGTGTGGGCGGGTGAGTGTGGGTGGGTGAGTGTGGTGAGTGTGGGCGGGTGAGTGTGGTGAGTGTGGGCGGGTGAGTGTGGGTGGGTGAGTGTGGGTGGGTGAGTGTGGGCGGGTGAGTGTGGTGAGTGTGGGCGGTGTGAGTGTGGGTGGGTGAGTGTGGGCGGGTGAGTGTGGGCGGGTGAGTGTGGGTGGGTGAGTGTGGATGGGTGAGTGTGGGTGGGTGAGTGTGGTGAGTGTGGGCGGGTGAGTGTGGTGAGTGTGGGCGGGTGAGTGTGGGTGGGTGAGTGTGGTGAGTGTGGGCGGGTGAGTGTGGGTGGGTGAGTGTGGTGAGTGTGGGCGGGTGAGTGTGGATGGGTGAGTGTGGGTGGGTGAGTGTGGGCGGGTGAGTGTGGATGGGTGAGTGTGGTGAGTGTGGTGAGTGTGGGCGGGTGAGTGTGGTGAGTGTGGGCGGGTGAGTGTGGGTGGGTGAGTGTGGGTGGGTGAGTGTGGGCGGGGTGAGTGTGGATGGGTGAGTGTGGTGAGTGTGGGCGGGTGAGTGTGGGTGGGTGGAGTGTGGTGAGTGTGGGCGGGTGAGTGTGGATGGGTGAGTGTGGTGAGTGTGGGCGGGTGAGTGTGGGTGGGTGAGTGTGGTGAGTGTGGGCGGTGAGTGTGGATGGGTGAGTGTGGTGAGTTGGGGCGGGTGGGAGGGGTGAGTGTGGTGAGTGTGGCGGGTGAGTGTGGGCGGGTGAGTGGTGGTGAGTGTGGCGGGTGAGTGTGGATGGGTGAGTGTGGGCGGGTGAGTGTGGGTGGGTGAGTGTGGGTGGGTGAGTGTGGTGAGTGTGGGCGGGTGAGTGTGGATGGGTGAGTGTGGGCGGGTGAGTGTGGTGAGTGTGGGCGGGTGAGTGTGGATGGGTGAGTGTGGTGAGTGTGGGCGGGTGAGTGTGGTGAGTGTGGGCGGGTGAGTGTGGGCGGGTGAGTGTGGTGAGTGTGGGCGGGTGAGTGTGGGTGGGTGAGTGTGGGTGGGTGAGTGTGGTGAGTGTGGCGGGTGAGTGTGGGTGGGTGAGTGTGGGTGGGTGAGTGTGGGTGGGTGAGTGTGGGTGGGTGAGTGTGGGTGGGTGAGTGTGGGTGGGTGAGTGTGGGTGGGTGAGTGTGGATGGGTGAGTGTGGGGCGGGGTGAGTGTGGTGAGTGTGGGCGGGGTGAGTGTGGGTGGGTGAGTGTGGATGGGTGAGTGTGGGTGGGTGAGTGTGGGTGGGTGAGTGTGGGTGGGTGAGTGTGGGTGGGTGAGTGTGGGTGGGTGAGTGTGGGCGGGTGAGTGTGGGGGGCGGTGTGAGTGGGGTGAGTGTGGGCGGGTGAGTGTGGGTGGGTGAGTGTGGATGGGTGAGTGTGGGTGGGGTGAGTGTGGGTGGGGTGAGTGTGGGGTGGGTGAGTGTGGGTGGGTGAGTGTGGGCGGGTGAGTGGTGGGCGGGTGAGTGTGGGTGGGTGAGTGTGGATGGGTGAGTGTGGGCGGGTGAGTGTGGTGAGTGTGGGCGGGTGAGTGTGGATGGGTGAGTGTGGGTGGGTGAGTGTGGGTGGGTGAGTGTGGGCGGGTGAGTGTGGGCGGGTGAGTGTGGATGGGTGAGTGTGGGTGGGTGAGTGTGGGTGGGTGAGTGTGGGCGGGTGAGTGTGGGGCGGGTGAGTGTGGGTGGGTGAGTGTGGGTGGGTGAGTGTGGGTGGGTGAGTGTGGTGGGTGAGTGTGGGTGGGTGAGTGTGGGTGGGTGAGTGTGGGCGGGTGAGTGTGGGCGGGTGAGTGTGGATGGTGAGTGTGGGTGGGTGAGTGTGGGGGGTGAGTGTGGGCGGGTGAGTGTGGATGGGTGAGTGTGGGTGGGTGAGTGTGGGGTGGGTGAGTGTGGGGTGGGTGAGTGAGTGTGGGCGGGTGAGTGTGGGCGGGTGAGTGTGGATGGGTGAGTGTGGGTGGGTGAGTGTGGGGTGGGTGAGTGTGGGCGGGTGAGTGTGGGCGGGTGAGTGTGGGCGGGTGAGTGTGGGCGGGTGAGTGTGGGTGGGTGAGTGTGGGTGGGTGAGTGTGGGCGGGTGAGTGTGGGCGGGTGAGTGTGGATGGGTGAGTGTGGGTGGGTGAGTGTGGGTGGGTGAGTGTGGTGAGTGTGGGTGGGTGAGTGTGGATGGGTGAGTGTGGTGAGTGTGGGCGGGTGAGTGTGGTGAGTGTGGGCGGGTGAGTGTGGTGAGTGTGGGCGGGTGAGTGTGGGCGGGTGAGTGTGGTGAGTGTGGGCGGGTGTGTGTGGGCGGGTGAGTGTGGGCGGGTGAGTGTGGATGGGTGAGTGTGGGCGGGGTGAGTGTGGTGAGTGTGGGCGCGTGAGTGTGGTGAGTGTGGGCGGGTGAGTGTGGGCGGGTGAGTGTGGTGAGTGTGGGCGGGTGAGTGTGGGCGGGGTGAGTGTGGTGAGTGTGGGCGGGTGAGTGTGGATGGGTGAGTGTGGGTGGGTGAGTGTGGATGGGTGAGTGTGGGCGGGTGAGTGTGGGCGGGTGAGTGTGGATGGGGTGAGTGTGGTGAGTGTGGGCGGGTGAGTGTGGGTGGGTGAGTGTGGGCGGGTGAGTGTGGATGGGTGAGTGTGGTGAGTGTGGGCGGGTGAGTGTGGGTGGGTGAGTGTGGTGAGTGTGGGCGGGTGAGTGTGGATGGGTGAGTGTGGGTGGGTGAGTGTGGTGAGTGTGGGCGGGTGAGTGTGGTGAGTGTGGGCGGGTGAGTGTGGTGAGGGTGGGCGGGTGAGTGTGGGCGGGGTGAGTGTGGGTGGGTGAGTGTGGGTGGGTGAGTGTGGTGAGTGTGGGCGGGTGAGTGTGGTGAGTGTGGGCGGGTGAGTGTGGTGAGGGTGGGCGGGTGAGTGTGGGCGGGTGAGTGTGGGTGGGTGAGTGTGGGTGGGTGAGTGTGGATGGGTGAGTGTGGGTGGGTGAGTGTGGGCGGGGTGAGTGTGGTGAGTGTGGTCGGGTGAGTGTGGTGAGTGTGGGCGGGTGAGTGTGGTGAGGGTGGGCGGTGTGAGTGTGGGCGGGTGAGTGTGGGTGGGTGAGTGTGGGCGGGTGAGTGTGGGTGGGTGAGTGTGGGTGGGTGAGTGTGGGCGGGTGAGTGTGGTGAGTGTGGGCGGGTGAGTGTGGGTGGGTGAGTGTGGTGAGTGTGGGTGGGTGAGTGTGGGTGGGTGAGTGTGTGCGGGTGAGTGTGGGCGGGGTGAGTGTGGTGAGTGTGGGCGGGTGAGTGTGGGCGGGTGAGTGTGGGTGGGTGAGTGTGGGCGGGTGAGTGTGGGTGGGTGAGTGTGGGCGGGTGAGTGTGGTGAGTGTGGGCGGGTGAGTGTGGGCGGGTGAGTGTGGTGAGTGTGGGCGGGTGAGTGTGGGCGGGTGAGTGTGGTGAGTGTGGGCGGGTGGAGTGTGGGCGGGTGAGTGTGGTGAGTGTGGGCGGGGTGAGTGTGGTGAGTGTGGCGGGTGAGTGTGGGTGGGTGAGTGTGGTGAGTGTGGGTGGGTGAGTGTGGGCGGGTGAGTGTGGGTGGGTGAGTGTGGTGAGTGTGTGCGGGTGAGTGTGGGGCGGGTGAGTGTGGTGAGTGTGGGCGGGTGAGTGTGGGCGGGTGAGTGTGGGTGGGTGAGTGTGGGCGGGTGAGTGTGGGTGGGTGAGTGTGGGCGGGTGAGTGTGGGCGGGTGAGTGTGGTGAGTGTGGGTGGGTGAGTGTGGGTGGGTGAGTGTGGGCGGGTGAGTGTGGGCGGGTGTGTGTGGTGAGTGTGGGCGGGTGAGTGTGGTGAGTGTGGGTGGGTGAGTGTGGTGAGTGTGGGCGGGTGAGTGTGGGCGGGTGAGTGTGGGTGGGTGAGTGTGGGCGGGTGAGGGTGGGCGGGTGAGTGTGGGCGGGTGAGTGTGGTGAGTGTGGATGGGTGAGTGTGGGCGGGTGAGTGTGGGCGGGTGAGTGTGGGTGGGTGAGTGTGGGCGGGTGAGTGTGGGCGGGTGAGTGTGGGTGGGTGAGTGTGGGCGGGTGAGTGTGGGTGGGTGAGTGTGGTGAGTGTGGGCGGGTGAGTGTGGGCGGGTGAGTGTGGTGAGTGTGGGTGGGTGAGTGTGGGTGGGTGAGTGTGGGTGGGAGAGGGTGGGTGGGTGAGTGTGGTGAGGGTGGGTGGGTGAGTGTGGGTGGGTGAGTGTGTGCGGGTGAGTGTGGGCGGGTGTGTGTGGTGAGTGTGGGCGGGTGAGTGTGGTGAGTGTGGGCTGGTGAGTGTGGGCGGGTGAGTGTGGGTGGGTGAGTGTGTGCGGGTGAGTGTGGGCGGGTGTGTGTGGTGAGTGTGGGCGGGTGAGTGTGGTGAGTGTGGGCGGGTGAGTGTGGTGAGTGTGGGCTGGTGAGTGTGGGTGGGTGAGTGTGTGCGGGTGAGTGTGGGCGGGTGTGTGTGGTGAGTGTGGGCGGGTGAGTGTGGTGAGTGTGGGCGGGTGAGTGTGGGTGGGTGAGTGTGTGCGGGTGAGTGTGGGCGGGTGTGTGTGGTGAGTGTGGGCGGGTGAGTGTGGTGAGTGTGGGCTGGTGAGTGTGGTGAGGGTGGGCGGGTGAGTGTGGGTGGGTGAGTGTGTGCGGGTGAGTGTGGGCGGGTGAGTGTGGTGAGTGTGGGCGGGTGAGTGTGGGTGGGTGAGTGTGGGTGGGAGAGTGTGGGCGGGTGAGTGTGGGCGGGTGAGTGTGGGCGGGTGAGTGTGGGCGGGTGAGTGTGGGTGGGTGAGTGTGGGCGGGTGAGTGTGTGAGGGTGGGTGGGTGAGGGTGGGCGGGTGAGTGTGGGTGGGTGGGTGAGTGTGGTGAGTGTGGGCGGGTGAGTGTGGTGAGGGTGGGCGGGTGAGTGTGGGTGGGTGAGTGTGTGCGGGTGAGTGTGGTGAGTGTGGGTGGGAGAGTGTGGGCGGGTGAGTGTGGGCGGGTGAGTGTGGGTGGGTGAGTGTGGGTGGGTGAGTGTGGGCGGGTGAGTGTGGGTGGGAGAGTGTGGGCGGGTGAGTGTGGGCGGGTGAGTGTGGGCGGGTGAGTGTGGGCGGGTGAGTGTGGGCGGGTGAGTGTGGTGAGTGTGGGTGGGAGAGTGTGGGCGGGTGAGTGTGGGCGGGTGAGTGTGGGCGGGTGAGTGTGGGTGGGTGAGTGTGGGCGGGTGAGTGTGGGCGGGTGAGTGTGGGCGGGTGAGTGTGGGCGGGTGAGTGTGTGAGGGTGGGTGGGTGAGTGTGGGCGGGTGAGTGTGGTGAGGGTGGGTGGGAGAGGGTGGGTGGGTGAGTGTGGTGAGGGTGGGTGGGTGAGTGTGGGCGGGTGAGTGTGGGCGGGTGAGTGTGGGTGGGTGAGTGTGGTGAGTGTGGGCGGGTGAGTGTGGGCGGGTGAGTGTGGGTGGGTGAGTGTGGGCGGGTGAGTGTGGGCGGGTGAGTGTGGGCGGGTGAGTGTGGGCGGGTGAGTGTGGGCGGGTGAGTGTGGGTGGGTGAGTGTGGTGAGTGTGGGCGGGTGAGTGTGATGAGTGTGGGCGGGTGAGTGTGGGCGGGTGAGTGTGGTGAGTGTGGGCGGGTGAGTGTGGTGAGTGTGGGCGGGTGAGTGTGGTGAGTGTGGGCGGGTGAGTGTGGGCGGGTGAGTGTGGTGAGTGTGGGCGGGTGAGTGTGGGCGGGTGAGTGTGGTGAGTGTGGGCGGGTGAGTGTGGGCGGGTGAGTGTGGTGAGTGTGGGCGGGTGAGTGTGGTGAGTGTGGGCGGGTGAGTGTGGTGAGTGTGGGCGGGTGAGTGTGGTGAGGGTGGGCGGGTGAGTGTGGGCGGGTGAGTGTGGTGAGTGTGGATGGGTGAGTGTGGGCGGGTGAGTGTGGGCGGGTGAGTGTGGGTGGGTGAGTGTGGGCGGGTGAGTGTGGGTGGGTGAGTGTGGGCGGGTGAGTGTGGGTGGGTGAGTGTGGGCGGGTGAGTGTGGGTGGGTGAGTGTGGGCGGGTGAGTGTGGTGAGTGTGGGCGGGTGAGTGTGGGTGGGTGAGTGTGGTGAGTGTGGGCGGGTGAGTGTGGGCGGGTGAGCGTGGTGAGTGTGGGTGGGTGAGTGTGGGTGGGAGAGGGTGGGTGGGTGAGTGTGGTGAGGGTGGGTGGGTGAGTGTGGGTGGGTGAGTGTGTGCGGGTGAGTGTGGGCGGGTGTGTGTGGTGAGTGTGGGCGGGTGAGTGTGGTGAGTGTGGGCTGGTGAGTGTGGGCGGGTGAGTGTGGGTGGGTGAGTGTGTGCGGGTGAGTGTGGGCGGGTGTGTGTGGTGAGTGTGGGCGGGTGAGTGTGGTGAGTGTGGGCTGGTGAGTGTGGGTGGGTGAGTGTGTGCGGGTGAGTGTGGGCGGGTGTGTGTGGTGAGTGTGGGCGGGTGAGTGTGGTGAGTGTGGGCGGGTGAGTGTGGGTGGGTGAGTGTGTGCGGGTGAGTGTGGGCGGGTGTGTGTGGTGAGTGTGGGCGGGTGAGTGTGGTGAGTGTGGGCTGGTGAGTGTGGTGAGGGTGGGCGGGTGAGTGTGGGTGGGTGAGTGTGTGCGGGTGAGTGTGGGCGGGTGAGTGTGGTGAGTGTGGGTGGGTGAGTGTGTGCGGGTGAGTGTGGGCGGGTGAGTGTGGGTGGGTGAGTGTGGGCGGGTGAGTGTGTGAGGGTGGGTGGGTGAGGGTGGGCGGGTGAGTGTGGGTGGGTGGGTGAGTGTGGTGAGTGTGGGCGGGTGAGTGTGGTGAGGGTGGGCGGGTGAGTGTGGGTGGGTGAGTGTGTGCGGGTGAGTGTGGTGAGTGTGGGTGGGAGAGTGTGGGCGGGTGAGTGTGGGTGAGTGTGTGCGGGTGAGTGTGGGCGGGTGAGTGTGGGCGGGTGAGTGTGGGCGGGTGAGTGTGGGTGGGTGAGTGTGGGCGGGTGAGTGTGGGCGGGTGAGTGTGGGTGGGTGAGTGTGGGCGGGTGAGTGTGTGAGGGTGGGTGGGTGAGTGTGGGCGGGTGAGTGTGGTGAGGGTGGGTGGGAGAGGGTGGGTGGGTGAGTGTGGTGAGGGTGGGTGGGTGAGTGTGGGCGGGTGAGTGTGGGCGGGTGAGTGTGGGTGGGTGAGTGTGGGCGGGTGAGTGTGGGTGGGTGAGTGTGGTGAGTGTGGGCGGGTGAGTGTGGGCGGGTGAGTGTGGGCGGGTGAGTGTGGGTGGGTGAGTGTGGGCGGGTGAGTGTGGGCGGGTGAGTGTGGGCGGGTGAGTGTGGGCGGGTGAGTGTGGGCGGGTGAGTGTGGGTGGGTGAGTGTGGTGAGTGTGGGCGGGTGAGTGTGGTGAGTGTGGGCGGGTGAGTGTGGGCGGGTGAGTGTGGTGAGTGTGGGCGGGTGAGTGTGGTGAGTGTGGGCGGGTGAGTGTGGGCGGGTGAGTGTGGTGAGTGTGGGCGGGTGAGTGTGGGCGGGTGAGTGTGGTGAGTGTGGGTGGGTGAGTGTGGGCGGGTGAGTGTGGGCGGGTGAGTGTGGTGAGTGTGGGCGGGTGAGTGTGGTGAGTGTGGGCGGGTGAGTGTGGGCGGGTGAGTGTGGTGAGTGTGGGTGGGTGAGTGTGGGCGGGTGAGTGTGGGCGGGTGAGTGTGGTGAGTGTGGGTGGGTGAGTGTGGTGAGGGTGGGTGGGTGAGCGTGGTGAGTGTGGGCGGGTGAGTGTGGGCGGGTGAGTGTGGGCGGGTGAGTGTGGGTGGGTGAGTGTGGTGAGTGTGGGTGGGTGAGTGTGGGCGGGTGAGGGTGGGTGGGTGAGTCTGGTGAGTGTGGGTGGGAGAGGGTGGGTGGGTGAGTGTGGGCGGGTGAATGTGGTGAGTGAGCGTTCATATTTGATTTTGAGTGATGTGCAGAAGAACCTTAAAACTGAATGTTGTCTATCTCAGATTGAATTTAATTAGAGTGGAATTAGTGCTGACTTTACAAAGCTACAGTCCGAGTGGGGAGAACTGCCACCGGGAGGATAGGTCGGGAGTTGGGATCCATGGCTCCCTGCAACTTTCTGCCCAGAAATGTGGGGACCGTGCACCTGAACCATCAGTGTGAGGCTCCCCACTGGGAGCTCAGCTTTTAAAATGGGCCCCATGAGTTTCAGGGCTGGTCGCTGGATATTACCCAGTTTATAACCTGACTCCTCTCATTCTTCCGCTCACAGCTGAGGGTCCCTGATGTTTGATGGTGTTTTCGGACGCAGTCTGGTGGGATTGTGACACCCCATTCTCTTGGATTACAGCACACAAGGCTCCGGGAATTGAGCTAATTTGTCTGCATACGTGGTTCAGTGACCAATCAGCTTGGAAGACCAAGCATGACCACCTCAGCTATCCGGCGGCAAATGAAGAACATTGTCCATAATTACTCTGAAGCTGAGATAAAGGTGCGAGAAGCCACCTCCAATGACCCCTGGGGCCCACCCAGCTCCCTCATGTCCGACATCGCTGACCTGACCTTCAATGTGGTGGCTTTCTCAGAGATCATGGGTATGATTTGGAAGCGTTTGAATGACCATGGGAAGAATTGGAGGCACGTCTACAAGGCCCTGACCCTGGTCGATTATCTCATCAAGACCGGCTCCGAGAAGGTGTCTCAACAATGCAAGGAGAACATCTACACCATCCAGACTCTGAAGGACTTTCAGTACATCGACCGGGACGGCAAGGACCAAGGAATCAACGTGCGAGAGAAGGCAAAGCAGCTGGTGGCCCTACTGAAAGACGAGGAGCGTCTGCTCCAAGACCGAGCCCATGCGCTCAAAACCAAAGAGAGGATGTCCCAGGCAGCAACAGCCATGGGCAGTAATCACCAGCCCACGTTTGGCCGGGGCTCCAGCCACCCTAACCTGTCTTCGTACAGTTATGGAGAGGAATTCAGAAAGTCAAGAGGTGGATCGCCTGTGTCCCTCAATGACTGTGAGTACAGGCCCTGCCCTCGCTGCTGCTTGACAACTAGCTGTAGTTTTTAGTTTCACTTAAAGCTCTATTTCTCTCATCTTGCCAGCTGTGGTGCAGGAGGTAACAGCGTCGCCTCCGAGTCAGAATGTTGTGGGTTCATGTCCCTCTCCACCAAAGGGAGTGCTGCACTGTCAAAGGTGCCGTTTTTCGAACGAGATGTTAAACCGAGGCCCCGTCTGCTCTCTCAGGTGGATGTAAAAGATCCCACGGCACTATTGGAAGAGGAGCAGGGGAGTTCTCCCCGGTGTCCTGGGGCCAATATTTATCCCTTAACCAACATCAATAAAACAGATGATCTGGTCATTATCACATTGCTGTTTGTGGGATCTTGCTGTGCGCAAATTGGCTGCCGCATTTCCTACATAACAGTGACTACACTTCAAAAGTACTTCATTGGCTGTAAAACGCTTTGGGATGTCCTGAGGTCGTGAAAGGCACTATATAAATGCAAATCTTTCTTTTCTTTTTTAACTCAGGTCAAACCCCCACACAGACAGACACACACGGACAGACAGACACACATGGACAGGGACAGGGACACACAGACAGGGACACACGGACAGGGACACACACGGACAGGGACACACGGACAGGGACAGACAGACAGGGACAGACAGACAGGGACACACAGACAGGGACACACACGGACAGGGACATACGGACAGGGACACACAGACAGGGACACACACGGACAGGGACACACGGACAGGGACAGACAGACAGGGACACACAGACAGGGACACACATGGACAGGGACACACACGGACAGGGACACACGGACAGGGACAGACAGACAGGGACACACAGACAGGGACACACACGGACAGGGACATACGGACAGGGACACACAGACAGGGACACACGGACAGGGACACACGGACAGGGACAGACAGACAGGGACACACGGACAGGGACACACACGGACAGGGACACACACGGACAGGGACACACGGACAGGGACAGACAGACAGGGACACACAGACAGGGACACACACAGACAGGGACAGACAGACACACATGGACAGGGACAGGGACACACAGACAGGGACACACGGACAGGGACACACACGGACAGGGACACACGGACAGGGACAGACAGACAGGGACACACAGACAGGGACACACACGGACAGGGACATACGGACAGGGACACACAGACAGGGACACACGGACAGGGACACATGGACAGGGACAGACAGACAGGGACACACGGACAGGGACACACGGACAGGGACAGACAGACAGGGACAGACAGACAGGGACAGACAGACAGGGACACACGGACAGGGACAGACAGACAGGGACAGACAGACAGGGACAGACAGACAGGGACACACGGACAGGGACAGACAGACAGGGACAGACAGACAGGGACACACGGACAGGGACAGACAGACAGGGACACACGGACAGGGACAGACAGACAGGGACACACGGACAGGGACAGACAGACAGGGACACACGGACAGGGACACACGGACAGGGACAGACAGACAGGGACACACGGACAGGGACAGACAGACAGGGACACACGGACAGGGACAGACAGACAGGGACAGACAGACAGGGACACACACGGACAGGGACACACGGACAGGGACACACAGACAGGGACAGACAGACAGGGACACACGGACAGGGACAGACAGACAGGGACACACGGACAGGGACACACGGACAGGGACACACAGACAGGGACAGACAGACACACACGGACAGACAGACACACAGGGACAGGGACACACGGACAGGGACACACGGACAGGGACACACACGGACAGGGACAGACAGACACACATGGACAGGGACACACAGACAGAGACAGACAGACAGACAGACAGACACACACGGACAGGGATACACGGACAGGGACAGACAGACAGGGACACACGGACAGGGACACACGGACAGGGACAGACAGACAGGGACACACGGACAGGGACAGACAGACAGGGACACACAGACAGGGACACACACGGACAGGGACACACGGACAGGGACACACGGACAGGGACAGACAGACAGGGACAGACAGACACACACGGACAGACAGACACACAGGGACAGGGACACACGGACAGGGACAGGCAGACACACACGGACAGACAGACACACAGGGACAGGGACACACGGACAGGGACACACACGGACAGGGACAGACAGACAGAGACAGACAGACAGACAGACACACACGGACAGGGATACACGGACAGGGACAGACACACATGGACTTACTCATGGACAAGGACAGACACACATGGACAGGGACACACAGACAGAGACAGACAGACAGACAGACACACACGGACAGGGATACATGGACAGGGACAGACACACATGGACTTACTCATGGACAAGGACAGACACACATGGGCAGACAGACAGACACACATGGACAGGGACAGACGCACACAGACAGACACACAGAGACACACACAGACAGGCAGACACACACAGGCAGACACAGACATGCAGGCAGACGCACGCACAGACACGCATACGCAGACAGGCAGACAGGCATGCACACGCATGCAAACACGCAGATGGACACATGCAGATGGACGCATGCAGACGGACACACGCAGACCCGCACACACACACACACACACACACACACAGGCAGACAGTCACACACAGGCAGACGCACACACACACACACACACACAGGCAGGCAGTCACACACAGGCAGACGCACACACACACACACACACACAGGCAGACAGTCACACACAGGCAGACAGTCACACACAGGCAGAAGACACACATGGGCAGACACACACACAGTCAGAAACTGGAGAGGGAAATCACCCAGGGTTTGCACTCCTGGTCGCATTCCAGTCACTCAAGCTGGGAAGTGCGGGTGTCGGGTGAGGACAGAGTCTGGCCTCCCGTGGTTGGATAGCCTGCCCACTGGACATTGTGACCCTGGCGATGGCTCAGAGAGCTCCCTGCCCCTGTACTACAGCACGAGCCAGTGCCTTTGTGGGGAGGCGGGGCAAGAGGGGAACCCCTTTGAACTCAGTACAGGAGGGCACTGAGCCTTTCACCCCCTCCCCCAGGCAGGCAGTGAGTTAAGTGGACAGTGTTACTCAGCATTACAGTGGAAATCCCAGCAGTTTGTGAGTGCACGTGACTTATATAAGGGACCTGGGACCCTTCCAAAATCTGCAGTGTGCAGATCCATGTCTGTCTGGACAATGAGAAGGTTCCAGAAAGCTTACAGTAAATGATTCTGTTGTAAGGTATTGTGTGGATTAGTCTCGAGTTGCTTTGTATTGTGAGTGAGTGTGTCGTGTTTCACTTCTCACATCGTAACTCGAGCTGCTGTATTCGACCTCCTGCTCTGAATGAGCTACAGCATTGTCCAGAATCATCCCCGCACCTCCTGGACCTCTAAACTCCCGGCCAACTCAGCTTCCAAATCCTACGGCGTGCATGGCGAATGGATGGCAATGAAACTCTCTCCTCATCCTGGAACGTAGCCTCCTGATTCTGAGGCACTCCGAGGTATCATAGTAGGGACAGTGCAGGACGAGGCCATGCGGCCCATCGTGCCTGTGCCGGCTCTTTGAAAGAGCTATCCAATTGGTCCCACTCCCCTGCTCTTTGCCCATAGTCCTGTAAATTTATTCCCTTCAAATATTTATCCAATTCCCTTTTGAAAGTTATTATTGAATCTGCTTCCACCACCCTTTCAGGCAGTGCATTCCAGATCAAAACAACTCGCTGTGTAAAAAAATGTTTCCTCATGTCACCTCTGGCTCTTTTGCCGATCACCTTAAATCTGTGTCCTCTGGATACTGACCTGTCTACCACTGGAAACAGTTTCTCCTTATTTACTCTATCAAAACCATTCATGATTTTGAACACCTCTATCAAATCTCCTCTTAATCTTCTCTGCTCTAAGGAGAACAATCTCAGCTTCTCCAGTCTCTCCACATAACTGAAGTCCCTCATCCCTGGTACCATTCTAGTAAATCTCTTCTGCACCCTCTCCAAGGCCTTGACATCCTTCCTAAAGTGTGATACCCAGAATTGAACACAATACTCCAGCTGAGGCCTAACCAGTGTTTTATAAAACTTTAGCATAACTTCCTTGCTTTTGTACTCTATGCCTCTATTAATAAAACCCAGGATCCCATATGCTTTTTTAACAGCCTTCTCAACTTGTCCTGCCACCTTCAAAGATTTGTGCACATACACCCCAGGTCCGTCTGTTCCTGCAGCCCCTTTAAAATTGTACCATTTAGTTTATATTGCCTCTCCTCATTCTTCCTACCAAAATGTATCACTTCACACTTCTGCATTAAATTTCATCTGCCATGTATCTGCCCATTTCACCAGTCTGTCTCTGTCCTCCTGAGGTCTGTTACTATCCTCCACATTGTTTGCTACACTTCCGAGTTCCATGTCATCTGCAAACTTTGAAATTATACCCAAGTCCAGGTCAAATAAATATCAACAAGGGCAGTGGTCCTAATACTGACCCCTGGGGACCACCACTGTATACTTCCCTCCAGCCTGAAAAACAACCGTTCACCACTACTCTCTGCTTTCTGTCCCTTTGCCAATTTTGTGTCCACACTGTCACTGTCCCTTTAATCCCATGGGCTTTAATTTTGCTCACAAATCTATTATGTGGTACTTCATCAAATGCCTTTTGAAAGTCCATATACACATCAACCGCATTGCCCTCATCAACCCTCTCCATTACTTCATCAAAGAACTCAATCAAGTTAGTCAAACATGATTTCCTTTCACAAATCCGTGCTGACTTTCATTTATTAACCCATACTTTTCCAAATGCCAATTAATTTTGTCCCGGATTATTGTCTGTGAAAGTTTCCCCACTACTGATGTTAGGCTGACTGGCCGGGTTTATCCCTCTCCCCTTTTTTGAATAGGGTTATAACATTTGCAATCCTCCAGTTCTTTGGCACCGTCCCCATAACTAAGGAGGATTGGAAGATTGTGGCCAGAGCCTCCACAATTTCCACCCTTACTTCCCTCAGTAACCTAGGATGCATCCCATCTGGTCCACGTGACTTTTCAGTACTTTTGAGTACTGCCAATCTTTTAAGTACCTCCTCTTTATCTATTTCTATCCTATCTAATATCACTACTTACCTCCTCCTTTACTGCTACAATCGCAGCATCCTCTTCTCTGGTTGGAATGAACTGCAGCTGACAAGTGTCATGTAACCCTTTAGGTGCTGAGTAGAGAACGCTGCTGGAGTGACCCGGATTGGGCTATTTTGGGCTCAGTTTTCTGTTTCCTGGTTGGCTGATGCCTCTGTTTAGCTTCTCTGGAGGCTGCCTAGAGACAGT
This sequence comes from Heptranchias perlo, assembly GCF_035084215.1. Classification (NCBI taxonomy): domain Eukaryota; kingdom Metazoa; phylum Chordata; class Chondrichthyes; order Hexanchiformes; family Hexanchidae; genus Heptranchias; species Heptranchias perlo. The sequence goes on from NC_090347.1 coordinate 46,227,211, forward strand.
GGCCATGACAGGAGGACGACCCCATTCCCATGAGCATTTTGTAGGACAGGAGCAAGCAATTACCTCTCGCAATCCTGGCATCCTGGAGAAGCATGGGACCAGGAAACAGAAAGTGTAGCCACCCAAGAGAAGCACTGGTGTTAATAAAGATTGGTTGACTTGTGTTCACTTTTGATTCGCTTATATTAATGTGGAATGTGCACTTATTTTATACTCGGTTATTCATGGTGATGGCAGTGATACAGGATGGGGGAGGGCTTATTTTGTGCTCAATCGTTCAATCAGATGATTAAGATTTGAATGGTCATGTAGGGCCAAAGAGGATTGATGTGGTGTGACCTTCCAGGATGGGCACTGGGTCGTAGGATTTGTAATGGATGTTTAGATAGGGGAGAAGGAGTGACAACAGCCAACTGTGTTAAACAGAAGAGAAGACTTCATTGCTAGATTGAGTTCGGATGCCCCTTGCAGTACAATAGGAGTACGGTAGTGTAGGTGTTGCTAAACTAATAAACCACAGAATGTGAGTTCAATTCCCACTGTGGCAGTTTGAGAATTTGAATTCAGTTAAAAAAAATCTGGAAATATAAATCTGGTATCAGTAAAAGTGACCATGAATCTGTCAGATTGTCATAAAAAGCCAACTGGTTCACTCGTGTCCTTGGGAAAGGAAATCTGCTGTCCTTACCCGGTCTGGCTTATATGTAAATCCAGTCCCACACCAACGTGGTTAACGATTAACTCTCCTCTGAAGTGGCCGAGCGAGCTACTCAGTTGTATCAAACTGCTACCAGTGGGTCATAAAGAGGTCCCACCACCACATTCTCTGGGCGACTAGGGATGGGCAATAAATACTCCACATCCTGAGAAAATCACTCAGGGGCCCTGGGAGCGACATTATCCTGATGCTTTCTTCCAACTAGTTCAACCTTTGCAGAAGTCTCCATGTCCAGGCCTTTTAGTATTGTAAGGCTGTTTAGTGCACAGCAAGCTACAACTACGCAGCATACAAGATTAGGAGCATATTGCAAAGCACCTCTTTGAGAGGCCAATGGTCTCAGTGACCACTCTTGTAGAGGCATGCGTCTTACTGGAGAACTCTCAGGGAGGGCTGGATTCCTGAGGATGAAGGCACCATGGCAACTTCTAGCAAATCTGGCATTGACGTGAAGGGTTCTTTGCATTTGTTCTCACACAAGGCCTGGACATTGAGAGTGGTATCCCTTCCTATTAAGAAAGTGGATTGGGTCATCAGTAGAAGTTGGCAATGGTCTATGGGTGCCGTCTGTTCCACACAAAATTTTGGTCAACCCTGCAAAGGGATAAAACTTGATGCACCTATCAGGCGGAGCCAAAAAGTTTGAGTATTTCTTTCCCCTTTTATTCCATTCATGAAAGTGTTGCCTCATGCAGGGCTACAGATACTGTCCCTCTAATAGTACACGGCTAATAATGTACCTCTAATAGTACACGGCTAATAAAGTACCTCTAATAGTACAGGGCTAATAATGTACCTCTAATAGTACACGGTTAATAATGTACCTCTAATAGTACAGGGCTAATAATGTACCTCTAATAGTACATGGCTAATAATGTACCTCTAATAGTACAGGGCTAATAATGTACCCCTAATAGTACACGGTTAATAATGTACCTCTAATAGTACAGGGCTAATAATGTACCTCTAATAGTACAGGGCTAATAATGTACCTCTAATAGTACACGGCTAATAATGTACCTCTAATAGTACACGGCTAATAATGTACCCCTAATAGTACACGGTTAATAATGTACCTCTAATAGTACAGGGCTAATAATGTACCTCTAATAGTACAGGGCTAATAATGTACCTCTAATAGTACACGGTTAATAATGTACCTCTAATAGTACAGGGCTAATAATGTACCTCTAATAGTACACGGTTAATAATGTACCTCTAATCGTACATGGCTAATAATGTACCTCTAATAGTACACGGTTAATAATGTACCTCTAATAGTACACGGTTAATAATGTACCTCGAATAGTACACGGCTAATAATGTACCTCTAATAGTACACGGCTAATAATGTACCTCTAATAGTACAGGGCTAATAATGTACCTCTAATAGTACAGAGCTAATAATGTACCTCTAATAGTACACGGCTAATAATGTACCTCTAATAGCACATGGCTAATAATGTACCTCTAATAATACAGGGCTAATAATGTACCTCTCATAGTACACGGCTAATAATGTACCTCTAATAGTACACGGCTAATAATGTACCTCTAATAGTACACGGCTAATAATGTACCTCTAATAGTACACGGCTAATAATGTACCTCTAATAGTACACGGCTAATAATGTACCTCTAATAGTACAGGGCTAATTATGTACCTCGAATGGTACACGGCTAATAAAGTACCTCTAATAGTACGCGACTAATAATGTACCTCTAATAGTACACGGCTAATAATGTACCTCTCATAGTACATGGCTAATAATGTACCTCTAATAGGACACGGCTAATAATATACCTCTAATAGTACACGGCTAATAATGTACCTCTAATAGTACACGACTAATAATGTACCTCTAATAGTCCATGGCTAATAATGTACCTCTAATAGGACATGGCTAATAATGTACCTCTAATAGTCCATGGCTAATAATATACCTCTAATAGTACACAGGTTAAGTGAGTGGGCAAGGAGATGGCAGATGAAGCATAATGTGGGGAAATGTGAAATTATCCACTTTGGTAGGAAGAATAGAAAAGCAGAATATTTTTTTAAAGGTGAGAGATTAAGAAATGTTGGTATTCAGAGGGATTTGGTTGTCATTGCACACGAATCACAGAAAGTTAACATTCAGATACAGCAAGCAATGAGGAAGGCAAATGGTATGTTAGCCTTTATTGCAAGGGGGTTGGAGTATAAGAGTAAGGCAGTCTTGCTGCAATTATATTGGGTTCTGTTGAGACCACATCTGGAGTACTGTATACGGTTTTGGTCTCCTTACCTAAGGATATACTTGCCTTAGAGGGGGTGCAACGAAGGTTCACTAGATTGATTCCTGAGATGAGAGGGTTGTCCTACAAGGATAGATTGAGTAGAATGGGCCTATATTCTCTGGAGTTTAGAAGAATGAGAGGTGATCTCATTGAAACGTATAAAATTCTGAGAGGGCTTGACAGGGTAGATGCTGAGAGGCTGGTTTCTCCTGGCTGGAGAGTCTAGAGCTATGGGTCATAGTCTCAAGATAAGGGGCCGGCCATTTAGGACCAAGCTGATGAAAAATTTCTTCACTCAAAGGGTTGAGAATCATTGGAATTCTCTCCCTCGGGGACTGTGGATGCTGAGTCATTGAGTATATTCAAGACTGAGATCGATAGATTTTTGGACACGAAGGGGATCAAGGAATATGGGGATAGGGCAGGAAAGTGGAGTTGAGGTAGAAGATCAGTTATGATTTATTGAATGCTGGAGCAGGCTCGAGGGGCCGTATCACCTACTCCTGCTCCCATTTCATATGTACGGGAGGATAATGTACCTCTTATCGTACATTTCTAATGATGCAACTCTGAAATTACAGGGCTAAGAACGTTCATCTAATACTGCACAGCTAATAAACTTCGTCCAATGGAATATGTCCAAAAATGTCCGTCCAACAGTACACAGCTAATATTGTACCTCTAATAGAACAGGGCGAATAATGTACCTCCAATAGTGCAGGGCTAATAATGTAACTCTAATAGTACAGGGCTATCAATGTACCTCCAATAGTACAGGGTGAATAAAGTACCTCTATTAGTACAGGACGAATAATGTACCTCTAATAGTACAGGGCTATCAATGTACCTCTAATAGTACACGGCTAATAATGTACCTCTAATAGTACATGGCTAATAATGTACCTCCAATAGTACATGGCTAATAAAGTACCTCTAATAGTACACGGCTAATAATGTACCTCTAATAGTACACGGCTAATAATGTACCTCTAATAGTACATGGCTAATAATGTACCTCCAATAGTACACGGCTAATAATGTACCTCTAATAGTACAGGGCTAATAATGTACCTCTAATAGTACACGGCTAATAATGTACCTCTAATCGTACAGGGCTAATAATATACCTCTAATAGTACATAGCTAATAATGTACCTCTAATAGTACAGGGGTAATAATGTACCTCTAATAGTACAGGGCTAATAATGTACCTCCAATAGTACAGGGCTAATAATGTAACTCTAATAGTACAGGGCTAATAATATACCTCTAATAGTACAGGGCTAATAATATACCTCTAATAGTACAGAGCTAATAATGTACCTCTAATAGTACACGGCTAATAATGTACCTTTAATGACCTTCCCTCCATCATAAGGTCAGCAATGGGGATGTTCGCTGATGACTGCACAGTGTTCAGTTCCATTCGCAACCCCTCAGATAATGAAGCAGTCCGAGCCTGCATGCAGCAAGACCTGGACAACATCCAGGCTTGGGCTGATAAGTGGCAAATAACATTCGTGCCAGATAAGTGCCAGGCAATGACCATCTCCAACAAGAGAGAGTCGAACCACCTCCCCTTGACATTCAACGGTATTACCATCGCCGAATCCCCCACCATCAACATCCTGGGGGTCACCATTGACCAGAAACTTAACTGGACCAGCCATATAAATACTGTGGCTACGAGAGCAGGTCAGAGGCTGGGTATTCTGTGGCGAGTGACTCACCTCCTGACTCCCCAAAGCCTTTCCACCATCTACAAGGCACAAGTCAGGAGTGTGATGGAATACTCTCCACTTGCCTGGATGAGTGCAGCTCCAACAACACTCAAGAAGCTCGACACCATCCAAGATAAAGCAGCCCGCTTGATTGGCACCCCATCCACCACCCTAAACATTCACTCCCTTCACCACCGGCGCACTGTGGCTGCAGTGTGCACCATCCACAGGATGCACTGCAGCAACTCGCCAAGGCTTCTTCGACAGCACCTCCCAAACCCGCGACCTCTACCACCTAGAAGGACAAGGGCAGCAGGCGCATGGGAATAACACCACCTGCACGTTCCCCTCCAAGTCACACACCATCCCGACTTGGAAATATATCGCCGTTCCTTCATTGTCGCTGGGTCAAAATCCTGGAACTCCCTTCCTAACAGCACTGTGGGAGAACCGTCACCACACGGACTGCAGCGGTTCAAGAAGGCGGCTCATCACAACCTTCTAGAGGGCAATTAGGGATGGGCAATAAATGCTGGCCTCGCCAGCGACGCCCACATCCCGTGAACGAATAAAAAAAAACACGGCAAATAATGTACCTCTAATAGTACATGGCTAATAATGTACCTCTAATATACAGAGCTAATAATGTACCTCTAATAGTACATGGCTAATAATGTACCTCTAATAGTACAGGGCTAATAATGTACCTCTAATAGTACAGGGCTAATAATGTACCTCTAATAGTACAGGGCTAATAATGTACCTCTAATAGTACAGGGCTAATAATGTACCTCTAATAGTACAGGGCTAATAATGTACCTCTAATAGTACATGGCTAATAATGTACCTCAAATAGTACAGAGCTAATAATGTACCTCTAATAGTACATGGCTAATAATGTACCTCTAATAGTACATGGCTAATAATGTACCTCTAATAGTACAGGGCTAATAATGTACCTCTAATAGTACAGGGCTAATAATGTACCTCTAATAGTACAGGGCTAATAATATACCTCTAATAGTACACGGCTAATAATGTACCTCTAATAGTACAGGACTAATAATGAACCTCCAATAGTACAGGGCGAATAATGTACCTCTAATAGTACAGGGCTAATAATGTACCTCTAATAGTACCGGGCTAATAATGAACCTCCAATAGTACAGGGCTAATAATGTACCTCTAATATTACAGGGCTAATAATGTACCTCTAATAGTACAGGGCTAATAATATACCTCCAATAGTACAGGGCTAATAATGTACCTCTAATAGTACAGAGCTAATAATGTACCTCTAATAGTACACGGCTAATAATGTACCTCTAATAGCACATGGCTAATAATGTACCTCTAATAATACAGGGCTAATAATGTACCTCTCATAGTACACGGCTAATAATGTACCTCTAATAGTACACGGCTAATAATGTACCTCTAATAGTACACGGCTAATAATGTACCTCTAATAGTACACGGCTAATAATGTACCTCTAATAGTACACGGCTAATAATGTACCTCTAATAGTACAGGGCTAATTATGTACCTCGAATGGTACACGGCTAATAAAGTACCTCTAATAGTACGCGACTAATAATGTACCTCTAATAGTACACGGCTAATAATGTACCTCTCATAGTACATGGCTAATAATGTACCTCTAATAGGACACGGCTAATAATATACCTCTAATAGTACACGGCTAATAATGTACCTCTAATAGTACACGACTAATAATGTACCTCTAATAGTCCATGGCTAATAATGTACCTCTAATAGGACATGGCTAATAATGTACCTCTAATAGTCCATGGCTAATAATATACCTCTAATAGTACACAGGTTAAGTGAGTGGGCAAGGAGATGGCAGATGAAGCATAATGTGGGGAAATGTGAAATTATCCACTTTGGTAGGAAGAATAGAAAAGCAGAATATTTTTTTAAAGGTGAGAGATTAAGAAATGTTGGTATTCAGAGGGATTTGGTTGTCATTGCACACGAATCACAGAAAGTTAACATTCAGATACAGCAAGCAATGAGGAAGGCAAATGGTATGTTAGCCTTTATTGCAAGGGGGTTGGAGTATAAGAGTAAGGCAGTCTTGCTGCAATTATATTGGGTTCTGTTGAGACCACATCTGGAGTACTGTATACGGTTTTGGTCTCCTTACCTAAGGATATACTTGCCTTAGAGGGGGTGCAACGAAGGTTCACTAGATTGATTCCTGAGATGAGAGGGTTGTCCTACAAGGATAGATTGAGTAGAATGGGCCTATATTCTCTGGAGTTTAGAAGAATGAGAGGTGATCTCATTGAAACGTATAAAATTCTGAGAGGGCTTGACAGGGTAGATGCTGAGAGGCTGGTTTCTCCTGGCTGGAGAGTCTAGAGCTATGGGTCATAGTCTCAAGATAAGGGGCCGGCCATTTAGGACCAAGCTGATGAAAAATTTCTTCACTCAAAGGGTTGAGAATCATTGGAATTCTCTCCCTCGGGGACTGTGGATGCTGAGTCATTGAGTATATTCAAGACTGAGATCGATAGATTTTTGGACACGAAGGGGATCAAGGAATATGGGGATAGGGCAGGAAAGTGGAGTTGAGGTAGAAGATCAGTTATGATTTATTGAATGCTGGAGCAGGCTCGAGGGGCCGTATCACCTACTCCTGCTCCCATTTCATATGTACGGGAGGATAATGTACCTCTTATCGTACATTTCTAATGATGCAACTCTGAAATTACAGGGCTAAGAACGTTCATCTAATACTGCACAGCTAATAAACTTCGTCCAATGGAATATGTCCAAAAATGTCCGTCCAACAGTACACAGCTAATATTGTACCTCTAATAGAACAGGGCGAATAATGTACCTCCAATAGTGCAGGGCTAATAATGTAACTCTAATAGTACAGGGCTATCAATGTACCTCCAATAGTACAGGGTGAATAAAGTACCTCTATTAGGACAGGACGAATAATGTACCTCTAATAGTACAGGGCTATCAATGTACCTCTAATAGTACACGGCTAATAATGTACCTCTAATAGTACATGGCTAATAATGTAGCTCCAATAGTACATGGCTAATAAAGTACCTCTAATAGTACACGGCTAATAATGTACCTCTAATAGTACACGGCTAATAATGTACCTCTAATAGTACATGGCTAATAATGTACCTCCAATAGTACACGGCTAATAATGTACCTCTAATAGTACAGGGCTAATAATGTACCTCTAATAGTACACGGCTAATAATGTACCTCTAATCGTACAGGGCTAATAATATACCTCTAATAGTACATAGCTAATAATGTACCTCTAATAGTACAGGGGTAATAATGTACCTCTAATAGTACAGGGCTAATAATGTACCTCCAATAGTACAGGGCTAATAATGTAACTCTAATAGTACAGGGCTAATAATATACCTCTAATAGTACAGGGCTAATAATATACCTCTAATAGTACAGAGCTAATAATGTACCTCTAATAGTACACGGCTAATAATGTACCTTTAATGACCTTCCCTCCATCATAAGGTCAGCAATGGGGATGTTCGCTGATGACTGCACAGTGTTCAGTTCCATTCGCAACCCCTCAGATAATGAAGCAGTCCGAGCCTGCATGCAGCAAGACCTGGACAACATCCAGGCTTGGGCTGATAAGTGGCAAATAACATTCGTGCCAGATAAGTGCCAGGCAATGACCATCTCCAACAAGAGAGAGTCGAACCACCTCCCCTTGACATTCAACGGTATTACCATCGCCGAATCCCCCACCATCAACATCCTGGGGGTCACCATTGACCAGAAACTTAACTGGACCAGCCATATAAATACTGTGGCTACGAGAGCAGGTCAGAGGCTGGGTATTCTGTGGCGAGTGACTCACCTCCTGACTCCCCAAAGCCTTTCCACCATCTACAAGGCACAAGTCAGGAGTGTGATGGAATACTCTCCACTTGCCTGGATGAGTGCAGCTCCAACAACACTCAAGAAGCTCGACACCATCCAAGATAAAGCAGCCCGCTTGATTGGCACCCCATCCACCACCCTAAACATTCACTCCCTTCACCACCGGCGCACTGTGGCTGCAGTGTGCACCATCCACAGGATGCACTGCAGCAACTCGCCAAGGCTTCTTCGACAGCACCTCCCAAACCCGCGACCTCTACCACCTAGAAGGACAAGGGCAGCAGGCGCATGGGAATAACACCACCTGCACGTTCCCCTCCAAGTCACACACCATCCCGACTTGGAAATATATCGCCGTTCCTTCATTGTCGCTGGGTCAAAATCCTGGAACTCCCTTCCTAACAGCACTGTGGGAGAACCGTCACCACACGGACTGCAGCGGTTCAAGAAGGCGGCTCATCACAACCTTCTAGAGGGCAATTAGGGATGGGCAATAAATGCTGGCCTCGCCAGCGACGCCCACATCCCGTGAACGAATAAAAAAAAACACGGCAAATAATGTACCTCTAATAGTACATGGCTAATGATGTACCTCTAATATACAGAGCTAATAATGTACCTCTAATAGTACATGGCTAATAATGTACCTCTAATAGTACATGGCTAATAATGTACCTCTAATAGTACAGGGCTAATAATGTACCTCTAATAGTACAGGGCTAATAATGTACCTCTAATAGTACAGGGCTAATAATGTACCTCTAATAGTACAGGGCTAATAATGTACCTCTAATAGTACAGGGCTAATAATGTACCTCTAATAGTACATGGCTAATAATGTACCTCAAATAGTACAGAGCTAATAATGTACCTCTAATAGTACATGGCTAATAATGTACCTCTAATAGTACATGGCTAATAATGTACCTCTAATAGTACAGGGCTAATAATGTACCTCTAATAGTACAGGGCTAATAATGTACCTCTAATAGTACAGGGCTAATAATATACCTCTAATAGTACACGGCTAATAATGTACCTCTAATAGTACAGGACTAATAATGAACCTCCAATAGTACAGGGCGAATAATGTACCTCTAATAGTACAGGGCTAATAATGTACCTCTAATAGTACCGGGCTAATAATGAACCTCCAATAGTACAGGGCTAATAATGTACCTCTAATATTACAGGGCTAATAATGTACCTCTAATAGTACAGGGCTAATAATATACCTCCAATAGTACAGGGCTAATAATGTACCTCTAATAGTACAGGGCTAATAATGTACCGCCAATAGTACAGGGCTAATAATGTACCTCTAATAGTACAGGGCTAATAATGTACCTCTAATAGTACAGGGCTAATAATGTACCTCTAATAGTACAGGGCTAATAATGTACCTCTAATAGTACAGGGCTAATACTGTACCTCTAATAGTACAGGGCTAATAATGTACCTCTAATAGTACAGGGCTAATAATGTACCTCCAATAGTACAGGGCTAATAATGTACCTCTAATAGTACAGGGCTAATAATGTACCTCCAATAGTACAGGGCTAATAATGTACCTCTAATAGTACAGGGCTAATAATATACCTCTAATAGTACAGGGCTAATAATGTACCTCTAATAGTACAGGGCTAATAATGTACCTCTAATAGTACAGGGCTAATAATGTACCTCTAATAGTACAGGGCTAATAATGTACCTCCAATAGTACAGGGCTAATAATATACCTCTAATAGTACAGGGCTAATAATGTACCTCCAATAGTACAGGACGAATAATGTACCTCTAATAGTACAGGGCTAATAATGTACCTCTAATAGTACAGGGCTAATAATGTACCTCTAATAGTACACGGCTAATAATGTACCTCTAATAGTACAGGGCTAATTATGTACCTCGAATGGTACACGGCTAATAAAGTACCTCTAATAGTACGCGACTAATAATGTACCTCTAATAGTACACGGCTAATAATGTACCTCTCATAGTACATGGCTAATAATGTACCTCTAATAGGACACGGCTAATAATATACCTCTAATAGTACACGGCTAATAATGTACCTCTAATAGTACACGACTAATAATGTACCTCTAATAGTCCATGGCTAATAATGTACCTCTAATAGGACATGGCTAATAATGTACCTCTAATAGTCCATGGCTAATAATATACCTCTAATAGTACACAGGTTAAGTGAGTGGGCAAGGAGATGGCAGATGAAGCATAATGTGGGGAAATGTGAAATTATCCACTTTGGTAGGAAGAATAGAAAAGCAGAATATTTTTTTAAAGGTGAGAGATTAAGAAATGTTGGTATTCAGAGGGATTTGGTTGTCATTGCACACGAATCACAGAAAGTTAACATTCAGATACAGCAAGCAATGAGGAAGGCAAATGGTATGTTAGCCTTTATTGCAAGGGGGTTGGAGTATAAGAGTAAGGCAGTCTTGCTGCAATTATATTGGGTTCTGTTGAGACCACATCTGGAGTACTGTATACGGTTTTGGTCTCCTTACCTAAGGATATACTTGCCTTAGAGGGGGTGCAACGAAGGTTCACTAGATTGATTCCTGAGATGAGAGGGTTGTCCTACAAGGATAGATTGAGTAGAATGGGCCTATATTCTCTGGAGTTTAGAAGAATGAGAGGTGATCTCATTGAAACGTATAAAATTCTGAGAGGGCTTGACAGGGTAGATGCTGAGAGGCTGGTTTCTCCTGGCTGGAGAGTCTAGAGCTATGGGTCATAGTCTCAAGATAAGGGGCCGGCCATTTAGGACCAAGCTGATGAAAAATTTCTTCACTCAAAGGGTTGAGAATCATTGGAATTCTCTCCCTCGGGGACTGTGGATGCTGAGTCATTGAGTATATTCAAGACTGAGATCGATAGATTTTTGGACACGAAGGGGATCAAGGAATATGGGGATAGGGCAGGAAAGTGGAGTTGAGGTAGAAGATCAGTTATGATTTATTGAATGCTGGAGCAGGCTCGAGGGGCCGTATCACCTACTCCTGCTCCCATTTCATATGTACGGGAGGATAATGTACCTCTTATCGTACATTTCTAATGATGCAACTCTGAAATTACAGGGCTAAGAACGTTCATCTAATACTGCACAGCTAATAAACTTCGTCCAATGGAATATGTCCAAAAATGTCCGTCCAACAATACACAGCTAATATTGTACCTCTAATAGAACAGGGCGAATAATGTACCTCCAATAGTGCAGGGCTAATAATGTAACTCTAATAGTACAGGGCTATCAATGTACCTCCAATAGTACAGGGTGAATAAAGTACCTCTATTAGTACAGGACGAATAATGTACCTCTAATAGTACAGGGCTATCAATGTACCTCTAATAGTACACGGCTAATAATGTACCTCTAATAGTACATGGCTAATAATGTACCTCCAATAGTACATGGCTAATAAAGTACCTCTAATAGTACACGGCTAATAATGTACCTCTAATAGTACACGGCTAATAATGTACCTCTAATAGTACATGGCTAATAATGTACCTCCAATAGTACACGGCTAATAATGTACCTCTAATAGTACAGGGCTAATAATGTACCTCTAATAGTACACGGCTAATAATGTACCTCTAATCGTACAGGGCTAATAATATACCTCTAATAGTACATAGCTAATAATGTACCTCTAATAGTACAGGGGTAATAATGTACCTCTAATAGTACAGGGCTAATAATGTACCTCCAATAGTACAGGGCTAATAATGTAACTCTAATAGTACAGGGCTAATAATATACCTCTAATAGTACAGGGCTAATAATATACCTCTAATAGTACAGAGCTAATAATGTACCTCTAATAGTACACGGCTAATAATGTACCTTTAATGACCTTCCCTCCATCATAAGGTCAGCAATGGGGATGTTCGCTGATGACTGCACAGTGTTCAGTTCCATTCGCAACCCCTCAGATAATGAAGCAGTCCGAGCCTGCATGCAGCAAGACCTGGACAACATCCAGGCTTGGGCTGATAAGTGGCAAATAACATTCGTGCCAGATAAGTGCCAGGCAATGACCATCTCCAACAAGAGAGAGTCGAACCACCTCCCCTTGACATTCAACGGTATTACCATCGCCGAATCCCCCACCATCAACATCCTGGGGGTCACCATTGACCAGAAACTTAACTGGACCAGCCATATAAATACTGTGGCTACGAGAGCAGGTCAGAGGCTGGGTATTCTGTGGCGAGTGACTCACCTCCTGACTCCCCAAAGCCTTTCCACCATCTACAAGGCACAAGTCAGGAGTGTGATGGAATACTCTCCACTTGCCTGGATGAGTGCAGCTCCAACAACACTCAAGAAGCTCGACACCATCCAAGATAAAGCAGCCCGCTTGATTGGCACCCCATCCACCACCCTAAACATTCACTCCCTTCACCACCGGCGCACTGTGGCTGCAGTGTGCACCATCCACAGGATGCACTGCAGCAACTCGCCAAGGCTTCTTCGACAGCACCTCCCAAACCCGCGACCTCTACCACCTAGAAGGACAAGGGCAGCAGGCGCATGGGAATAACACCACCTGCACGTTCCCCTCCAAGTCACACACCATCCCGACTTGGAAATATATCGCCGTTCCTTCATTGTCGCTGGGTCAAAATCCTGGAACTCCCTTCCTAACAGCACTGTGGGAGAACCGTCACCACACGGACTGCAGCGGTTCAAGAAGGCGGCTCATCACAACCTTCTAGAGGGCAATTAGGGATGGGCAATAAATGCTGGCCTCGCCAGCGACGCCCACATCCCGTGAACGAATAAAAAAAAACACGGCAAATAATGTACCTCTAATAGTACATGGCTAATGATGTACCTCTAATATACAGAGCTAATAATGTACCTCTAATAGTACATGGCTAATAATGTACCTCTAATAGTACATGGCTAATAATGTACCTCTAATAGTACAGGGCTAATAATGTACCTCTAATAGTACAGGGCTAATAATGTACCTCTAATAGTACAGGGCTAATAATGTACCTCTAATAGTACAGGGCTAATAATGTACCTCTAATAGTACATGGCTAATAATGTACCTCAAATAGTACAGAGCTAATAATGTACCTCTAATAGTACATGGCTAATAATGTACCTCTAATAGTACATGGCTAATAATGTACCTCTAATAGTACAGGGCTAATAATGTACCTCTAATAGTACAGGGCTAATAATGTACCTCTAATAGTACAGGGCTAATAATATACCTCTAATAGTACACGGCTAATAATGTACCTCTAATAGTACAGGACTAATAATGAACCTCCAATAGTACAGGGTGAATAATGTACCTCTAATAGTACAGGGCTAATAATGTACCTCTAATAGTACCGGGCTAATAATGAACCTCCAATAGTACAGGGCTAATAATGTACCTCTAATATTACAGGGCTAATAATGTACCTCTAATAGTACAGGGCTAATAATATACCTCCAATAGTACAGGGCTAATAATGTACCTCTAATAGTACAGGGCTAATAATGTACCGCCAATAGTACAGGGCTAATAATGTACCTCTAATAGTACAGGGCTAATAATGTACCTCTAATAGTACAGGGCTAATAATGTACCTCTAATAGTACAGGGCTAATAATGTACCTCTAATAGTACAGGGCTAATACTGTACCTCTAATAGTACAGGGCTAATAATGTACCTCTAATAGTACAGGGCTAATAATGTACCTCCAATAGTACAGGGCTAATAATGTACCTCTAATAGTACAGGGCTAATAATGTACCTCTAATAGTACAGGGCTAATAATGTACCTCCAATAGTACAGGGCTAATAATGTACCTCTAATAGTACAGGGCTAATAATATACCTCTAATAGTACAGGGCTAATAATGTACCTCTAATAGTACAGGGCTAATAATGTACCTCTAATAGTACAGGGCTAATAATGTACCTCTAATAGTACAGGGCTAATAATGTACCTCCAATAGTACAGGGCTAATAATATACCTCTAATAGTACAGTGCTAATAATGTACCTCCAATAGTACAGGGCGAATAATGTACCTCTAATAGTACAGGGCTAATAATGTACCTCTAATAGTACAGGGCTAATAATGAACCTCCAATAGTACAGGGCTAATAATGTACCTCTAATATTACAGGGCTAATAATGTACCTCTAATAGTACAGGGCTAATAATATACCTCCAATAGTACAGGGCTAATAATGTACCTCTAATAGTACAGGGCTAATAATGTACCGCCAATAGTACAGGGCTAATAATGTACCTCTAATAGTACAGGGCTAATAATGTACCTCTAATAGTACTGGGCTAATAATGTACCTCTAATAGTACAGGGCTAATAATGTACCTCTAATAGTACAGGGCTAATAATGTACCTCTAATAGTACAGGGCTAATAATGTACCTCTAATAGTACAGGGCTAATAATGTACCTCCAATAGTACAGGGCTAATAATGTACCTCTAATAGTACAGGGCTAATAATGTACTCTAATAGTACAGGGCTAATAATGTACCTCCAATAGTACAGGGCTAATAATGTACCTCTAATAGTACAGGGCTAATAATATACCTCTAATAGTACAGGGCTAATAATGTACCTCTAATAGTACAGGGCTAATAATGTACCTCTAATAGTACAGGGCTAATAATGTACCTCGAAAAGTACAGGGCTAATAATGTACCTCCAATAGTACAGGGCTAATAATATACCTCTAATAGTACAGGGCTAATAATGTACCTCCAATAGTACAGGGCTAATAATGTACCTCTAATAGTACAGGGCTAATAATGTACCGCCAATAGTACACGGCTAATAATGTACCTCTAATAGTACAGGGCTAATAATGTACCTCGAATAGTACAGGGCTAATAATGTACCTCTAATAGTACAGGGCTAATAATGTACCGCCAATAGTACAGGCCTAATAATGTACCTCTAATAGTACAGGGCTAATAATGTACCTCTAATAGTACAGGGCTAATAATGTACCGCCAACAGTACAGGGCTAATAATGTACCTCCAATAGTACAGGGCTAATAATGTACCTCTAATAGTACAGGGCTAATAATATACCGCCAATAGTACAGGGCTAATAATGTACCTCTAATAGTACAGGGCTAATAATGTACCTCCAATACTACAGGGCTAATAATGTACCTCTAATAGTACAGGGCTAATAATGTACCTCTAATAGTACAGGGCTAATAATGTACCTCTAATAGTACAGGGCTAATAATGTACCTCCAATAGTACAGGGCTAATAATGTACCTCTAATAGTACAGGGCAAATAATGTACCTCTAATAGTACAGGGCTAATAATGTACCTCCAAAAGTACAGGGCTAATAATGTACCTCTAATACTACAGGGCTAATAATGTACCTCTAATAGTGCAGGGCTAATAATGTACCTCCAATAGTACAGGGCTAATAATGTACCTCTAATAGTACAGGGCTAATAATGTACCTCCAATAGTGCAGGGCTAATAATGTACCTCCAAAAGTACAGAGCTAATAATGTACCTCTAATACTACAGGGCTAATAATGTACCTCTAATAGTACAGGGCTAATAATGTACCTCTCATACTACAGGGCTAATAATGTACCTCGAATAGTACAGGGCTAATAATGTACCTCTAATAGTACAGGGCTAATAATGTACCTCTAATAGTACAGGGCTAATAATGTACCTCTAATAGTACAGGGCTAATAATGTACCTCTAATAGTACAGGGCTAATAATGTACCTCTAATAGTACAGGGCTAATAATGTACCTCCAATACTACAGGGCTAATAATGTACCTCTAATAGTACAGGGCTAATAATGTACCTCTAATAGTACAGGGCTAATAATATACCTCTAATATTACAGGGCTAATAATGTACCTCTCATACTACAGGGCTAATAATGTACCTCTAATAGTACAGGGCTAATAATGTACCTCCAATAGTACAGGGCTAATAATGTACCTCTAATAGTACAGGGCTAATAATGTACCTCTAATAGTACAGGGCTAATAATGTACCTCTAATAGTACAGGGCTAATAATGTACCTCTAATAGTACAGGGCGAATAATGTACCTCCAATAGCACAGGGCTAATAATGTACCTCTAATAGTACAGGGCTAATAACGTACCTCTAATAGTACAGGGCTAATAATGTACCTCCAATAGTACAGGGCTAATAATGTACCTCCAATAGTACAGGGCTAATAATATACCTCTAATAGTACAGGGCTAATAATGTACCTCTAATAGTACAGGGCTAATAATGTACCTCTAATAGTACAGGGCTAATAATGTACCTCTAATAGTACAGGGCTAATAATGTACCTCCAATAGTACAGGGCTAATAATATACCTCTAATAGTACAGGGCTAATAATGTACCTCCAATAGTACAGGGCTAATAATGTACCTCTAATAGTACAGGGCTAATAATGTACCGCCAATAGTACACGGCTAATAATGTACCTCTAATAGTACAGG
The DNA here is from genome assembly GCF_035084215.1 of Heptranchias perlo. NCBI lineage: Eukaryota > Metazoa > Chordata > Chondrichthyes > Hexanchiformes > Hexanchidae > Heptranchias > Heptranchias perlo. The sequence continues at coordinate 46,244,367 of NC_090347.1, forward strand.
GCTAATAATCTACCTCTAATAGTACAGGGCTAATAATGTACCTCTAATAGTACAGGGCTAATAATGTACCTCTAATAGTACAGGGCTAATAATGTACCTCCAATAGTACAGGGCTAATAATATACCTCTAATAGTACAGGGCTAATAATGTACCTCTAATAGTACAGGGCTAATAATGTACCTCTAATACTACAGGGCTAATAATGTACCTCTAATAGTACAGGGCTAATAATGTACCTCTAATAGTACAGGGCTAATAATGTACCTCCAATAGTACAGGGCTAATAATATACCTCGAATAGTACAGGGCTAATAATGTACCTCTAATAGTACAGGGCTAATAATGTACCTCTAATACTACAGGGCTAATAATGTACCTCTAATACTACGGGCTAATAATGTACCTCTAATAGTACAGGGCTAATAATGTACCTCTAATAGTACAGGGCTAATAATATACCTCTCATAGGACAGGGCTAATAATGTACCTCTAATAGTACAGGGCTAATAATGTACCTCTAATAGTACAGGGCTAATAATGTACCTCTAATAGTACAGGGCTAATAATGTACCTCCAATACTACAGGGCTAATAATGTACCTCTAATAGTACAGGGCTAATAATGTACCTCTAATAGTACAGGGCTAATAATATACCTCTAATATTACAGGGCTAATAATGTACCTCTCATACTACAGGGCTAATAATGTACCTCTAATAGTACAGGGCTAATAATGTACCTCCAATAGTACAGGGCTAATAATGTACCTCTAATAGTACAGGGCTAATAATGTACCTCTAATAGTACAGGGCTAATAATGTACCTCTAATAGTACAGGGCTAATAATGTACCTCTAATAGTACAGGGCTAATAATGTACCTCTAATAGTACAGGGCTAATAATGTACCTCCAATAGTACAGGGCTAATAATATACCTCTAATAGTACAGGGCTAATAATGTACCTCCAATAGTACAGGGCTAATAATGTACCTCTAATAGTACAGGGCTAATAATGTACCGCCAATAGTACACGGCTAATAATGTACCTCTAATAGTACAGGGCTAATAATCTACCTCTAATAGTACAGGGCTAATAATGTACCTCTAATAGTACAGGGCTAATAATGTACCTCTAATAGTACAGGGCTAATAATGTACCGCCAATAGTACAGGCCTAATAATGCACCTCTAATAGTACAGGGCTAATAATGTACCTCTAATAGTACAGGGCTAATAATGTACCGCCAACAGTACAGGGCTAATAATGTACCTCCAATAGTACAGGGCTAATAATGTACCTCGAATAGTACAGGGCTAATAATGTACCGCCAATAGTACAGGGCTAATAATGTACCTCTAATAGTACAGGGCTAATAATGTACCTCCAATACTACAGGGCTAATAATGTACCTCTAATAGTACAGGGCTAATAATGTACCTCTAATAGTACAGGGCTAATAATGTACCTCTAATAGTACAGGGCTAATAATGTACCTCTAATAGTACAGGGCTAATAATGTACCTCTAATAGTACAGGGCTAATAATGTACCTCCAAAAGTACAGGGCTAATAATGTACCTCTAATACTACAGGGCTAATAATGTACCTCTAATAGTGCAGGGCTAATAATGTACCTCCAATTGTACAGGGCTAATAATGTACCTCTAATAGTACAGGGCTAATAATGTACCTCCAATAGTGCAGGGCTAATAATGTACCTCCAATAGTACAGAGCTAATAATGTACCTCTAATACTACAGGGCTAATAATGTACCTCTAATAGTACAGGGCTAATAATGTACCTCTAATACTACAGGGCTAATAATGTACCTCTAATAGTACAGGGCTAATAATGTACCTCTAATACTACAGGGCTAATAATGTACCTCTAATAGTACAGGGCTAATAATATACCTCTAATAGTACAGGGCTAATAATGTACCTCTAATAGTACAGGGCTAATAATGTACCTCTAATAGTACAGGGCTAATAATGTACCTCCAATACTACAGGGCTAATAATGTACCTCTAATAGTACAGGGCTAATAATGTACCTCTAATAGTACAGGGCTAATAATGTACCTCTAATAGTACAGGGCTAATAATATACCTCTAATAGTACAGGGCTAATAATGTACCTCTCATACTACAGGGCTAATAATGTACCTCTAATAGTACAGGGCTAATAATGTACCTCCAATAGTACAGGGCTAATAATGTACCTCAAATAGTACAGGGCTAATAATGTACCTCTAATAGTACAGGGCTAATAATGTACCTCTAATAGTACAGGGCTAATAATGTACCTCTAATAGTACAGGGCTAATAATGTACCTCTAATAGTACAGGGCTAATAATGTACCTCTAACAGTACAGGGCTAATAATGTACCTCTAATAGTGCAGGGCTAATAATGTACCTCTAATAGTACAGGGCTAATAATGTACCTCTAATAGTACAGGGCTAATAATGTACCTCTAATAGTACAGGGCTAATAATATACCTCTAATAGTACAGGGCTAATAATGTACCTCTCATTGTACAGGGCTAATAATGTACCTCTAATAGTACAGGGCTAATAATGTACCTCTCATTGTACAGGGCTAATAATGTACCTCTAATAGTACAGGGCTAATAATGTACCTCTAATAGTACAGGGCTAATAATATACCTCTAATAGTACAGGGCTAATAATGTACCTCTAATAGTACAGGGCTAATAATGTACCTCTAATAGTACAGGGCTAATAATGTACCTCTAATAGTACAGAGCTAATAATGTACCTCTAATAGTACAGGGCTAATAATGTACCTCTAATAGTACAGGGCTAATAATGTACCTCTAATAGTACAGGGCTAATAATGTACCTCTAATAGTACAGGGCTAATAATGTACCTCTAATAGTACAGGGCTAATAATGTACCTCTAATAGTACAGAGCTAATAATGTTCCTCTAATAGTACAGGGCTAATAATGTACCTCTAATAGTGCAGGGCTAATAATGTACCTCAAATAGTACAGAGCTAATAATGTTCCTCTAATAGTACAGGGCTAATAATATACCTCTAATAGTACAGGGCTAATAATGTACCTCTAATCGTACAGGGCTAATAATGTACCTCTAATAGTACAGGTCTAATAATGTAACTCCAATAGTACAGGGCTAATAATGTACCTCTAATAGTACAGGGCTAATAATGTACCTCTAATAGTACAGGGCTAATAATGTACCTCCAATAGTACAGGGCTAATAATGTACCTCTAATAGTACAGGGCTAATAATGTACCTCTAATAGTACAGGGCTAATAATGTACCGCCAATAGTACAGGGTTAATAATATACCTCTAATAGTACAGGGCTAATAATGTACCTCTAATAGTACAGGGCTAATAATGTACCTCTAATAGTACAGGGCTAATAATGTACCTCTAATAGTACAGGGCTAATAATGTACCTCTAATAGTACATAGCTAATAATGTACCTCTAATAGTACAGGGGTAATAATGTACCTCTAATAGTACAGGGCTAATAATGTACCTCCAATAGTACAGGGCTAATAATGTAACTCTAATAGTACAGGGCTAATAATGTACCTCCAATAGTACAGGGCTAATAATGTACCTCTAATAGTACAGGGTTAATAATGTACCTCTAATAGTACAGGGCTAATAATGTACCTCTAATAGTACAGGGCTAATAATGTACCTCTAATAGTACAGGGCTAATAATGTACCTCTAATAGTACAGAGCTAATAATGTTCCTCTAATAGTACAGGGCTAATAATGTACCTCTAATAGTACAGGGCTAATAATGTACCTCTAATAGTACAGGGCTAATAATGGACCTCCAATAGTACAGGGCTAATAATGTACCTCTAATAGTACAGGGCTAATAATGTACCTCTAATAGTACAGGGCTAATAATGTAACTCCAATAGTACAGGGCTAATAATGTACCTCTAATAGTACAGGGCTAATAATGTAACTCCAATAGTACAGGGCTAATAATGTACCTCTAATAGTACAGGGCTAATAATGTACTTCTAATAGTACAGGGGTAATAATATACCTCTAATAGTACAGGGCTAATAATGTACCTCCAATAGTACAGGGCTAATAATGTACCTCTAATAGTACAGGGCTAATAATGGACCTTCAATCGTACAGGGCTAATAATGTACCGCCAATAGTATAGGGTTAATAATATACCTCTAATAGTACACGGCTAATAATGTACCTCCAATAGTACAGGGCTAATAATGTACCTCTAATAGTACAGGGCTAATAATGTACCTCTAATAGTACAGGGCTAATAATGTACCTCTAATAGTACAGGGCTAATAATGTACCTCTAATAGTACAGGGCTAATAATGTACCTCTAATAGTACATAGCTAATAATGTACCTCTAATAGTACAGGGGTAATAATGTACCTCTCATAGTACAGGGCTAATAATGTACCTCTAATAGTACAGGGCTAATAATGTAACTCTAATAGTACAGGGCTAATAATGTACCTCCAATAGTACATAGCTAATAATGTAACTCTAATAGGACAGGGCTAATAATACAGCTGTAATAGTACACAGCTAATAATGTACCTCTAATAGTACACGGCTAATAATGTACCTCTAATAGTACAGAGCTAATAATGTACCTCTGTTGTACAGGGCTAATAATGTACCTCTAATAGGACAGGGCTAATAATATACCTGTAATAGTACACAGCTAATAATGTACCTCGAATAGTACATAGCTAATAATGTAACTCTAATAGGACAGGGCTGATAATATACCTGTAATAGTACACAGCTAATAATGCACCTCTAATAGTACATAGCTAATAATGTAACTCTAATAGGACAGGGCTAATAATATACCTGTAATAGTACACAGCTAATAATGTACCTCTAATAGTACATAGCTAATAATGTAACTCTAATAGTACAGGGCTAATAATGTACCTCTAATAGTACAGAGCTAATAATGTACCTCTGTTGTACAGGGCTAATAATGTACCTCTAATAGGACAGGGCTAATAATCTACCTCTAACAGTACAGGGCTAATAATGTACCTCTAATAGTACAGGGTTAATAATGTACCTCTAATAGTACAGGGCTAATAATGTACCTCTAATAGTACAGGGCTAATAATGTACCTCTAATAGTACAGGGCTAATAATGTACCTCTAATAGGACAGAGCTAATAATGTTCCTCTGATAGTACAGGGCTAATAATGTACCTCTAATAGTACAGGGCTAATAATGTACCTCTAATAGTACAGAGCTAATAATGTTCCTCTAATAGTACATGGCTAATAATATACCTCTAATAGTACAGGGCTAATAATGTACCTCTAATAGTACAGGGCTAATAATCTACCTCTAATAGTACAGGGCTAATAATGTACCTCTAATAGTACAGGGCTAATAATGTACCTCTAATAGTACAGAGCTAATAATGTTCCTCTAATAGTACAGGGCTAATAATGTACCTCTAATAGTACAGGGCTAATAATGTACCTCTAATAGTACAGGGCTAATAATGGACCTCCAATAGTACAGGGCTAATAAGGTACCTCTAATAGTACAGGGCTAATAATGTAACTCCAATAGTACAGGGCTAATAATGTACCTCGAATAGTACAGGGCTAATAATGTACCTCTAATAGTACAGGGCTAATAATGTACCTCTAATAGTACAGGGCTAATAATGTAACTCCAATAGTACAGGGCTAATAATGTACCTCTAATAGTACAGGGCTAATAATGTACCTCTAATAGTACAGGGCTAATAATGTAACTCCAATAGTACAGGGCTAATAATGTACCTCTAATAGTACAGGGCTAATAATGTACCTCTAATAGTACAGGGCTAATAATGTACCTCCAATAGTACAGGGCTAATAATGTACCTCTAATAGTACAGGGCTAATTATGGACATTCAATCGTACAGGGCTAATAATGTACCGCCAATAGTACAGGGTTAATAATATACCTCTCATAGTACAGGGCTAATAATGTACCTCCAATAGTACAGGGCTAATAATGTACCTCTAATAGTACAGGGCTAATAATGTACCGCCAATAGTACAGGGTTAATAATATACCTCTAATAGTACAGGGCTAATAATGTACCTCTAATAGTACAGGGCTAATAATGTACCTCTAATAGTACAGGGCTAATAATGTACCTCTAATAGTACATAGCTAATAATGTACCTCTAATAGTACAGGGGTAATAATGTACCTCTAATAGTACAGGGCTAATAATGTACCTCTCATAGTACAGGGCTAATAATGTAACTCTAATAGTACAGGGCTAATAATGTACCTCCAATAGTACAGAGCTAATAATGTACCTCTGTTGTACAGGGCTAATAATGTACCTCTAATAGGACAGGGCTAATAATATACCTGTAATAGTACACAGCCAATAATGTACCTCTAATAGTACACGGCTAATAATGTACCTCTAATAGTACAGAGCTAATAATGTACCTCGGTTGTACAGGGCTAATAATGGACCTCTAATAGGACAGGGCTAATAATATACCTGTAATAGTACACAGCTAATAATGTACCTCTAATAGTACATAGCTACTAATGTAACTCTAATAGGACAGCGCTGATAATATACCTGTAATAGTACACAGCTAATAATGTACCTCTAATAGTACATAGCTAATAATGTAACTCTAATAGGACAGGGCTAATAATATACCTGTAATAGTACACAGCTAATAATGTACCTCTAATAGTACATAGCTAATAATGTAACTCTAATAGTACAGGGCTAATAATGTACCTCTAATAGTACAGAGCTAATAATGTACCTCTGTTGTACAGGGCTAATAATGTACCTCTAATAGGACAGGGCTAATAATATACCTGTAATAGTACACCGCTAATAATGTACCTCTAATAGTACAGGGCTAATAATATACCTCTAATAGCACAGGGCTAATAAAGTACCTCTAATAGTACACGGCTAATAATGTACCTCTAATAGTACAGGGCTAATAATGTATCTCTAATAGTACAGGGCTAATAATGTACCTCTAATAGTACAGGGCTAATAATGTACCTCCAATAGTACAGGGCTAATAATGTACCTCTAATAGTACAGGGCTAATAATGGACCTTCAATCGTACAGGGCTAATAATGTACCGCCAATAGTACAGGGTTAATAATATACCTCTAATAGTACAGGGCTAATAATGTACCTCCAATAGTACAGGGCTAATAATGTTCCTCTAATAGTACAGGGCTAATAATGTACCTCTAATAGTACAGGGCTAATAATGTACCTCTAATAGTACAGGGCTAATAATGTACCTCTAATAGTACATAGCTAATAATGTACCTCTAATAGTACAGGGGTAATAATGTACCTCTAATAGTACAGGGCTAATAATGTACCTCTAATAGTACAGGGCTAATAATGTAACTCTAATAGTACAGGGCTAATAATGTACCTCCAATAGTACAGAGCTAATAATGTACCTCTGTTGTACAGGGCTAATAATGTACCTCTAATAGGACAGGGCTAATAATATACCTGTAATAGTACACAGCTAATAATGTACCTCTAATAGTACACGGCTAATAATGTACCTCTAATAGTACAGAGCTAATAATGTACCTCTGTTGTACAGGGCTAATAATGTACCTCTAATAGGACAGGGCTAATAATATACCTGTAATAGTACACAGCTTATAATGTACCTCTAATAGTACATAGCTAATAATGTAACTCTGATAGGACAGCGCTGATAATATACCTGTAATAGTACACAGCTAATAATGTACCTCTAATAGTACATAGCTAATAATGTAACTCTAATAGGACAGGGCTAATAATATACCTGTAATAGTACACAGCTAATAATGTACCTCTAATAGTACATAGCTAATAATGTAACTCTAATAGTACAGGGCTAATAATGTACCTCTAATAGTACAGAGCTAATAATGTACCTCTGTTGTACAGGGCTAATAATGTACCTCTAATAGGACAGGGCTAATAATATACCTGTAATAGTACACAGCTAATGATGTACCTCTAATAGTACAGGGCTAATAATATACCTCTAATAGCACAGGGCTAATAAAGTACCTCTAATAGTACACGGCTAATAATGTACCTCTAATAGTACAGGGCTAATAATACACCTCTAATAGTACAGGGCTAATAATGTACCTCTAATAGTACACGGCTAATAATGTACCTCTAATAGTACAGGGCTAATAATGTACCTCTAATAGTACACAGCTAATAATGTACCTCTAATAGTACACGGCTAATAATGTACCTCTAATAGTACAGGGCTAATAATATACCTCTAATAGCACAGAGCTAATAATGTACCTCTAATAGTACAGAGCTAATAATGTACCTCTGTTGTACAGGGCTAATAATGTACCTCGAATAGGACAGGGCTAATAATATACCTGTAATAGTACACAGCTAATAATGTACCTCTAATAGTACAGGGCTAATAATATACCTCTTATAGCACAGGGCTAATAAAGTACCTCCAATAGTACACGGCTAATAATGTACCTCTAATAGTACAGGGCTAATAATATACCTCTAATAGTACAGGGCTAATAATGTACCTCTAATACTACACAGCTAATAATGTACCTCTAATAGTACAGGGCTAATAATTTACCTCAAATAGTACACAGCTAATAATGTACCTCTAATAGTACACGGCTAATAATGTACCTCTAATAGTACAGGGCTAATAATATACCTCTAATAGCACAGGGCTAATAAAGTACCTCTAATAGTACACGGCTAATAATGTACCTCTAATAGTACAGGGCTAATAATATACCTCTAATAGTACAGGGCTAATAATGTACCTCTAATAGTACACGGCTAATAATGTACCTCTAATAGGACAGGGCTAATAATGTACCTCTAATAGGACAGGGCTAATAATATACCTGTAATAGTACACAGCTAACAATGTACCTCTAATAGTACAGGGCTAATAATATACCTGTAATAGTACACAGCTAATAATGTACCTCTAATAGTACAGGGCTAATAATGTACCTCTAATAGGACAGGGCTAATAATATACCTGTAATAGTACACAGCTAATAATGTACCTCTAATAATGTACCTCTAATAGTACACGGCTAATAATGTACCTCTAATAGCACAGAGCTAATAATGTACCTCTAATAGTACAGAGCTAATAATGTACCTCTGTTGTACAGGGCTAATAATGTACCTCTAATAGGACAGGGCTAATAATATACCTGTAATAGTACACAGCTAATAATGTACCTCTAATAGTACAGGGCTAATAATATACCTCTTATAGCACAGGGCTAATAAAGTACCTCTAATAGTACACGGCTAATAATGTACCTCTAATAGTACAGGGCTAATAATATACCTCTAATAGTACACGGCTAATAATGTACCTCTAATAGTACAGGGCTAATAATGTACCTCTAATAGTACAGGGCTAATAATGTACCTCTCATTGTACAGGGCTAATAATGTACCTCTAATAGTACAGGGCTAATAATGTACCTCTAATAGTACAGGGCTAATAATGTACCTCTAATAGTACACGGCTAATAATGTACCTCTAATAGTACAGGGCTAATAATGTACCTCGAATAGTACACGGCTAATAATGTACCTCTAATAGTACAGGGCTAATAATGTACCTCTAATAGTACAGGGCTAATAATGTACCTCTAATAGTACAGGGCTAATAATGTACCTCTAATAGTACAGGGCTAATAATGTACCTCTAATAATACAGGGCTAATAATGTACCTCTAATAGTACAGGGCTAATAATGTACCTCGAATAGTACAGGGCTAATAATATACCTCTAATAGTACAGGGCTAATAATGTACCTCCAATAGTACAGGGCTAATAATATACCTCTAATAGTACAGGGCTAATAATGTACCTCTAATAGTACAGGGCTAATAATATACCTCTAATAGTACAGGGCTAATAATATACCTCTAATAGTACAGGGCTAATAATGTACCTCTAATAGTACAGGGGTAATAATGTACCTCTAATAGTACAGGGCTAATAATGTACCTCCAATAGTACAGGGCTAATAATGTACCTCTAATAGTACACGGCTAATAATGTACCTCTAATAGTACAGGGCTAATAATATACCTCTAATAGTACAGGGCTAATAATGTACCTCCAATAGTACAGAGCTAATAATGTACCTCTAATAGTACAGGGCTAATAACATACCTCTAATAGTACAGGGCTAATAATGTACCTCTAATAGTACAGGGCTAATAATCTACCTCTAATAGTACAGGGCTAATAATGTACCTCTAATAGTACAGGGCTAATAATGTACCTCTAATAGTACAGAGCTAATAATGTTCCTCTAATAGTACAGGGCTAATAATGTACCTCTAATAGTACAGGGCTAATAATGTACCTCTAATAGTACAGGGCTAATAATGGACCTCCAATAGTACAGGGCTAATAAGGTACCTCTAATAGTACAGGGCTAATAATGTAACTCCAATAGTACAGGGCTAATAATGTACCTCGAATAGTACAGGGCTAATAATGTACCTCTAATAGTACAGGGCTAATAATGTACCTCTAATAGTACAGGGCTAATAATGTAACTCCAATAGTACAGGGCTAATAATGTACCTCTAATAGTACAGGGCTAATAATGTACCTCTAATAGTACAGGGCTAATAATGTAACTCCAATAGTACAGGGCTAATAATGTACCTCTAATAGTACAGGGCTAATAATGTACCTCTAATAGTACAGGGCTAATAATGTACCTCCAATAGTACAGGGCTAATAATGTACCTCTAATAGTACAGGGCTAATAATGGACATTCAATCGTACAGGGCTAATAATGTACCGCCAATAGTACAGGGTTAATAATATACCTCTCATAGTACAGGGCTAATAATGTACCTCCAATAGTACAGGGCTAATAATGTACCTCTAATAGTACAGGGCTAATAATGTACCTCTAATAGTACAGGGCTAATAATGTACCTCTAATAGTACAGGGCTAATAATGTACCTCTAATAGTACATAGCTAATAATGTACCTCTAATAGTACAGGGGTAATAATGTACCTCTAATAGTACAGGGCTAATAATGTACCTCTCATAGTACAGGGCTAATAATGTAACTCTAATAGTACAGGGCTAATAATGTACCTCCAATAGTACAGAGCTAATAATGTACCTCTGTTGTACAGGGCTAATAATGTACCTCTAATAGGACAGGGCTAATAATATACCTGTAATAGTACACAGCTAATAATGTACCTCTAATAGTACACGGCTAATAATGTACCTCTAATAGTACAGAGCTAATAATGTACCTCGGTTGTACAGGGCTAATAATGGACCTCTAATAGGACAGGGCTAATAATATACCTGTAATAGTACACAGCTAATAATGTACCTCTAATAGTACATAGCTACTAATGTAACTCTAATAGGACAGCGCTGATAATATACCTGTAATAGTACACAGCTAATAATGTACCTCTAATAGTACATAGCTAATAATGTAACTCTAATAGGACAGGGCTAATAATATACCTGTAATAGTACACAGCTAATAATGTACCTCTAATAGTACATAGCTAATAATGTAACTCTAATAGTACAGGGCTAATAATGTACCTCTAATAGTACAGAGCTAATAATGTACCTCTGTTGTACAGGGCTAATAATGTACCTCTAATAGGACAGGGCTAATAATATACCTGTAATAGTACACCGCTAATAATGTACCTCTAATAGTACAGGGCTAATAATATACCTCTAATAGCACAGGGCTAATAAAGTACCTCTAATAGTACACGGCTAATAATGTACCTCTAATAGTACAGGGCTAATAATGTATCTCTAATAGTACAGGGCTAATAATGTACCTCTAATAGTACAGGGCTAATAATGTACCTCCAATAGTACAGGGCTAATAATGTACCTCTAATAGTACAGGGCTAATAATGGACCTTCAATCGTACAGGGCTAATAATGTACCGCCAATAGTACAGGGTTAATAATATACCTCTAATAGTACAGGGCTAATAATGTACCTCCAATAGTACAGGGCTAATAATGTTCCTCTAATAGTACAGGGCTAATAATGTACCTCTAATAGTACAGGGCTAATAATGTACCTCTAATAGTACAGGGCTAATAATGTACCTCTAATAGTACATAGCTAATAATGTACCTCTAATAGTACAGGGGTAATAATGTACCTCTAATAGTACAGGGCTAATAATGTACCTCTAATAGTACAGGGCTAATAATGTAACTCTAATAGTACAGGGCTAATAATGTACCTCCAATAGTACAGAGCTAATAATGTACCTCTGTTGTACAGGGCTAATAATGTACCTCTAATAGGACAGGGCTAATAATATACCTGTAATAGTACACAGCTAATAATGTACCTCTAATAGTACACGGCTAATAATGTACCTCTAATAGTACAGAGCTAATAATGTACCTCTGTTGTACAGGGCTAATAATGTACCTCTAATAGGACAGGGCTAATAATATACCTGTAATAGTACACAGCTTATAATGTACCTCTAATAGTACATAGCTAATAATGTAACTCTGATAGGACAGCGCTGATAATATACCTGTAATAGTACAAAGCTAATAATGTACCTCTAATAGTACATAGCTAATAATGTAACTCTAATAGGACAGGGCTAATAATATACCTGTAATAGTACACAGCTAATAATGTACCTCTAATAGTACATAGCTAATAATGTAACTCTAATAGTACAGGGCTAATAATGTACCTCTAATAGTACAGAGCTAATAATGTACCTCTGTTGTACAGGGCTAATAATGTACCTCTAATAGGACAGGGCTAATAATATACCTGTAATAGTACACAGCTAATAATGTACCTCTAATAGTACAGGGCTAATAATATACCTCTAATAGCACAGGGCTAATAAAGTACCTCTAATAGTACACGGCTAATAATGTACCTCTAATAGTACAGGGCTAATAATATACCTCTAATAGTACAGGGCTAATAATGTACCTCTAATAGTACACGGCTAATAATGTACCTCTAATAGTACAGGGCTAATAATGTACCTCTAATAGTACACAGCTAATAATGTACCTCTAATAGTACACGGCTAATAATGTACCTCTAATAGTACAGGGCTAATAATATATCTCTAATAGCACAGAGCTAATAATGTACCTCTAATAGTACAGAGCTAATAATGTACCTCTGTTGTACAGGGCTAATAATGTACCTCTAATAGGACAGGGCTAATAATATACCTGTAATAGTACACAGCTAATAATGTACCTCTAATAGTACAGGGCTAATAATATACCTCTTATAGCACAGGGCTAATAAAGTACCTCTAATAGTACACGGCTAATAATGTACCTCTAATAGTACAGGGCTAATAATATACCTCTAATAGTACAGGGCTAATAATGTACCTCTAATACTACACAGCTAATAATGTACCTCTAATAGTACAGGGCTAATAATTTACCTCAAATAGTACACAGCTAATAATGTACCTCTAATAGTACACGGCTAATAATGTACCTCTAATAGTACAGGGCTAATAATATACCTCTAATAGCACAGGGCTAATAAAGTACCTCTAATAGTACACGGCTAATAATGTACCTCTAATAGTACAGGGCTAATAATATACCTCTAATAGTACAGGGCTAATAATGTACCTCTAATAGTACACGGCTAATAATGTACCTCTAATAGGACAGGGCTAATAATGTACCTCTAATAGGACAGGGCTAATAATATACCTGTAATAGTACACAGCTAACAATGTACCTCTAATAGTACAGGGCTAATAATATACCTGTAATAGTACACAGCTAATAATGTACCTCTAATAGTACAGGGCTAATAATGTACCTCTAATAGGACAGGGCTAATAATATACCTGTAATAGTACACAGCTAATAATGTACCTCTAATAATGTACCTCTAATAGTACACGGCTAATAATGTACCTCTAATAGCACAGAGCTAATAATGTACCTCTAATAGTACAGAGCTAATAATGTACCTCTGTTGTACAGGGCTAATAATGTACCTCTAATAGGACAGGGCTAATAATATACCTGTAATAGTACACAGCTAATAATGTACCTCTAATAGTACAGGGCTAATAATATACTTCTTATAGCACAGGGCTAATAAAGTACCTCTAATAGTACACGGCTAATAATGTACCTCTAATAGTACAGGGCTAATAATATACCTCTAATAGTACACGGCTAATAATGTACCTCTAATAGTACAGGGCTAATAAAGTACCTCTAATAGTACAGGGCTAATAATGTACCTCTCATTGTACAGGGCTAATAATGTACCTCTAATAGTACAGGGCTAATAATGTACCTCTAATAGTACAGGGCTAATAATGTACCTCTAATAGTACACGGCTAATAATGTACCTCTAATAGTACAGGGCTAATAATGTACCTCGAATAGTACACGGCTAATAATGTACCTCTAATAGTACAGGGCTAATAATGTACCTCTAATAGTACAGGGCTAATAATGTACCTCTAATAGTACAGGGCTAATAATGTACCTCTAATAGTACAGGGCTAATAATGTACCTCTAATAATACAGGGCTAATAATGTACCTCTAATAGTACAGGGCTAATAATGTACCTCGAATAGTACAGGGCTAATAATATACCTCTAATAGTACAGGGCTAATAATGTACCTCCAATAGTACAGGGCTAATAATGTACCTCTAATAGTACAGGGCTAATAATGTACCTCTAATAGTACAGGGCTAATAATATACCTCTAATAGTACAGGGCTAATAATATACCTCTAATAGTACAGGGCTAATAATGTACCTCTAATAGTACAGGGCTAATAATGTACCTCTAATAGTACAGGGCTAATAATGTACCTCCAATAGTACAGGGCTAATAATGTACCTCTAATAGTACACGGCTAATAATGTACCTCTAATAGTACAGGGCTAATAATATACCTCTAATAGTACAGGGCTAATAATGTACCTCCAATAGTACAGAGCTAATAATGTACCTCTAATAGTACAGGGCTAATAACATACCTCTAATAGTACAGGGCTAATAATGTACCTCGAATAGTACAGGGCTAATAATGTACCTCTAATAGTACAGGGCTAATAATATACCTCTAATAGTACAGGGCTAATAATGTACCTCCAATAGTACAGGGCTAATAATGTACCTCTAATAGTACACGGCTAATAATGTACCTCTAATAGGACAGGGCTAATAATGTACCTCTAATAGGACAGGGCTAATAATATACCTGTAATAGTACACAGCTAACAATGTACCTCTAATAGTACAGGGCTAATAATATACCTGTAATAGTACACAGCTAATAATGTACCTCTAATAGTACAGGGCTAATAATGTACCTCTAATAGGACAGGGCTAATAATATACCTGTAATAGTACACAGCTAATAATGTACCTCTAATAATGTACCTCTAATAGTACACGGCTAATAATGTACCTCTAATAGCACAGAGCTAATAATGTACCTCTAATAGTACAGAGCTAATAATGTACCTCTGTTGTACAGGGCTAATAATGTACCTCTAATAGGACAGGGCTAATAATATACCTGTAATAGTACACAGCTAATAATGTACCTCTAATAGTACAGGGCTAATAATATACCTCTTATAGCACAGGGCTAATAAAGTACCTCTAATAGTACACGGCTAATAATGTACCTCTAATAGTACAGGGCTAATAATATACCTCTAATAGTACACGGCTAATAATGTACCTCTAATAGTACAGGGCTAATAAAGTACCTCTAATAGTACAGGGCTAATAATGTACCTCTCATTGTACAGGGCTAATAATGTACCTCTAATAGTACAGGGCTAATAATGTACCTCTAATAGTACAGGGCTAATAATGTACCTCTAATAGTACACGGCTAATAATGTACCTCTAATAGTACAGGGCTAATAATGTACCTCGAATAGTACACGGCTAATAATGTACCTCTAATAGTACAGGGCTAATAATGTACCTCTAATAGTACAGGGCTAATAATGTACCTCTAATAGTACAGGGCTAATAATGTACCTCTAATAGTACAGGGCTAATAATGTACCTCTAATAATACAGGGCTAATAATGTACCTCTAATAGTACAGGGCTAATAATGTACCTCGAATAGTACAGG
Organism: Heptranchias perlo; assembly: GCF_035084215.1. Classification (NCBI taxonomy): domain Eukaryota; kingdom Metazoa; phylum Chordata; class Chondrichthyes; order Hexanchiformes; family Hexanchidae; genus Heptranchias; species Heptranchias perlo. The sequence continues at coordinate 46,260,629 of NC_090347.1, forward strand.
GCTAATAATATACCTCTAATAGTACAGGGCTAATAATGTACCTCCAATAGTACAGGGCTAATAATATACCTCTAATAGTACAGGGCTAATAATGTACCTCTAATAGTACAGGGCTAATAATATACCTCTAATAGTACAGGGCTAATAATATACCTCTAATAGTACAGGGCTAATAATGTACCTCTAATAGTACAGGGCTAATAATGTACCTCTAATAGTACAGGGCTAATAATGTACCTCCAATAGTACAGGGCTAATAATGTACCTCTAATAGTACACGGCTAATAATGTACCTCTAATAGTACAGGGCTAATAATATACCTCTAATAGTACAGGGCTAATAATGTACCTCCAATAGTACAGAGCTAATAATGTACCTCTAATAGTACAGGGCTAATAACATACCTCTAATAGTACAGGGCTAATAATGTACCTCGAATAGTACAGGGCTAATAATGTACCTCTAATAGTACAGGGCTAATAATATACCTCTAATAGTACAGGGCTAATAATGTACCTCCAATAGTACAGGGCTAATAATGTACCTCTAATAGTACAGGGCTAATAATATACCTCTAATAGTACAGGGCTAATAATGTACCTCCAATAGTACAGGGCTAATAATGTACCTCTAATAGTACAGGGCTAATAATGTACCTCTAATAGTACAGGGCTAATAATGTACCTCTAATAGTACAGGGCTAATAATATACCTCTAATAGTACAGGGCTAATAATGTACCTCTAATAGTACAGGGCTAATAATGTACCTCCAATAGTACAGGGCTAATAATATACCTCTAATAGTACAGGGCTAATAATGTACCTCCAATAGTACAGGGCTAATAATGTACCTCTAATAGTACACGGCTAATAATGTACCTCCAATAGTACAGGGCTAATAATGTACCTCTGATAGTACACGGCTAATAATGTACCTCCAATAGTACAGGGCTAATAATATACCTCTAATAGTACAGGGCTAATAATGTACCTCTAATAGTACAGGGCTAATAATGTACCTCCAATAGTACAGGGCTAATTATGTACCTCTAATAGTACACGGCTAATAATGTACCTCCAATAGTACAGGGCTAATAATGTACCTCTAATAGTACACGGCTAATAATGTACCTCCAATAGTACAGGGCTAATAATATACCTCTGATAGTACAGGGCTAACAATATACCTCTAATAGTACAGGGCTAATAATGTACCTCCAACAGTACAGGGCTAATAATATACCTCTAATAGTACAGGGCTAATAATGTACCTCCAATAGTACAGGGCTAATAATGTACCTCTAATAGTACACGGCTAATAATGTACCTCCAATAGTACAGGGCTAATAATGTACCTCTAATAGTACACGGCTAATAATGTACATCCAATAGTACAGGGCTAATAATATACCTCTAATAGTACAGGGCTAATAATGTACCTCTAATAGTACAGGGCTAATAATGTACCTCCAATAGTACAGGGCTAATAATATACCTCTAATAGTACAGGGCTGATAATGTACCTCTAATAGTACAGGGCTAATAATGTACCTCTAATAGTACAGGGCTAATAATGTACCTCTAATACTACAGGGCTAATAATGTACCTCCAATAGTACAGGGCTAATAATATACCTCCAATAGTACAGGGCTAATAATGTACCTCTAATAGTACAGGGCTAATAATGTACCTCTAATAGTACAGGGCTAATAATGTACCTCTAATAGTACAGGGCTAATAATGTACCTCCAATAGTACAGGGCTAATAATATACCTCTAATAGTACAGGGCTAATAATGTACCTCTAATAGTACAGGGCTAATAATGTACCTCTAATAGTACAGGGCTAATAATGTACCTCCAATAGTACAGGGCTAATAATATACATCTAATAGTACCGGGCTAATAATGTACCTCTAATAGTACAGGGCTAATAATGTACCTCTAATAGTACAGGGCTAATAATGTACCTCTAATAGTACAGGGCAAATAATGTACCGCCAATAGTACAGGGTTAATAATATACCTCTAATAGTACAGGGCTAATAATGTACCTCCAATAGTACCTGGCTAATAATATACCTCTAATACTACAGGGCTAATAATGTACCTCCAATAGTACAGGGCTAATAATGTACCTCTAATAGTACAGGGCTAATAATGTACCTCTAATAGTACAGGGCTAATGATATACCTCTAACAGTACAGGGCTAATAATGTCCCTCTAATATTACAGGGCTAATAATATACCTCTAACAGTACAGGGCTAATAATGTACCTCTAATAGTACAGGGCTAATAATGTACCTCTAATAGTACAGGGCTAATAATGTACCTCTAATAGTACAGGGCTAATAATGTACCTCTAATAGTACACGGCTAATAATATACCTCTAACAGTACAGGGCTAATAATATACCTCTAACAGTACAGGGCTAATAATGTACCTCTAATAGTACAGGGCGAATAATGTACCTCTAATATTACAGGGCTAATAATGTACCTCCAATAGTACAGGGCTAATAATGTACCTCTAATAGTACAGGGCTAATAAATTACCTCTAATAGTACAGGGCTAATAATGTACCTCCAATAGTACAGGGCTAATAATGTACCTCTAATACTACAGGGCTAATAATGTACCTCTAATAGTACAGGGCTAATAATGTACCTCCAATAGTACAGAGCTAATAATGTACCTCTAATAGTACAGGGCTAATAATATACCTCTAATAGTACAGGGCTAATAATGTACCTCCAATAGTACAGAGCTAATAATGTACCTCGAATACTACAGGGCTAATAATGTACCTCTAATAGTACAGGGCTAATAATGTACCTCTAATACTACAGGGCTAATAATGTACCTCTAATAGTACAGGGCTAATAATGTACCTCTAATAGTACAGGGCTAATAATGTACCTCTAATAGTACAGGGCTAATAATGTACCTCTAATAGTACAGGGCTAATAATGTACCTCCAATAGTACAGGGCTAATAATATACCTCTAATAGTACAGGGCTAATAATGTACCTCCAATAGTACAGGGCTAATAATGTACCTCTAATAGTACACGGCTAATAATGTACCTCCAATAGTACAGGGCTAATAATGTACCTCTGATAGTACACGGCTAATAATGTACCTCCAATAGTACAGGGCTAATAATATACCTCTAATAGTACAGGGCTAATAATGTACCTCTAATAGTACAGGGCTAATAATGTACCTCCAATAGTACAGGGCTAATTATGTACCTCTAATAGTACACGGCTAATAATGTACCTCCAATAGTACAGGGCTAATAATGTACCTCTAATAGTACACGGCTAATAATGTACCTCCAATAGTACAGGGCTAATAATATACCTCTGATAGTACAGGGCTAACAATATACCTCTAATAGTACAGGGCTAATAATGTACCTCCAACAGTACAGGGCTAATAATATACCTCTAATAGTACAGGGCTAATAATGTACCTCCAATAGTACAGGGCTAATAATGTACCTCTAATAGTACACGGCTAATAATGTACCTCCAATAGTACAGGGCTAATAATGTACCTCTAATAGTACACGGCTAATAATGTACATCCAATAGTACAGGGCTAATAATATACCTCTAATAGTACAGGGCTAATAATGTACCTCTAATAGTACAGGGCTAATAATGTACCTCCAATAGTACAGGGCTAATAATATACCTCTAATAGTACAGGGCTGATAATGTACCTCTAATAGTACAGGGCTAATAATGTACCTCTAATAGTACAGGGCTAATAATGTACCTCTAATACTACAGGGCTAATAATGTACCTCCAATAGTACAGGGCTAATAATATACCTCCAATAGTACAGGGCTAATAATGTACCTCTAATAGTACAGGGCTAATAATGTACCTCTAATAGTACAGGGCTAATAATGTACCTCTAATAGTACAGGGCTAATAATGTACCTCCAATAGTACAGGGCTAATAATATACCTCTAATAGTACAGGGCTAATAATGTACCTCTAATAGTACAGGGCTAATAATGTACCTCTAATAGTACAGGGCTAATAATGTACCTCCAATAGTACAGGGCTAATAATATACATCTAATAGTACCGGGCTAATAATGTACCTCTAATAGTACAGGGCTAATAATGTACCTCTAATAGTACAGGGCTAATAATGTACCTCTAATAGTACAGGGCAAATAATGTACCGCCAATAGTACAGGGTTAATAATATACCTCTAATAGTACAGGGCTAATAATGTACCTCCAATAGTACCTGGCTAATAATATACCTCTAATACTACAGGGCTAATAATGTACCTCCAATAGTACAGGGCTAATAATGTACCTCTAATAGTACAGGGCTAATAATGTACCTCTAATAGTACAGGGCTAATGATATACCTCTAACAGTACAGGGCTAATAATGTCCCTCTAATATTACAGGGCTAATAATATACCTCTAACAGTACAGGGCTAATAATGTACCTCTAATAGTACAGGGCTAATAATGTACCTCTAATAGTACAGGGCTAATAATGTACCTCTAATAGTACAGGGCTAATAATGTACCTCTAATAGTACACGGCTAATAATATACCTCTAACAGTACAGGGCTAATAATATACCTCTAACAGTACAGGGCTAATAATGTACCTCTAATAGTACAGGGCGAATAATGTACCTCTAATATTACAGGGCTAATAATGTACCTCCAATAGTACAGGGCTAATAATGTACCTCTAATAGTACAGGGCTAATAAATTACCTCTAATAGTACAGGGCTAATAATGTACCTCCAATAGTACAGGGCTAATAATGTACCTCTAATACTACAGGGCTAATAATGTACCTCTAATAGTACAGGGCTAATAATGTACCTCCAATAGTACAGAGCTAATAATGTACCTCTAATAGTACAGGGCTAATAATATACCTCTAATAGTACAGGGCTAATAATGTACCTCCAATAGTACAGAGCTAATAATGTACCTCGAATTCTACAGGGCTAATAATGTACCTCTAATAGTACAGGGCTAATAATGTACCTCTAATACTACAGGGCTAATAATGTACCTCTAATAGTACAGGGCTAATAATGTACCTCTAATAGTACAGGGCTAATAATGTACCTCTAATAGTACAGGGCTAATAATGTACCTCTAATAGTACAGGGCTAATAATGTACCTCTAATAGTACCGGGCTAATAATTTCCCTCTAATAGTACAGGGCTAATAATGTACCTCTAATAGTACAGGGCTAATAATATACCTCTAATAGTACAGGGCTAATAATGTACCTCCAATAGTACAGAGCTAATAATGTACCTCTAATACTACAGGGCTAATAATGTACCTCTAATAGTACAGGGCTAATAATGTACCTCTAATACTACAGGGCTAATAATGTACCTCTAATAGTACAGGGCTAATAATGTAACTCTAATAGTACAGGGCTAATAATATACCTCCAATAGTACAGGGCTAATAATGTACCTCGAAGAGTACAGGGCTAATAATGTACCTCTAATAGTACAGGGCTAATAATGTACCTCTAATAGTACAGGGCTAATAATGTACCTCCAATACTACAGGGCTAATAATGGACCTCTAAAAGTACAGGGCTAATAATGTACCTCTGATGGTACAGGGCTAATAATGTACCTCTAATAGTACAGGGCTAATAATGTACCTCTAATAGTACAGGGCTAATAATGTACCTCTAATAGTACAGGCCTCATAATGTACCTCTAATAGTACAGGGCTAATAATGTACCTCTAATAGTACAGGGCTAATAATGTACGTCTAATAGTACAGGGCTAATAATGTACCTCTAATAGTACAGGGCTAATAATGTACCTCTAATAGTACAGGGCTAATAATGTACCTCTAACAGTACAGGGCTAATAATGTACCTCTAATAGTACAGGGCTAATAATGTACCTCTAATAGTACAGGGCTAATAATGTACCTCTAATAGTACAGGGCTAATAATTTCCCTCTAACAGTACAGGGCTAATAATGTACCTCTAATAGTACAGGGCTAATAATATACCTCTAATAGTACAGGGCTAATAATGTACCTCTCATTGTACAGGGCTAATAATGTACCTCTAATAGTACAGGGCTAATAATGTACCTCTCATTGTACAGGGCTAATAATGTACCTCTAATAGGACAGGGCTAATAATGTACCTCTAATAGTACAGAGCTAATAATATACCTCTAATAGTACAGGGCTAATAATGTACCTCTAATAGTACAGAGCTAATAATGTACCTCGAATAGTACAGGGCTAATAATTTCCCTCTAATAGTACAGGGCTAATAATGTCCCTCTAATAGTACAGGGCTAATAATATACCTCTAATAGTACAGGGCTAATAATGTACCTCTCATTGTACAGGGCTAATAATGTACCTCTAATAGTACAGGGCTAATAATGTACCTCTCATTGTACAGGGCTAATAATGTACCTCTAATAGTACAGGGCTAATAATGTACCTCTAATAGTACAGGGCTAATAATATACCTCTAATAGTACAGGGCTAATAATGTACCTCTCATAGTACAGAGCTAATAATGTACCTCTAATAGTACAGGGCTAATAATATACCTCTAATAGTACAGGGCTAATAATATACCTCTAATAGTACAGAGCTAATAATGTACCTCTAATAGTACAGGGCTAATAATATACCTCTAATAGTACAGGGCTAATAATGTACCTCTAATAGTACAGGGCTAATAATGTACCTCTAATAGTACAGAGCTAATAATGTACCTCTAATAGTACAGGGCTAATAATGTACCTCTAATAGTACAGGGCTAATAATGTACCTCTAATAGTACAGGGTTAATAATGTACCTCTAATAGTACAGGGCTAATAATGTACCTCTAAGAGTACAGGGCGAATAATGTACCTCTAATAGTACAGGGCTAATAATGTACCTCCAATACTACAGGGCTAATAATGTACCTCTAATAGTACAGGGCTAATAATGTACCTCTAATAGTACAGGGCTAATAATATACCTCTAATAGTACAGGGCTAATAATGTACCTCTAATACTACAGGGCTAATAATGTACCTCTAATAGTACAGGGCTAATAATGTACCTCCAATAGTACAGGGCTAATAATGTACCTCTAATAGTACAGGGCTAATAATGTACCTCCAATAGTACAGGGCTAATAATGTACCTCTAATAGTACAGGGCTAATAATGGACCTCTAATAGTACAGGGCTAATAATGTACCTCTAATAGTACAGGGCTAATAATGTACCTCTAATAGTACAGGGCTAATAATATACCTCTAATAGTACAGGGCTAATAATGTACCTCTAATAGTACAGAGCTAATAATGTACCTCTAATAGTACAGGGCTAATAATTTCCTTCTAATAGTACAGGGCTAATAATGTCCCTCTAATAGTACAGGGCTCATAATATACCTCTAATAGTACAGGGCTAATAATGTACCTCTCATTGTACAGGGCTAATAATGTACCTCTAATAGTACAGGGCTAATAATGTACCTCTCATTGTACAGGGCTAATAATGTACCTCTAATAGTACAGGGCTAATAATGTACCTCTAATAGTACAGGGCTAATAATATACCTCTAATAGTACAGGGCTAATAATGTACCTCTAACAGTACAGAGCTAATAATGTACCTCTAATAGTACAGGGCTAATAATATACCTCTAATAGTACAGGGCTAATAATATACCTCTAATAGTACAGAGCTAATAATGTACCTCTAATAGTACAGGGCTAATAATATACCTCTAATAGTACAGGGCTAATAATGTACCTCCAATAGTACAGGGCTAATAATGTACCTCTAATAGTACAGAGCTAATAATGTACCTCTAATAGTACAGGGCTAATAATGTACCTCTAATAGTACAGGGCTAATAATGTACCTCGAATAGTACAGGGTTAATAATGTACCTCTAATAGTACAGGGCTAATAATGTACCTCGAATAGTACAGGGCTAATAATGTACCTCTAATAGTACAGGGCTAATAATGTACCTCTAATAGTACAGAGCTAATAATGTTCCTCTAATAGTACAGGGCTAATAATGTACCTCTGATAGTACAGGGCTAATAATGTACCTCTCATTGTACAGGGCTAATAATGTACCTCTAATAGTACAGGGCTAATAATGTACCTCTCATTGTACAGGGCTAATAATGTACCTCTAATAGTACAGGGCTAATAATGTACCTCTAATAGTACAGGGCTAATAATATACCTCTAATAGTACAGGGCTAATAATGTACCTCTAATAGTACAGAGCTAATAATGTACCTCTAATAGTACAGGGCTAATAATATACCTCTAATCGTACAGGGCTAATAATATACCTCTCATAGTACAGAGCTAATAATGTACCTCTAATAGTACAGGGCTAATAATATACCTCTAATAGTACAGGGCTAATAATGTACCTCTCATAGTACAGGGCTAATAATGTACCTCTAACAGTACAGAGCTAATAATGTACCTCTAATAGTACAGGGCTAATAATGTACCTCTAATAGTACAGGGCTAATAATGTACCTCTAATAGTACAGGGTTAATAA